>NC_090329.1:28578306-28887308 GCF_035084215.1 Heptranchias perlo | reverse complement strand
ATGCCTTTGTCACATCTAGAGTTAACTATTCCAATGCTCTCCTGGCCAGCCTCCCATCTTCCACCCTCCATAAACTTGAGCTCATCCAAAATTCTGCTGCCCGTATCCTAACTCGCACCAAGTCCCGTTCACCCATCACTCCTGTACTCGCTGACCTACATTGGCTCCCGGTCCAGGAACACCTCGATTTTAAAATTCTCATCCTTGTTTTCAAATCCATCCATGGCCTCGCCCCGCCCTATTTCTGTAACCTCCTCCAGCCCTACAACCCTCTGAGATCTCTGCTCTCATCCAATTCTTGCCTCTTGCACATCCCTGATTTTCTTCACTCTACCATTGGTGGCCGTGCCTTTAGCTGCCAAGGCCCGAAGCTCAGGAATTCCCTCCCTAAACCTCTCCGCCTCTCTACCTCTCTCTCCTCCTTTAAGACGCTCCTTAAAACCTACCTCTTTGGCAAGCTTTTGGTCACCTGTCCTAATATCTCCTTATATGGCTTGGTGTCAAATTGTTTTTGGTAACGCTCCTGTGAAGAGCCTTGGGACGTTTTACTCCATTAAAGGCTCTATATAAATGCAAGTTGTTGTTGTTAGACCACACTTGGAGTACTGTGCACATTTCTGGTCTCCATATTATAAGAAGAATATAGAGGCACTGGAGAAGGTGAAAAAAGATTTACAAGGATTATACCGGAACCTGAGAGGTTATACCTGTCAGGAAAGATAGTACAGGCTGGGGCCATTTTCTCTAGAAATGAAAAGACTGAGGGGTGACCTGACAGAGGTCTTTAAGATTATAAAAGGGTTTGAAAGGGTAGATGTGGAGAAGATGTTTCCACTTGTGGGGGAGACCAGAACTAGGGTCCATAATTATAAGATAGTCACTAATAAATCCAAAAGGGAATTCAGGAGAAACTTCTTTACCCAGAGAGTGGTTAGAATGCGGAACTTGCTACCACAAGGAGTAGTTGAGGCGACTAGCATAGATGTATTTAAGGGGAAGTTATATAAACACATGAGGGAGAAAGGAATAGAAGTTCATGCTGTTAGGGTTAGATGAAGAGGGGTGGGAGGAGGCTCGTGTGGAGCATAAACACCAGCATTGATCAGTTGGGTTGAATGGCTTGTTTCTGTGTTTCAGTTTCTATGTAACTCTATGTAAGCTTAGACTTGAATGCCTGAAGTTAGAAGCTGTGTGTGAAAGAGCAGGGAGGAGTGATTGTTATGTAAAGTTGACATCTGCTGAGAGACCTAGAACCTCCTAATTGAAAGTTTAGGGCTTAGAATGGTGAAGGTAAGGTTCAGCGTTTGATAAAAAAAATCCTGAAACTGGAATTATTCATTGGAGGAGCCAGAGTGTGCAGCCTGTAAGAAGCCATCAGTTTGAAACCTAGGACGATAGGACACAGGTCATTAGTGTTCAGTGGTTGAATCTAGGGGATAGGGAAGGCCTGTTGATCCAAAAACAGGTATGGTCCTCCTATCAGAGCTCAAGAGGCAGATAAAGGAAAATGATTCATGAACATAATCAGTGACATTTTAACTATAAATACTAATAATGTATATATATATATATATATCATGCAGGAAAATGTGAAACTTAGGGCAGTAATGTGACTTCTGCCATGCTTTGTTTTCAACTATTTTCTTGAAATCCTGATTGTACTCTGTTGCAATTCTCTCTCTCTCTCACTTACTCTATTCTTGACTCATTCCCTCTTCCCTCTCTGTCTCTCTCATTCTACCCATTCTCTTTTTCTTTCTCTGGTTCCCTCCCACTTCCCTATTTTGTCATTTTCTCGTCTTGTCTCATTGCCTCATTCTCCCCTCTGTCTCTCGTTCTGCCTTTTTCCCTCTCAATTCCCTCATTCAGTTATCCTTAATGATCCCAAAGGATCTCTTCTCAATGCCAGTCCAGTTCCCCAACCGGACTTGCTTTCCAACAGATTCTTGAAAGAGGATCTAAAAGCGAATCATTGGACTTGTTTTGAGCTTTCAATTACCAGAACTCAATGAGCAGCACCATTGAGATTGTTCTTAGGATCTGCAAGTGTTTCTCCCACTCTATTAAAATCAACAAATAGCTCAAGCAGTTCAATTGAACTGAAGTGTCAGAACATCATGTACAGGATGTGTTGTTAATTAAACTCCACTTTTCTGTGCTGGAGCACAGTGGCACACAGATAATAGTGACATTTCACACTGATCACAGATGGCCAAGCAGGCCTCGTTTTTGGAACTTGAGGATGAGGAAGGACCCGATACAAGCTATAACGATACAAACTATATTGCAGGTGTCAAATAGAATCTTATATATGATACAGTTGTAGGGAACAGATAGTAGGATTTGGTTTTTGCTTCACCTTATTTTGGGTTTTTTTCTCCCGGTCATATATTATCTCCAAGCATGCCTCCAGGCCTTGGCCCAAGTCATTCTACAACTGTCCTTGAAAGGCATCTTTATCTTATTCCAGTGTTGTGATCATGTGTGATCATGTGACTTTTGATCATGTGACTTTTGCCCACTGTTTTGCAAATGTTATTGTACTTACCTTAGTCAAGTGTCTCAGTACTCCAGCATTCCTAAGATAATGTAAGGTAATTATGTCATAGTACACAAGAATTTTTTTAAAAACTATTTTAAAACAATTTGAACAGAAATATTTGGAATTATGTTGTGTCAACATTTGTTATGTGAGCCAAGGACAAAATCTATGGCAAACTACCCATATACATTAGCAACTTTGCATAGATTACAGAGATCTACTTTGTTGTGACAGGCTGGTTTACAATTATGTCATACGCTATAGAATCATAGAATGGTTACAGCACGGAAGGAGACCATTCGGCCAATCGAGCCCGTGCCGGCTCTATGCAAGTGCAATCCAGCTAGACCCATTCCCCCACCCTATCCCCGTAGCCCTTCAAATTTTTTCCTTTCAAGTACTTATCCAGTTCCCTTTTGAAGGCCGTGATTGAATCTGCCTCCACCACTCCCTCTGGCAGTGCATTCCAGATCCTAACCACTCACTGTGTAAAAAAGTTCTTCCTCATGTCACCTTTGGTTCTTTAGCCAATCACCTTAAATTTATGTCCTCTGGCTCTTGACCCTTCTGCCAATGGGAACAGTTTCTCTCTATCTACTCTGTCTAGACCCTTCATGATTTTGAATACCTATATCAAATCTCCTCTCAACCTTCTCTGTTCCAAGGAGAATAACCACAGCTTTTAAATTCTATCCACATAACTAAAGTCCCTCATCCCTGGAATCATTCTAGTAAATCTCCTGTGCACCGTCTCTAAGGCCTTCACATCTTTCCTAAAGTGTGGTGCCCAGAACTGGACACAATACTCCAGCTGTGGCCAAACCAGTGATTTATAAAGGTTCATCATGACTTCCTTGCTTTTGTACACTATGCCTCTAATTATAAAGCCCAGGATCCCATATGCTTTTTTAACCAGTTTCTCAACCTGCCCTGCCACCTTCAACAATTTGTGCACATATACCCCCATATCTCTCTGTTCCTGTACCCCTTTTAGAATTGTGCCCTTTAGTTTATATTGCCTCTCCTCATTCTTCCTACCGAAATGTATCACCTTGCATTTTTCTGTGTTAAATTTCATCTGCCACGTGTCCGCCCGTGCACCAGCCTGTCTATATCCTCTTGAAGTCTATCACTATCGTCCTCACTGTTCACTACCCTTCCAAGTTTTGTGTCGTTTGCAAATTTGGAAATTGTGTCCAAGTCATTAATGTATATCAAGAAAAGCAGTGGTCCTAGTACCGACCCCTGGGGAACACCACTGTATATCTTCCTCCAGACCGATAAACAAATGTTCACCACTACTCTCTGTTTCCTGTTACTTAGCCAATTCTGTATCTATGTTGCTACTGCCCCTTTTATTCCATGGGCTTCAATCTTGATGTCAACCCACTATGCGGCACTTTATCAAACGCCTTTTGAAAGTCCATATACACCACATCAACCGCATTGCCATCATCGACCCTCTCTGTTACCTCATCAAAAAACTCAATCAAGTTAGTTAAACACAATTTGCCTTTAACAAATCCATGCTGGTGTTGCCTAATCAATCCACATTTGTCCAAGTGACTGCTAATTCTGTCCTGGATTATCATTTCTAAAAGTTTCCCCATCACCGAGGTTAAACTGACTGGCCTATGGCTGGGTTTATCCTTACACCCTTTTTTTTGAACAAGGGTTATAACTATAAAATAGTTTTCACATGTAAAAATGTGAGAGGAGGGGCTTTTTTTTTACAGAACTCTGGTCCCTTAATCCAAACTCAGCCTAATTGGTTAAACTTAACTATACAATAATATTGTGTGTACTTCAAATGTATCTAACATGCTTTGCATCTGAGGCCTGTGCCTGTGACTTGAGTTCATGGGGAGTCCCAAAGCTATCACTGTTAGCTCAAGAGACTTGACAAAATGGCAGACTACAGTTCCCAGAATACATCTGTACCAACAACAGCCAGATGCTTTTTATAACTAATAGCATGATTAACCATTCTCAAAGCATACCAGGACTTGCTGTTTGTTGCCCTCCCCCAGCCCCTCTAGTAATGGAAAAGCACTGGCAGCATCAAGGCCCAGGCAAAGGTTTTTTTTAGGAACAGTGAAAGTAATCAGAATTTGTTTCTTTTATATAGAAACCTCAAAACAAGATAAAACATGAATTTTTCCTGAGTTATCCATATTGAAAGGTTTGTTCAATTGACACAGGAAGTGAAAATATTAATGTTTAAAGCTGTGTTTTAAAAAATCTGTTGGTTAAAACAAGACTCTGTAATCTGGTTTGGGTGCTCAATTTATGTAATAGAGGTCAGATAACTATAGACATTTATAATATGTGATTTGTTTTGTTTCCTGAGAAAATGCCTATTTTCTGAACAGTCTGCTGATTTGATATTGTAGCTGGCAGTGATGAGCTGGCGTTAAGGAAACCACTTTGTGGCTGAATAAAAGTAGTGTTTTAACCACTGTTAGCTGTCTCTCGTGCCTAATTGTGAGAAAAAAGAGAACCTGAGTGGAAGGCCAAATGCCTGGTTTCATAGTGAAAAATGGAAGCGTCTGTAACGTGCACAGATTTATTTATTTCCCTACCTGCAGTGAGTCTAGAAAATCAATCATTAATCACTTACTGTCTTTGAGCACCTTTGTTACAAACCTCTTCCTGAACCTTTTCAGTGGCTGCGTGCACCCATGCCCATTCCCAGATCCTCACATCACCCATCCCTGCTGTAGCATAACCTCCAAATCACCATTAGCAACACAGTGAGAGGTGTGCTAGTTCGTGCAGAATCATGGTCGGCTTTCTCTAGTGAACTCAAACCCACTGGAAATTATGCTCAGATTGCTCTAACTCATTTCACATGGAACCCTTACAGCCATCAGTGAGAAGAGACTTCCGCACCTTTGGGTCTGTGCTAAAATTGGAGTCAGTAACTAGAGATAAAAGGGATACGTCCTAGTCCGACTAGCCCAAAATGTTTTCTCACATGAATAAAAATGAAATCACATCACAATGAAATATCTCTTCTAATTTCAGATTCATGTTTTTTGATCTAATGTACTGTGTGTAATATTTTGTGCTGAGAGTTCATATAATGATGCCACTTCCAAAGAAACTACACCTTCATAGTAAAGATGCTGGTCCGGTTTAAAAACAAAGTTAATGTTGAGGAGGGTAAAAGTTTTCTTTTTTATTGATTGGAAATGTTATCAGCTTGAATGAATGAGAAAATAGCTCAAAATTTCTATATGAAGTGTGTAAATATCACAATGAATATTGCGAAAGGAGAAAGACACAATAGTCTGAGTGAGGTGGTGGCTAATTTAATATAGTCCTTACGGGAAATTACATGCATTATTTGTTTGGGGTGATGTGAATTCTACAATGAAATGTGAAGAGACCTAACAAGCTGCATCACTGAGGAACTGCTGACCACACTGCTGCAGTGTGTGATTATGATTCTGGAAGTGTGCTATGTGTGGGTGGTTGCTAGGAACATCTTTCTGCAGACAAACTGAAATGCCATTGAGGTGTAAAGAAAATCCGTGCTAGAATTAGAACACATCACTAACTTCTGTTAAGTATTAAGGCACTTCAGTATCGCATAAAAGATCTGCATTTCCTCACCAGTCACATTGACATTCATCGAAATTCGGAACTGCAGTAATAGGTTTTTAATTTTAATTTTTTAGATTAAGAAATATAGAAATAACAAACCAAAAAAATACGGTTATGACCCTGCGGTAATATATTTAAGTAATTGAATTTAAATATTAGTTAACTCTGTACATTCAGGTGCTTAATATGCCGCTATGTGATTTTATAAAGATAGTAAGATGAGTTTCCCACTGGACAGAGCATTTATTTCCATTCTCACTGGCTTTCCTGCAATTAAAAGCATGTTGCTCTCTCAGTCATTATAGCACTTGACAGTGGATCTTTCAAAAAACTTTGTAACAAGTGCAGGTAAGATGGCATTTGTTCAGATTCTTCCATTTGAATAAGTTGGTTCAGCTATGTATTATTTGCATGTTTATTCACAATGAAGCGGAAGGTGCAGTTGAAGATTGGGTGCTGTTTCATCCCCATTAGGACCACACAGGCCAACTGTCACCATTTTAACCCATCTGTCAGCTTGTCTCACAACAAAATCAGCTTTTTATATTGGGATTCAGGGTTGTGAAACGGGACTGGATCTGCTCAGAACCAATCAGGTTGGTTGAAGGATGGGACAGAAAGCTGTTAGAACCATTCAGATGGGTCACAGCATGAGACGGGATCTTGTTAGAACCAATCAATCAGATGTCAGTTTCTCCTAGTGTTGCTTGCACACGACCGTGAGGCAGAAAAGTCTTAAAATGAGCTAATGGCTTCTGAAAGTCACAATTGCAGGTGTGTTTATTTAGTGTTTGGCCCTAAAGAAATGATATATAACAAATAAGCTGCTAGATGCAGCTTTTAAACCTAACATTTTCCTTAAAGGAACTTTTTGAGATAAGGAGATTTTTTTTGAGCTAAGGTGGATATTCCTCGATGTGAATGCATTACTGGTTTTATCTGAGAGTGACTGTCACTATACTTGCCAAATTGTGAGGAATTAAAAACAGAACAAAATGGTAACAAGTTTTACTTAATTTTAAAAAAAATTGAGAGATTTCCACACAAAGGGTTCTGCTGCAATGTACTATTGCAGTGAGTGATATGGACAGGTGTACTGTTTGCGTGTGAGTGCGGTGCTCAGTTACGCTCTGTTGCTTTGAAAGCTGTTTTCGGTTTGCAGTTTCGGCTCTTTTGCTATCGTGCAGTAGCCAAGGAGAGAACCCGCACTATCCGTTCGTGAGGAAATGTTGAAGAGTGAAATTAATAATCAGTAAAAGCAGAATAGATAGCAAACCCTGGATTGAAGGCAGTCAGTCAGGCCCACCTGAGAACCAAGAATTCAGCTCCCCATGCCTGTTCCAGCAAATCATGTTTCCATGCTTTTCAGTTTATTTTTAGTGTGCACTAATTTTAATTTCTAACCTCCCTTTTTAAGGCTTTAAAGCAGAGAGGTGTAAAATACAGCTATGGCAGGGGCGCAAAACAGGCAGTAGTGGATTGGCCACCCGTTACACACTCCGCCCGATTTCCTTTCAGTTAAGTATGGTGCAGGTCTCCATAAAAGAAAAATTCAAAAAAGAAATCACGAAAAAAACTATCAAACTTCAGAAATCACAATTATGCCGACATCAGGTGACTGTAGGCTGTGACATGCCTACATTTGTGGCAGTAAATCTATGCCAGCGCATTATTTGCGTAAATCTAGGACACTCGCGTGAAGTGGTTTTTTGCATGGGGGGCAGAGCTAAGTAAATGTCGGACTGAGGGTTTTGGTGGACATATCTTGCAAGCAAAGCGAATGATCAAGGAAAGTCGTGCATTGTGATGTTACAGTGTAAAACCGGTGTAAATCAGCTACAACAACAGCTGGCATTTATATAACGCTGTAAAAACATTCCAAGGCACTTCACAGGAACGTAATCAGACAAAATTTGACACCGAGCCCTATAAAGAGATATTAGGACAGGTGACCAAAAGCTTGGTCAAAGAGGTAGGTTTTAAGGAGTGAGTTAAAGGAGGAGGGTGAGGTGGAGAGGTTGAGGGAGAGAATTCCAGAAACAAAACATCACAGCACTGTAGTAACGCTGAAACATTCCAGTACATGGTAGTCTCTTCATTGCTTTACCTATTGTGCTCTTGTGTATTTCTGATGGAACTTGGCATCCTGACCTGCCATAGAAATAAAGGTTACTTATAGGGGTTTTCACAAGGAAATGCTTATTGGTCAAATAATCTTGCCATTTCAGAAATTGCTGAGTAAATCCCGTCCTTTTCTTTCTCAGTAAAATGGTCCAAGGGTCGTAAAATGGGTTATTGTCTCCTGCCAACACCAATGAAACGCATTTATACCATGGAAACACTGCTCTCCCGTGAGGAAACACCCGTGAGTTCCAATTTTTTACAGGCCTATTTCAGTCTTTAATAAAGCATAATGGAATATGCCCAATACATGCTTATAAAGGACTGAAAGCTGAACATCTCAAGTCCAACAGCTATTTCCCGTCTATCTATAAGTCACAGAAAATTGTGTGTTTAATGTTACATTTGACAATTTAAATATTTTCCGAGTATCCATACTACCACCAATAAACAGGAGGTATAAACTGACCAGTGAATATGATCCTGCGAGGGCAGAATTGATTGTGTCTTTTTTTAGGTCCTTTGAGAAAATATTTTGGGGTATATTTCCTGCTTCATAGCTGTTATGTCCGAATAACCACTCCGGCGGTAACTCCACTGGCATGGTAATAATTAGCTGCTTTTATTTTCAGGCCCTCTAGCTTATCCCATCAAAGAATAACAAAAGCAATACAAGAGAAACCTTGGAGTGTAATTGCTACAATCTGCTTACTCCCATCAGGGGGCCATCTAGTCTTTAGTTAACAACATGCAAGTGCCATACATGTCAATAGCCACACTAATCTTTTTGGTAACATTAGCGAACAGAAGAAAATATACTCCTTTGTGTTATGGTATATCATGACATCAATGTATGGTGTAACATTTTAATGAAGGGTTATTCATCCTCACAAATTAACAGATACTGATCTGTTCCAAGTTGTGTTATTGGAATTTATTTTTGTTGATATCCAGAAAGCACTTCAGGGGAAACATAGAATAAATATTGCATTGCTTTCCATTGTTTTATTCATCCTGTTGGATAAGTGCTACACCCAATAGATCCTTGATATGTATCCTTTATTCAATCAGGCATCACTCCAGCATGTGAAAAATATGAAGTTAATATGCATGCTGACTTAACCAATCAAAACATGTAAGAGTGACCAGCCAACTGACAGACTCAAATGATACAAACATAATTATGAGAGCTGTCAGAATCAGGGAAGCGTTAGGAGTGAGATTTATGGTCAAAGAGTGTGAGGTAGATTACAATCCTATGTCAAATCATGGAGCTCTATTTATTTCTTGGAGTGAGATTCTTCATTGGTTAGATTTTTAAACCAAAATGAGCAAGTTTCATTCTTAATTAAAGACTCGCAGGGGTAAAAATTAGACCTCGTTGCACCCGTTTTACTTGACCAACGTCATATAACCCAAGAGTGGCTGAAAGGCGTCTGACTCAGGCATTAGACCCCTTAACATATGTGAGTGAGGGGGCCCAATGTCTGTTTTAGGACCCCTCTTTAGGCCTGCTCCACTGAGGATTCTTCAGCGGCCTCTGGAGCCGGGGGAGCAGGAGTGCTCCCGACTCCACTGTCTCCCAGTGACACCCAGGGCTGAAATTTATCTATTTAAAATGGACAAGCAGCCTGTGGAGGCACAACAGGTGTAGGCAGCTCACCCAAATAATGTTAATAAGACCCGAATCCCAATTTTGGGCTGGCCTTGGGCTTCCCGGTTGGGATACGCAGTGCCCACTTCTGACCCAAAAACAGGCCTAAAGCAATTTCATCCCCAAGATGTCTTCACCTGATTCCTACCAACCAACTGAAAAAATCTAGACTATCTCACCAATTAAAGTTTAATTCTGAAAGTATCTCACTCAATAAAACACCAACAGGGTAAGATAAATCTGTGCTCTTGTTAACTTTTATTTTTTTTCCTCCTTTGATTCCATTCCCTTCCCCCTTTCAACTGAGAGGGCGGGTGAGCTGAGCTTAAGCTTCTGCCGAGGGTTGTCCAGTACTCTTCCCTCTTCCTTCCTGTGTAGAATCACTTAACCTGCACATGATACCTCCCCAGATGATGTAGCTAAGATTGGAGGCTGATCCTTTGGGGAATCATACATAGCACTACTCTGTGAGCGACCATATTTGGGAGGTCATTGACGGTGATGGTAACTTTTATCGTCAGGCGAAAAACGGTTGACTTCAATGGAAAAGAAAATCGGGCGAGGTATGAAATGGGCTGATGATTCGCTAACATCAGTTTTTCGCCCAGTGATAAAAGTTAAAATTACCCCCCTCATGTTACACCTCGTATAATCACCATTTTCTAACTGTAGACTTATACAAGAAACCCCTCTTAAAACTGCAAAAATTGTGTAGCATAATCAAGCTCTGTGACCGAGTTCGCAAATTTTCTTGCCAGCACCGTCGCCCGTTATTCATTGTATGAGAATCATAGAATCATAGAAGTTTACAACATGGAAACAGGCCCTTCGGCCCAACATGTCCATGTCGCCCAGTTTATACCACTAAGCTAGTCCCAATTGCCTGCACTTGGCCCATATCCCTCTATACCCATCTTACCCATGTAACTGTCCAAATGCTTTTTAAAAGACAAAATTGTACCCGCCTCTACTACTGCCTCTGGCAGCTCATTCCATACACTCACCACCCTTTGAGTGAAAAAATTGCCCCTCTGGACCCTTTTGTATCTCTCCCCTCTCACCTTAAATCTATGTCCCCTCGTTATAGACTCCCCTACCTTTGGGAAAAGATTTTGACTATCTACCTTATCTATGCCCCTCATTATTTTATAGACTTGTATAAGATCACCCCTCAACCTCCTACTCTCCAGGGAAAAAAGTCCCAGTCTATCTAACCTCTCCCTATAAGTCAAACCATCAAGTCCCGGCAGCATCCTAGTAAATCTTTTCTGCACTCTTTCTAGTTTAATAATATCCTTTCTATAATAGGGTGACCAGAACTGTACACAGTATTCCAAGTGTGGCCTTACTAATGTCTTGTACAACTTCAACAAGACATCCCAACTCCTGTATTCAATGTTCTGACCAATGAAACCAAGCAAGCTGAATGCCTTCTTCACCACCCTATCCAACTGTGACTCCACTTTCAAGGAGCTATGAACCTGTACTCCTAGATCTCTTTGTTCTATAACTCTCCCCAACGCCCTACCATTAACGGAGTAGGTCCTGGCCCGATTCGATCTCCCAAAATGCATCACCTCACATTTATCTAAATTAAACTCCATCTGCCATTCATCGGCCCACTGGCCCAATTTATCAAGATCCCGTTGCAATCCTAGATAACCTTCTTCACTGTCCACGATGCCACCAATCTTGGTGTCATCTGCAAACTTACTAACCATGCCTCCTAAATTCTCATCCAAATCATTAATATAAATAACAAATAACAGCGGACCCAGCACCGATCCCTGAGGCACACCGCTGGTCACAGGCCTCCAATTTGAAAAACAACCCTCTACAACCACCCTCTGTCTTCTGTCGTCAAGCCAATGTTGTATCCAATTGGCTACCTCACCTTGGATCCCGTGAGATTTAACCTTATGTAACAACCTACCATGCGGTACCTTGTCAAAGGCTTTGCTGAAGTCCATGTAGACCACGTCTACTGCACAGCCCTCATCTATCTTCTTGGTTACCCCTTCAAAAAACTCAATCAAATTCGTGAGACATGATTTTCCTCTCACAAAACCATGCTGACTGTTCCTAATCAGTCCCTGCCTCTCCAAATGCCCGTAGATCCTGTCTCTCAGAATACCCTCTAACAACTTACCCACTACAGATGTCAGGCTCACCGGTCTGTAGTTCCCAGGCTTTTCCCTGCCGCCCTTCTTAAACAAAGGCACAACATTTGCTACCCTCCAATCTTCAGGCACCTCACCTGTAGCGGTGGATGATTCAAATATCTCTGCTAGGGGACCCGCAATTTCCTCCCTAACCTCCCATAACGTCCTGGGATACATTTCATCAGGTCCCGGAGATTTATCTACCTTGATGCGCGTTAAGACTTCCAGCACCTCCCTCTCTGTAATATGTACACTCCTCAAGACATCACTATTTATTTCCCCAAGTTCCCTAACATCCATGCCTTTCTCAACCGTAAATACCGATGCGAAATATTCATTTAGGATCTCACCCATCTCTTGTGGTTCCGCACATAGATGACCTTGTTGATCCTTCAGAGGCCCTACTTTCTCCCTAGTTACTCTTTTGTCCTTTATGTATTTGTAGAAGCTCTTTGGATTCACTTTTGCCTTATCTGCCAAAGCAATCTCATGTCCCCTTTTTGCCCTCCTGATGAGAGCTGTTTGTTTTCTCATAAACTCATAGGGGTAAATTTTAACCCCCAAGAATGGGTGGGTTGAAGGCGGGTGGGGAGTAAAAATCTTCCGTTTGCAGAGTAGGACCGCATCCTGGTTCCAACACGGCCACTTCTGGGTTTAACCCAGGCAGGTTTGGAATGCGTGTGGAGAGCAGACACCAGGAAGTCCCGCCCTCACTTAAAGCCGGCGGGCCGATACTTAAAAGGGCAAAGTACCTCATTGAAATACTTGAGGTACTTAATATTTTGTGTATTAGAAAACTTAAAACAAATTTAACCTTACCTGTTCGGGTTTCCCATCGCTTCTGATACACGTCAGGTGAAAGCAGGTGGGAAGGGCCCGATCCATGAGATGAGTGCCTTTATTGCACTGCCACTGGGCCAGGAGGAGCAGGAGTGCTTCATCCAGGCCCAACAAGCTCACCTGGCCGACAGGACGCTGCGATCAGCCGACCCCCCCCCCACCCCCGATGTTGGACCCCCACGTGGGGAGTCGACACTTCACCTGACCGCCAGCAACCTCCAATATCCTTCTCGGCCCTCCCCGATCTCCTCCCCGACCCCCTCTCCCCCGATCTTCTCCCCAGCCCATGATCCCTCTCTTCCTCCCTCCCTCCAATCCCTGGCTGTGGCCTTCTGTGGCAGGCCCCCCTGCCCGCCAGCCAGCCAGCCTGTCAATCTCGGAAGTGCAATTGATTGGCCTTATTAAACGACCCGTCCACTTGCCTTTCGAGTTTCACACCCAGAGATCACCCCCCCAACCCCCGTTCCATTCCCGCCTTGCAGTTAAAATTTACCCCATAAAGTTGGCAGATGAAACATTTGTCATGTAAGTATAAAGCAGAATTATTTCAACTTGTGTTAAACACTGAAAAACCCCACTGAGCACAATAACAATAACAACAACTTGCATTTATATAGCACCTTTAACATAGTAAAACGTCCCAAGGCACTTCACAGGAGCATTATCAAAAAAAAATTTGACATCGAGTCACACGAAGAGATATTAGGACAGGTAACCAAAAGCTTGGTCAAAGAGGTACGTTTTCAGGAGGGTCTTGAAGGAGGGCGGAGAGGTTTAGGGAGGGAATTCCAGAGCTTAGGGCCTAGGCAGCTGAAGGCACAACCGCCAATGGTGGAGCGATTAAAATCAGGGATACGCAAGAGGCCAGAATTGGAGGAGCGCAGAGATCTCGGAGGGTTGTAGGGCTGGAGGAGGCTACAGAAATAGGGAGGGGTGAGGCCATGGAGGGATTTGAAAACAAGGATGAGAATTTTAAAAGCGAGGCATTGCCAGACTAGGAACCAATATAGGTCAGCAAGCACAGGGGTGATGGCTGAATGGGACTTGATGCAAGTTAGGATACGGGCAGCAGAATTATGGATGAGCTCAAGTTTATGGCTGGTACAAGGTGGAAGGCTGGCCAGAACAGCATTGGAAAAGTCTGACTGAGAGGAAATATACTCTACAAAAAATAAATCACTTCTCCCCATCTGATCTTCTTGGCTAAATGTATGTTTGCCCCATTCTTTAGAACCTGCTATATCAATGGATGATAAATATCCCAACAATTGTAGATCATCACATTCTTTAGTACCATTTTCCCACCAAAATCACTGGGATTTGATAGAGTTAACCACCCTTCTGTTACCTAGCCGTTATATACCATTCACCGTTCATATCCATACCGTAAATCCAGACTGAAGCTCATGTCCTTTTTTTCTTCAATTTTTGAAGTTTATCCCGAGGAATGGAACACTTTGTCATCTTTTATATCTGGTGTCATTCAAGCACTTCCAAGTTAGGTTAGATGCAGAGCAAGTCTCCGTGTAAACCTGGGGTACTCTTTTTTTAACCCCAGGGTACAGTAGACTAGTGGTTATGGTCGTGGACTAGCAATCCAGAAGTTGTGAGTTCAAATCCCACTAGCACGTTGGTTAATTCAATTCAGTAAAACTTGTAATTTTGAGGGTTGGTAGCAGATAAAATAATCATGAAAGGGGCCGGATTGTTGTAAAAGTTTAACTGGTTCACTAACGCCCTAGGGGAAGAGAACAGACCCCTACCCATCTGGCCTACTTGTGACTCCAGTTCCACACTACATGGTTGACTCTTAATGCCCTCAGGATAATTAGGGATGAGCAATAAATGTGGCCTGGCCAGTGTCGTCACATCCCGAGAACAAATATAAAAAACACAGGAGTACTTGCTAACTTTTAAACCAAGGACCATATTGCCATTTTAATTCACCTCAAGGGCTGCACTCACAAATCCTTTCTATATTTACCAGGTTCCTATAACTGTTCTCACTCTATCTCACACCAGGATTCAAGATTAACTTTTAAAAAAATGTGTACCTTTCAAGCAAGTGCTCCACAACTTTTACATGCCCAAGTGCTTGTTTTATTTGCATCAAGTAATAATAAGTGGACTTATTATGTTGCATTGTACTTTGACATACAGATCTGAGTTTGAATTAAGCCCAGATTAATGGAATGGTATCTGCTCTCTCTGCCGGTTCTAAGCATCATAAACAACTCTTATTTTGATCATCTTAACCTAGTTCTGGGGTTGGTTGGATGGGGACAAGAAGCCTTTAGCTCCAGGGTAGTCCTCACCCCCTTTACGTTACTAAAGGGTCGATTTTAACTCAGGATGGGAATCGGGCGGTAGGGGCTGTGGGGCGGGAGGGAATTCCCCGCAGAGAGTTCAGCGTGAGCCATTATAATAAAGCTGCACTGTCTCCCGCCCGAAACCAGCAGCAGCGATGTCAGAGTCGGCGAGTGGGAGTGGAAATCAGGTCAGGAGCCTGAGGTTGCCGGGGTCACAAGGAAACTGTCCCCAGCATGAAATGAGTGCTGAGGAGGGGTATGAATGAAGAGGCTGGTGCTGGGAGGGAAAGGCCCTCCTGGGCTACAAGGATTCCACGTAAAAGTAAAATTTAAATACTTACCTTTGCCTCTTTTAGCCACTACACTATCTCGTGCCAGGTTGTGCTGCCAGGTTTGGCACTGTGCGATTTTAATTTAAAATGGGGTCATGATGCCAATGATGACGTCACCAGGCCACAATTTTTCCATATAAAGTAGGCCGCCACCTGCCTGGGGCGGGCACGTCATCCATGGACAGAAGGGAAGAAAATAGAGAAATAAAAGCATTTAAGGCCACAAAGGAAAATGGCACAGAATTAAGATAGATTCAATAGCAAAAGGCATGGCTGGAGTGTAAAAAGGGAATCAAAATGGGAAAGAAAAATTTCAAATTGAATAAAGCAAGAGAAGTGAAGAATAAGATGAAAGGGCTATAAATTTGGCCACGTAACGCCTGTTTTTTAGGCGCTACGCAGCCTCCTAAGGTCCCAAAATGGCGTCCGGAATGTGCGCAAATGCTTCTAGCGTGACGTGTACCGGATGCCATCTTGGTGAAGACGTTTGCACAGGCGCAGATAACGAGCACCGGTATCATGTAAAGTAAGGAGAATATGCGTTAGATCAGTGTGCAACGCTGATTTAAAGGGACAGATATGATTTTGGAATTCAACGCTCCAGTTGGCGCACTGTCTTAACCAGGCACAGCTGAACAGGTCATAGACGGCCTGGAGGAGCCCCCACCAGGGCTATTTAAAGCAACCGTGCAGGATTTACAGGTTAGTTACTGGATTATTGTTTCTAGCTGCTGATGTATTTGTACCTGTTTTTGGAGGTCTCTTATAATTGAATACTAGGACTAGGGAACATAGCCTAAAAATTAGAGCCAGGACTTTCAGGAGTGATGTTAGGAAACACTTCTATACACAAAGGATAGTAGTAGTTTGGAACGTTCTTCTGCAAACGGCAGTTGATGCGAGCTCAATTGTTAATTTTAAATCTGAGACTGATAGATTTTTGTTAACCAAAGGTATTCAGGGATATAGCAGGTCAGAGGCTGGGTATTCTGTGGCGAGTGACTCACCTCCTGACTCTCCAAAGCCTTTCCACCATCTACAAGGCACAAGTCAGGAGTATGATGGAATACTCTCCACTTACCTGGATGAGTGCAGCTCCAACAACACTCAAGAAGCTCGACACCATCCAGGAAAAAGCAGCCCGCTTGATTGGCACTCCATCCACCACCCTAAACATTCACTCCCTTCACCACCGGGGCACAGTGGCTGCAGTGTGTACCATCCACAGGATGCACTGCAGCAACTCGCCAAGGCTTCTTCAACAGCATCTTCCAAACCCGCAACGTCTACCACCTAGAAGGACAAGGGCAGCAGGCACATGGGAACAACACCACCTGCACATTCCCCTACAAGTCACACACCATCCCAACTTGGAAATATATCACCGTTCCTTCATCGTCGCTGGGTCAAAATCCTGGAACTCCCTTCCTAACAGCACTGTGGGAGAACCTTCACCACACGGACTGCAGCGGTTCAAGAAGGCGACTCACCACCGCCTTCTCAAGGGCAATTCAGGATGGGCAATAAATGCTGGCCTTGCCAGCGACGCCCACATCCCATGAACAAATAAAAAAAATATGGGGCTAAGGTGGGTATATGGAGTTAGGCTACGATCAGCCATGATCTCAATAAATGGCGGAACAGGCTCGAGGGGCTAAATGCCACTGCCACTCGCTGCCACCTGTTATGCGCCACCTTCTCCTGCAAGAAAGCGGGACATGTGTCGGTGAGTGTCCTACAAGATGTTTGGGTGATGTGCCTGTCATGGTTGAATAGCTGCCAGTGTGTGTGACCTGTGAATTGTGGGTGTGCGGCTTGCAACAGTGGTAATGTGCAAGGGTGAGAGGAAGCATCTGATTGAAAGCGTTTGTTGGTATGTGGGTGATGGGAGGTGTGGTGCGTGAAGCAATGGATGCAGTTAGTGGTACAGCTGGTAGGAGACGCCACTTGACAGTTGACCTCACTCAGCTTGACCACTCGTGTCAAAGCATTGAACCTCTTCCTGCACTGCATCCATGTTCATGGTGCTATGCACCTGGCATTGACTTCGTCCCTTACTGCCTTTGACTGCCTCTTAAGCATATGGAGGGCCCCCCCCCTCCCACCCTTGCGGAAACAGGATGCCCCTCTTTCTGTCCACCTCTTGCACCAAAGCCTCCAGTGCATCAGCAGAGAACCATGGTGCATGCACTCTCGCAGGCCTAGTACAAACTCAGATCGGCAGATTGGTGAGGTCTGGTATGCAGATTGGAGGATGTGGGATTTAGTAATGTGCAACCTTTATTCCAATGTTTTAACATAACTCATCAGTTTTTAAACATAGGGATCAGACCTGTACCTGTGTTTTTCATGTGCGATGTCTGATCTCCGTTCAGACTCCGTGCAGACCCGTATCTTATATTTTGCAAATAAGAGGTGCAGGCTGCCTTTAAGAGGTGCAGGCTGCCTTTAAGAGGTGCTAGCCACTCACGCGATATCAAGGCCCCCCCTGCTGGTGAGAAGGAATTCAACAACACAGCTAGGCCTGGCTATTCGCCAGAATCAGGTAAATGACCAGGCTGCATGAATCTCACGTGCTGCCTGCATCGCAACGACCGGACACAGGTTAATCGCGCACCGCGACCCCCGTGCCCAGATTCGGGGGCTATTGAATTTAACCCCCAAAAAGTTCTTTAGCTACATTAAGAGTAAAAGAAAAATGAGGGATGGAGTGGGGTCACTGAAAGTGAGATCGAGTGAAGGCATGACAACTGATGCTACACAGGCTACCAAAGTGCTAAATAAGTTTTTGTGCCTCAGTTTTTACCAAGGAGGAGACAGGTAACTTGTTTGATCTGGAAAGGGAACTAGAGGTCATTGCAGAGGTAAGCTGTGAGACTACTCACATTACTACCAGCTTGGTCATCAAACAGCTGTGTAAACCAAAGGTGAATAAATCTCAGGAAACTATAGACCAGTGAGTCTGATGTCCATTTTGAGTAAAGTTTATGGAAATCCTTATTAAAAATAGGAACATGGAGGATCTGGATAGAAATAAAATCATAAAAGATAGCCAATACGGCTTGGTGAAGGGGAGGTCTTGTCAATCTAACTCACCGGGTTTCTTTGAGGGTGTAACAAAGGAGCTTGAGAGGAGTAAGGCGGTGGATGTGGTGTACTAGGATTTCAGTAAGGTCTTTGATACAGTTCCTCTGGAAAGGCTGGTAATAAAAATAAAGAAAGTGAGAATCTGCGAAATTATCTGACAATGGATATGTAATTGGCTGACTGACAGAACCCAGAGGTACAGGGATTGTCATAAGCCTGGGGGAATGTTACCAGTGGGATCTCACAGGGGTCTGTTTTGGGACTTCTTTTGTTTAATGTCACCATAAATGACCTGGTGCTGGGGGTCACAAGCACAGTGGCTAAATTTGAAGATAATAGAAAGCTGACGAAGATGGTAAACTGTGAAGCTGAACAGGATAAACCACAGAAGGATTTGAATATAGTTGGGAATTGGACAGACAGATGGCAGATGAGATTCAAAGTAAAGAAATGGAAAGTGCTTCACGTGGGAACAAAAAGTCCAGGAAGGGACTGTTACTTAAATGGAAAGAAAATAATGTGCATGGAAAATGAAAGCGATCTGGGAGTGCTGATTGACAATAAATTGAAGCTATCGGAGCAATGCTCGGTGGCAGTGAGTGAAGCAAATCAGATGTTAGGATATATTAAGAAATCAATATCGAGCTGAAATAGTGAGGTAATCCTGCCACTTTATAAATTATTGGTGTAACCACACTTAGACTGTGTATAGCTCTGATCACCTTAGTACAGAAAGAATATTACAACTGCTAAAAGGATTCCAGCAACCAGAATGATTGAAGGGGATGGAGGGATTGGATTATGAGGAGTGATTATGTAAATTAGCATGTTCTCACTGGAAAAGAGAAGGTTGAGAGGTGATAAGAAAGCTGATTTTAGGATTCTAAAGAGACTCGATAATGTAGTCCATGACAAGCTGTTCTACCTTGTCCAGAACAGTAGAACCAGAGGGCACTTGAAGGGGAGTAAATTCAAAACTAATCTGTAGAAACAATGGGCTGGAATTTGCTGTAAAAAAAGTCAACATGTGAACGACAATTATTAATGTGTAAATAGGCCAGCAACTCGAGGCGAGGAAAAGATACCCCGTGAATTGTGAATCGCCACAAGTTGCTGGACGATTTGTGCCTCTCCACCATTAGCTTTGCGCAAACAGCAGCATCTCACTCTGAACCTCCCCGCGAGTTTCATAAAGTTGCTGCATTTGCACATTAATTGCCCACTAAACTTGCCACAGAAAGTTTAAGTCTAGTAATTAATAGCGTAAGTACCCTTTTAACAACGTGATAGTTGTTAATGACGGCCAATCAACCTCTCTTGCCCAGAACGTGAACAATTATAAGTGTGGAGTCTCATTCCTTCAGGCTGTGAATTGTTGGAGATTTTAAAAATGTCAAATTTTATTTTTTTTTCTTACTTTTTCTTTCTGTCTCTTTTTCTCTCTCTCTTAATCCAATCTTTCTTTCCCTCTCTTTATTTCTCTTTCTGTACCTGATTTAACATTGAATTCACCCACTCCAATTCACCCTCCTTCTCAATCCTTCCTCACTTTATTTCTCAATCCTTTAATCTCATTGGTTAAGGAGATGGACTGTTGGTCCCGTCGTTCACCAAGGTCCCATTTGCCCCGTTGCCGTCACTGTGCCGTTCTCAGCTTGCACTCCCAGCAACTTACAGGGCAAAACATTTTAGAGTTGAAGGGTGCAGGAAAAAGCCTAACTAACCGGGCATGCTCCAGCAAGATCTGGCCCATTATTTCAGTGAGCGATTGTTAAATCTGTAGAAAAAGCTCCCTATGGAGACGGTGGAAACAGATAGTATTTATTCATTCAATGCAAATTAGTTAGATTTCTTTCAGGAAATAACATTTCGGAATACAATATGTGGGTAATTTGAGACGTGACATTTGGTAAGTGTAGCATGCTTGGGAAGTACAGGTGGACATATGGGCCTGTTTTTTAGGCATTGCACAACCTACTAAGGCCCTAAAAAGGCAGACAGGAAGCACATGCACAATTCTGGTCGGAAATGCGCTGATCGCCATATTGGGTGAGGACCATCAAGAGGCGTCCTTTACCCATGCCTGAAGCAGGTATTATGCCCTTTTTATATGCAAATAAGGGGCCTAACGCCTGCATCAGGTCCCTGCTCCAACACTGCTATCACGGGCTGCACTCAGGGAAACCAGCCCTAGGGAATGCCTGGCAACCAAGAATGTAAATAACTAGGTGATCGTCCCGACCCCACATTAAAAGGACTTGATCACCACTCCTGAGTGCCGATCACCCTCCCCCTGCCGAACCCGACCCATGATCGTGGACTCCAGGCCCCAGCCCCTGATCACCTTCAGCCCCCCGGCTTCGAGTCCCGGTCGCCCTCCTCCTCGGCCTGGACTCCCAATCGCGGACTCCAGGCCACCCGACCCCAGATCTCGACCCCCAACCTGATCCAAGCCGGGCCACGCTCTGAAGCGCGGCCCCCACCCGACACCTGGACCCTCTTACCTGATGGCTGCTGCGATGTTAGCCCGATTTTTCTTTGTACATCCTCCGGTTTTCGCCGGCGTTTCGTTGCGCTATGACAGCGAGGTCCAAGGCCCAATACCTCAAGAGTCTCGAACCTGTGCTGGGTACTTGCCCTTTGCTTCCCCCGAGCACCCAAGGGAAGAGGGGGTTCCCTCGCCCCATGTCCGAGTCTGTTGTAGACTAATTGAGAGAGATTGATTGCCGTGGTTTATGAACAACTCCATTATCGTGTATCGTGCAACTACCAGAATGGTAGATGGCGAACAAGATGGACCTTGGTCTCTTTTCCTCTAGCAGTTCCTGTGCTTTTATGTTCAGATGGTGGGGGATGGGATCGTGTTGGAAATGTGACACGACCCCTCCACCTTAACCCCCCCACTCCTCCGCCTGCACCGTTCCACTAGGTGGGCAGGGTTATGTATTCAAAATTATGAAGGGTCTGGACAAAGTAAATAAAGAAGAACTGTTCCCATTGGCAGAAGGGTTGTGAACCAGAGGACACAGGTTTAGGGTGATTGGCAAAAGAACCAAAGGCAACATGAGGAAAAACTTTTTTACGCATCGAGTGGTTATAATCTGGACTGCACTGCCCGAAAGGGCGGTGGAAGCAGGCTCAATTGTGGCTTTCAAAAAGGAATTAGATAGGTACCTGAAGGAGAAAAATTTGCAGGGCTACAGGAAAAGAGCGGGGAAGTGGGACTAACTGGATTGCTCTTGCAGAGAGCCGGAGCAGGCTCAATGGGCCGAATGGCCTCCTTCTGTGCCATAACCATTCTATAATTCTATAAGTTTCAGTGGAATATTCCACACATTTAGACAAAGCAAAAGTAGTTTATGAAGACAGAAAAAAATAGCAAGTTGCTACCAATACATCCCAACCGACATGTCATGCTACATGCTGGAAATAATCTCAAACCAGTGCACAACCATGTGACTCTCGGGCAGGCTCCACTATATGCAAGGCAATTCCAAATAGATAATTACTTTGATTTTGGAAACGATGCATATTACATTGTTACAGAGCAACATATTGGTGAGTCTGATATCAAAGTACACCATCTGGCCTTGAACTGCATCTAAAGCCTTGATCAATCAGACTTTCTTAATACTTTATTACAGCTTTTGAACCAGGCAGATACTGTGGTCAGGAATAAAGGATCTCATTAACTATTCCGACATATCAGAACCCAGAACAGGTCTCTAATTGACTCCTTACCTGCTCCGATGCTGCTTATAAAACTTTCCACTTTCCATAGGCTTATCTAGCCGTTTTTTTTTGAGGGGGGAAGGGGTTGTGGGGAGGGAAATGAGAAGATAACTTTTAAAATATCCCATTTCTGAAAATCGAAGAAGATATCCATTTTTTAGACCATTATGAGTGGAGGGAGAGGAACAATTCTCCATGTTCGATTAGAAATACATGGAATAGAAGGAACACTAGATGCTGATATAAACAAAGTCATTGCAATCTTTGCCTTCTGTGTGTATTTTGTGGTCTCCTTTGTGCAAATCATGTACTTCTCCTCATCCTGTGAGTATGTACCTATGGTGGTATTCTCGGTGCTCCCCTTCTGGTAGCAATATCATTGTTGGAAGGTAGCATGTCCAACCGTGGATCTTCAGATTGCTCACTGGGAATACTGGAAGGATCAGTAATGTTCCATTATAGTAGAGTATCAGGCTGAGAAATGCCTTGAACAGTAGCTGCAAGGAGCTCACTGTCTTCCAATGAGACACCAGAAGAAATGTGACCAGGGCTGAACAGCAGCAGGCTTTTCGCATGAGTTACAACATTTTCCTTTCTAGCTCTGCTCTTTGTCATGCTGTGATGAGCATCTCCTCATGGATAACGCTGACCTGTCTCAGCACATATGTATCTCTGAAAGATGAAAAAAACTTGCCTTATGGCTCACCGTATTCTTTCACTAAGACTATCAAAGCCTAACTGCAAGCTTTCCTGGAGAGTGGATTCCACGTCAGACAAAACACTTGCAACCTTCAGACACAACCATTTTGTCTTCTGTCACCCACTCCAGACTTTTCAGGCTAAAAACATTCCAAAATATTCCTCAGGTAGTGTCAACACTTGGATCCCTTGTCGCCCAATACCATAATTTTGTGCGTCTTTGATTAAAAGTTAGATTTTGCTTGATTTTCTTCTCTATGATATATAATCTGTCACTGGCACCCTGACACCTTCTGTAGAAAGTGGGCATGGCTATGTCTCAGCTTTGCTTTCTTATATAAAAACAGACAATGTTGGAAACACTCAGCAAGTCAGGCAGCATCTGTGGAGAAAGAAACAGAGTTAATGTTTCAGGTCGATGACCCTCGGTCAGAACTGGAAGAAGTTGAAGATTAATCAGTTTTTAAGCAAATACAGAGCCCGGGAAAGTTGGGGGGTGGGGGGGGAGGAAGGGAAGGGGAGGGGAGGAAAGAACAAAAGGGAAGGTCTCTCATAGGGTGCAGGGCAGGAGTGATTAAATGACAAAAGGGATGATGATGCCAGGCAAGGAGGGTGGTAATGGGACAAGTAAAGAAACAAAAGATGGGTCTAGAGGAGCTGTAAATGGCAACAATAGAACCATTACCAGCACTTGCTGACCGAGAAAATGGGAGCAATGGTTATGATCTGAAGTTATTGAAATCAATGTTGAGTCCGGAAGGTTGTAAAGTGCCTAATCGAAAGATGAGGTGCTGTTCCTCGAGCTTCCGCTGAGCTTCACTGGAACAGTGTAAGAGGCCGAGGACAGAGTGGGAGTGGGACAGGGAATTAAAATGGCAAGTGACCGGCAGGTCAGGTCATACTTGCGGACTGAGTGGAGGTGTTCAGCAAAGCGATCACCCAGTCTGCGTTTGATCTCCCCAATGTAGAGGAGACCACATTGTGAGCAGCGAATACAATATACTAAACTGAAAGAAGTACAAGTAAACCATTGTTTCACCTGGAAGGAGTGTTTGGGGCCCTGGATGGTGGGAAGGAAGGAGATGAAGGAGCAGGTGTTGCATCTCCTGCGCTCACACCAGAAGGTGCCATGGGGAGGAGAGCAGGTGTTGGGGGTGATGGAAGAGTGGACCAGGGTGTCGCGGAGGGAGCGGTCCCTTTGGAATGCTGAAATTCTTTGTTCCAGTCCTACTCAGGTCCCCTCCCTCACCTCATTTAATCATTCCTGCCCTCCATCCTATCAGAGACCTTCCCTTTTGTTCTTTCCTCCCCCTCCGCCCCCCAACCACCCTTCCCCTGGCTCTGTACTTGCTTAAAAATTGTTTAATCTTCAACTTCTCCCAGTTCCGGCAAAGAGTCGTCGACCTGAAATGTTAACTCTGTTTCTCTCTCCACAGATGCTGCCTGACGTGCTGAATATTTCCAGCATTTTCTGTTTTTATTTCAGATTACCAGCATCCACAGTATTTTGCTTTTGCTTTCTTATATGTGAATTGGGTTGTGTGCCAGAGCCAAATACTGCCAGCCTCCTGCCTCGTACGTTTTACACAATCAAATTCACCACTGCATCATTAAATTGTGACTTTCTAGGTATAAGGGGCTATAAATTGGGCCGTGTAGCATCCATTTTGTAGGTGCTACGTGGCCTCCTTAAGTCCCAAAATAGTACCGGGAATGCGCACGCACGCTGTGCACCGGACACCATCTTGGTAAAGGTGTTTGCGTACGTGCAGATAACGAACACTGGTACCATTTAAAGTAAGGAGAATATGCATTAGGTGAGTGTGCAACACTGCTTTAAAGGAATAGATACCATTTTGACACTCAACACTCCAGCCAACACATTGTCTTCACCACGAACAGCTGAACATGTTGTCGACGGCCTGGAGGAACCCCACCAGCGCTATTTAAAGGGACCATGCAGGATTTACAGAGTAGTTGCTGCTGATGCACTTGTACCTGTTTTTGGAGGTCTCTTCTATTTGAATTCTAAGACCAGGGGACATAGCCTAAAAATTAGAGCCAGGACGTGCAGGAGTGAAGTTAGGAAACGCTTCTACATGCAAAGGGCGGGAGAAGTTTGGAATCCTCTTCTGCAAATGGCAGTTGATGCGAGCTCAATTGTTAATTTTAAATCTGAGATTGATAGATTTTTGTTAACCAAAGGTATTAAGGGATATGGGGCTAAGGCGTTAAATGGAGTTAGATCACAGATCAGCCATGATCTCACTGAATGGCGGAACAGACTCGAGGGGCTTAATTCCACTTCCATTTGCTGCCTCCTGTTATGCGCCACCTTCTCCTGCAAGAAAGCAGGACATGTGTCAGTGAGTGTCCTACAAGATGTTTGGGTGACGTGCTGTCATGGTTGAATAGCTGCCAATGTGTGTGGCCTGTGAATTGTGGGTGGTGGCTTGTAACAGTGGTAATGTGTTAAGTGTGAGAGGAAGCATCTGATTGGAAGAGTTGAGTACTGATTGAAAGAATTTGTTGGTATGTGGGTGATGGGGGGTGTAGTGTGTGGAGCAGTGGATGTGGCTAGTGGTGCAGTTGGTAGGTGATGCCACTTGACAGTTGACCTCACTCAGCTTGACCACTCGTGTCAAAGCATTGAACCTCTTCCTGCACTGCATCCATGTTCGTGGTGCTATGCACCTGGCATTGACTTCATCTCCTACTGCCTTTGACTGCCTCTTGAGCATATGTGTGGAGTGCCTCTATATCCCTGCGGATATAGGATGCCCCTCCTTCAGTCCACTTCTTGCACCAAAACCTCCAGTGCATCAGCAGAGAACCTTGGTGCATGCACTCTCGCAGGCCTGGTACAAACTCAGATCGGCAGACTGGTGAGGTCTGGCGTGCAGATTGGAGGATGTGGGATTTAGTAGTGCGCAACCTTTATTCCAATGTTTTAACATAACTCATCAGTTTGTAAACATAGGGACAGGACCTGCATCTGTGGTTTGTGTGTGCGATGTCTGATCTTCTTTCAGATCCCGTGCAGACCCGTATCTTGCAAATAAGAGGTCCAAGGCTGCCTTTAAGAGGCTCAAGGCTTCCTTAAGAATCTCACGCGCTGCCTGCATTGGAACGATCGGACGCGGGTTAATTGCGCACCGCGAACCCTGCACCCCAATTCGGGGGTTATCGAATTTAACCCCCAAGGTTTCCATTCAGTACATCTGTAATAGCAAAAAGTCCATTTCTTACAGGGGTCAGGAGGCTAACTTTGTCCTTGGGAAAGTGCCCAATTCTGATAAATGATGCCCTGCTGTGATTGATTGAAAATGATTCATTAAACTTGACAAAGATTAGGCAGCATGGGGAAGCTTCAACATCCCCACCTGTTCATCAGTCCTTTCAATTTGATGATAAGCAGATCGAATGGAGGTTCAAATTTCTGACCTTCAGAATTTCACTCCCTTCAAGTAATAATTTGCCACAGGTTTGGTATAGCTCTGTTATACTGAAAATATCAATATATGCTTAAATTTGGGTATTACTGCTAAGTTCTGAATTTAGCAACTAACTTCTAATGCTAAACTCACAAGTTAATATTTTCTGGGAGCTGGGAGTTCTCATTTGCAAGGTTCTCTCCCCCACCCTGGTTTTAACCATGGCCAGTTGCTTTCACTAATTCTGTCCCAATTTTAGACAGTTAAGGTTCACTATTTTGGGAAAATACTTGCGGAATTTATGTCACAGTGAAGCTGAACTGGATTCAGCTGTTGAGTGAAACCGGTGATGTAAACATTGTCAGAGCTGTTTTTTTCTAAGTGTTGCAGCAAACCGACTCTTCAGTTTGTCAGCTTTATATGGATTATACAGTTTTACAGTCTTAGGCCAGTGTGTCCTTAGCTATGAGTGCAGTGGGAATCGGATAGTAGACACCATATCAGACATAACGCTACTCACAACATTGGGAAGCAGGTCCAGCATCCTCACCCTTTCATAAATCCTTGGGAAATATGACTCTGTTCTTCACTTTTAGCACTATGGATATGGTACTCTGCTGTCCGTATCCTAACTCGCACCAAGTCCCGTTCTTCCATCACCCCTGTGCTCACTGATCTACATTGGCTCCTGGTCTGGCAACGCCTTGATTTTAAAATTCTCATCCTTGTTTTCAAATCCCTCCATGGCCTCGCTCCTCCCTATCTCTGTAACTTCCCCCAGCCCTACAACCCTCCGAGATCTCCGCGCTCCTCTAATTCAGGCCTCTAGCATGGATAGAGGATTGGTCAACAGGCAGAAAACAGAAAGTAGGGACAAATGGGTCATTTTCAGGTTGGCAGTCTGTAACTAGTGGGGTGCCGCAAGGATCAGTGCTTGGGCCTCAGCTATTTACAATCTATATTAATGACTTAGATGAAGGCACCGAGTGTAATGTATCCATGTTTGCTGACAATACAAAGGTAGGTGGGAAAGTAAGCTGTGAGGACAAAAAGAGTCTGCAAAGGGATATAGACAGGTTAAGTGAGTGGACAGGAAAGTGGCAGATGGAGTGTAATGTGGGGAAATGTGAGATTATTCGCTTTGGTAGGAAGAATAGAAAAACAGATTATTTTTTAAATGGTGAGAAACGATTAAATGTTGGTGTTCGGAGAGATCTGGGTATCCTTGTACAAGAAACACAAAAAGTTAGCATGCAGGCTACGCAAGCAATTAGGAAGACAAATGGCCTTTATTGCAAGGGAGTCGGAGTACAAGAGTAAGGAAGTCTTGCTACAATTGTACAGGGCTTTGGTGAGACCACACCTGGAGTACTAGGTACAGTTTTGGTCTCCTTACCTAAGGAAGGATAGACTTGCCTTAGAGGCGGTGCAACGAAGATTCACTAGATTGATTCCTGGGATGAGAGGGTTGTCCTATGAGGAGAGATTAAGTAGAATTGGCCTATACTCTCTGGAGTTTAGAAGAATGAGAGGTGATCTCATTGAAACATATAAGATTCTGAGGGGACTTGACAAGTTAGATACTGAGAGGATGTTTCCACTGGCTGGCAAGTCTAGAACTAGGGGGCATAGTCTCAGGATAAGGGGTCAGCCATTTAAGACTGAGATGAGGAGGTATTTCTTCACTCAGAGGGTTGTGAATCTTTGGAATTCTCTACTCCAGAGGGCTGTGGATGCTGAGTCATTAAGTATATTCAAGACTGAGATAGATAGATTTTTGGACTAAGGGAATCAAGGGATATGGGGATCGGGTGGGAAAGTGGAGTTGAGGCCAAAGATCAGCGATGATTTTATTGAATGGTGGAGCAGGCTCGAGGGGTCGTATGGCCTACTCCTGCTCCTATTTCTTATGTTCTTGTGTTCTCTTGCGCATCCCTGATTTTAATCGCTCCATCATTGGTGGCTCTGCCTTCAACTGCCTGGGCCCTAAGCTCTGGAATTCCCTCCCTAAACCTCTCCGCCTCTCCACCTCTCTCTCCTCCTTTAAGACACTCTTTAAAAACCTACCTCTTTGACCAAGCTTTTGGTCACCTGTCCTAATATCTTCTTATGTGGCTCGGTATCAAATTCTGTTTGATAACGCTCCTATGAAGCACCTTGGGACGTTTTACTATGTTAAAGGCGCTATATAAATGCAAGTTGTTGTTACTAAACTGTATTTGCATTTTTGAAACATTTGCAGTGACAATGAATCACAAAAGACTGTGACAATATTCAAATCTAATATTTTACGAGCTATTATTGTGGTTGTTGCAGTAATTAGGAGAATAGCAGGACACAAAATAGCTCCAGTGGCCACAGCTGAACAAATTATACAAATTTGAGTCCAGGGACAACAAATCTCTCAACCTATTTATCCATGTGTCGTATCACTGGAACCTGCAGCATCTGGTGGTATATACCGTTATATTTTGGATACTGAGAAAAAAATACAGTCAGTGCTACGGTGTTTACATGCCAGGTGTTGATTATTTTGCAGGAAATGGATATAGGGTTGCCAACTCTGGCTGGAGATTGCATCACGTGACTTACTGCACTTCATGCAACTTATACTTCAGAGAGTTTGTGCCTTTAAACTTAATAACTTAAATAAATGCTGGCCTCGCCAGCGACGCCCACATCCCGTGAACGAATAAAAAAAAACACTGAGTATAAAATAATCTTACCTTTCATGAAACAAAACAACACTTTATGAAAACATTTTGATTAACAAAGTATAAACAAGCACTGCTACAGAAAAAAATTACAAACAAGTTATAATTATTGCGGATTAAACAGCTCTCAGGGATTGTTCTCCTTCGCGCAGAGAAGGTAAAGGGAGATTTAATAGAGGTGTTCAAAATCATGAAGAGTTTTGATAGAATAAATAAAGAGGAACTGAGAAATTTCTTCAAAAGACATCAAGGGGTATGGAGAGAGAGCGGGAATATGGTATTGAGATAGAGGATCAGCCATGAACACAGTCAAAATCTTTTCCCAAAGGTAGGGGAGTCTATAACGAGGGGGCACAGATTTAAGGTGAGAGGGGAGAGATACAAAAGGATCCAGAGGGGCAATTTTTTCACTCAAAGGGTGGTGAGTGTCTGGAACGAGCTGCCAGAGGCAGTAGTCGAGGCGGGTACAATTTTGTCTTTTAAAAAGCATTTGGACAGTTACATGGGGAAGATGGGTATCGAGGGATATGGGCCAAGTGCAGGCAATTGGGACTAGCTTAGTGGTATAAACTGGGCGACATGGACATGTTGGGCCGAAGGGCCTGTTTCCATGTTGTAACTTCTATGATTCTATGATTCTATGAATGGCGGAGCAGGCTCGAAGGGCCGAATGGCCTACTCCTGCTCCTATTTTCTATGTTTCTATGTTTCTAAATCTTTTCCACTGGTGGGAAGGTCACTAACCAGAGGGCACAGATTTAAGATAATTGCCAAAAGAACCAAGGGGGAGATGAGGAGATATTTTTTCATGCAGTGAGTTGTTATGATCTGGAATGCATTGCCTGTTAGGGTGGTGGAAGCAGTTTGAATAGTAACTTTCAAAAGAGAATTAGATATATACTTGAAAAGCAAAAATTTGCAGGGCTATGAGGAAAGAGCAGGGGAGTGGGGCTGATTGGATAGCTCTTTCAAAGAACTGGCACAGAGCCGATGGGCCGAATGGCCTCCTGTGCTGTATGTTTCTATGATACTGAACCCTAATTTTTAAAAAAAGCAACACCACCCTTCGAACAAATAATACAAGAGCAATTTCTCACCTCTCTTTTAGTTACAGACCCTGCTACTGAGTACAGAGGGGAACAGCACCTTTGGACGAGCAGTCCCTGGAATTATTATAACAAACTGCTCGCAGTTCCTGCGCACTCCACTCCATTCAAGCAACCTCCTGCTAAATAGACGTCACGCGCTCTGATTAATCTGCGGCTCGTGTGCACTGTGTGTTCCTGGCTCGGAATGCTCACTGTGACTATACCATCACTTACACTGAAAGAGAATTATTGACAGAAGGCGGACGAGCCAACGAGCGAGAGCTAGGGTTGCCAACAGCGCAGTGGTTTTTCTCCCGGATTGCTTTTAGCGGTGCCCAGGAGATCTACCTTTAATTCCTGGATACTTCAGATGTGGAGATGCCGGTGATGGACTGGGGTTGACAATTGTAAACAATTTTACAACACCAAGTTATAGTCCAGCAATTTTATTTTAAAATAAAATTGCTGGACTATAACTTGGTGTTGTAAAATTGTTTACTATTGGATACTTCAGAGCAGTCCGGGGGGTGGATAACAACCCTAGGTGGAAAGTATCGGTTGCTAGGCAGTCTCATTGCCGTCACTGCATTAGGCCTCACCCACCTCAGTTATCTCTGACTTGGTTTGAGGCTTTTGAATATTCTACAATACTGCTTCAGGCCTACTCCTAGGCCTGGCTGTATCTTTGGCCTCTGGCTCCAACCTTTGACCACTAAGTCTTGCAGCAGTTTTAATCTGTCTGCTGGCCTGTGTGCCATCCATAAGTATTTTACCAGGCTTGACCATTGCTTTTCTCTGCCTTGTACATTGCAGTTTGGCTTCTAATCTGTCTTGGGCTTTGCTCTGCGTACTTTTAACCTGAAATCACAATAGAAGCCATGATCACTAATCGATCGACAGCCTTACTCTCTACCTTCACACTGGCTGACTGGTCTCTTTTGCCCCAACTTCAGGCTGTACCTACTTGGAGCAACCATTAGGGAAAAGGAAGGTCCTAACCCAAAGTTGAGTGTGCATACGTGCCCATTGGTTGTTGTAGATTCTGCGGTGCTCAGAGCTGTCAATGTTGGGGGATTTATGATCAAAAAATCACAAACCTGTTTAAACACAGGGAAGTTTATTTACTTTTAAGGACAAGCAAGGTTATTTTTTTACATCAAAATGTGGTAGACTTTCATGTGTAGTACACATCAGGTGGGCGGTGGGCAGAGCGATTGGAATGCCCGCCTGATGGCACCAGCGAGAGACTTGAACCATTTTCATGGTTGGGCCTCCATTTTGATATTCACGGCTGATTGGCAGCTCACCAACTTGGGGCTGGTGCAGGAAATCCAGGGGCTCGTCTGCGGAAATGAGCTGGCATTTTCTAATTAAAGACACGGAGGCAGTCCCGAGGGAGGGGCGCTGAGCAGTGGACACTGGATAGGTCAATTTTTGTGTGGCCTCTTGGTCCCACACAATCACTAAAAAATCTATCTGTCTCGCTTTTGGAGTGGCTTCCAGCGCACCCTTTAAGGATCACTGGAAATCGCTAGAAACCGTAGGGCCCCAATTTACACTGTAGAATGAGGCTCCCACCTATTTCCATCAGGAGTCTCGGCCACCTATCTGAAGGCCCCAGTCAAAATGTTGGTGGGCAGAACGAGAGCAGGAATGGAGCAGTAAATTCTTCACTCCAATTTTCAGAGCCCTGCCACCCTCTTCCCGCCTGAAAATGGGAATGAAAGTTGGGGCCATTGACTGACTCCAAATGGGTGAGAGTTGATGGGCCCACGTGCTCCTCATTCTTTTCCTAGGAAACATCATGAATTGTTCATACATGTTTACAGCATTGAGAAGAGCAGAGTCTTGAGTTTCAGGAACTATTTAAATGGTGCTGATGCAGTGCTGTTCTAATGTCAAAATTTTGGACATTGGACAGATTGTCTCAAAATCTAATTTTATCGCCACTTGTGTTTTTTTTTATTCATTCATGGGATGTCGGCATCGCTGGCAAGGCGAGCATTTATTGCCCATCCATAATTGCCCTTGAGAAGGTGGTGGTGAGCTGCCTTCTTGAACCGCTGCAGTCCGTGTGGTGACGGTTCTCCCACAGTGCTGTTAGGAAGGGAGTTCCAGCATTTTGACCCAGCAACGATGAAGGAACGGCCATATATTTCCAAATCGGGATGGTGTGTGACTTGGAGGGGAACCTGCAGGTGGTGCTGTTCCCATGCACCTACTGCCCTTGTCCTTCTAGGTGGTAGAGGTCACGGGTTTGGGAGGTGCTGTTGAAGAAGCCTTGGTGCGTTGCTGCAGAGCATCTTGTAGATGGTACACACTGCAGCCATGGTGCACCGGTGGTGGAGGGAGTGAATGTTTAGGTGCCAATCAAGTGGGCTGCTTTGTCCTGTATGGTGTCGAGCTTCTTGAGTATTGTTGGAGCTGCACTCATCCAGGCAAGTGGAGAGTATTCCATCATGCTCCTGACTTCTGCCTTGTAGATGGTGGAAAGGTTTTGGGGAATCAGGAGGTGAGTCACTCACCGCAGAATACCCAGCCTCTGACCTGCTCTTGGAGTCACAGTATTAATGTGGCTGGTCCAGTTAAGTTTCTGGTTAATGGTGACCGCCAGGATGTTGAGGGTGGGGGACTCGGTGATGGTAATGCCGTCGAATGTCAAGGGGAGGTGGTTAGCCACTCTCTTGTTGGAGATGATCATTGCCTGACACTTGTCTGACGTGAATGTTACTTGCCACTCATCAGCCGAAGCCTGGATGTTATCCAGATCTTGCAGCATGTGGGCACGGACTGCTTCATTATCTGAGTTTACAATCTTGGGGCTCACTATGAACCCCCACTCCAATGATCAGGCAGAATGCGTCCCGCAGTGGGTTTCGTGTCGTGTGACAAGGCGTGATAATTCATTAACATATTTAAATCAGGCTTGCACAGTGCAATTGGGAGCCTGTTGCCGCGTGGATTTCCCAGGACTCGGGAAACCCAACAGTAAAAGGGATGGGGAAGGTAAGTGCCTTTTACAGCACTGCTTGTGGGCCAAGAGCAGCAGGAATGCTCCCCCCGTCCTCTCACGGAAGCTGTCGCCCTCCCCTCTGCCAATGGTGGCCTCTCTTTCCCCCCCTTTTCCCTGCCATGATCGCAGACCTACCCGCCCCCCCCCCCCATCATTGGCCCCGATCTCTCTATCCCTCGACCTCCCCGATCGCTGGAGTCCGTCACCAAGGGTCCCCGGCTGCCGCCTCCTGCCACTGGTTTTCCTACCTGGCAGCCGGCCAGCCTGTCAATTTGGCCTCACCAGGTTTCTCCCGCACCCTTCCCCACCTCCCCGGAAATATCAGGGCCTTAGGCTCCACTCTGACCTTCTACAATATTCCCATTTCTCATCCAACAGCCCACTGCTTACTGGATCCTTTAAACAGCAAAGGTCACATTACATACTGACACCATATAGCTCCCAGCAAAAAGAGTGAAACATGAAAATTGCAACTTGAATCACCCAATATTAGATTTTAAACATTGCTATCAAATGGTACATGTAAATGTAGCTATCCTGTATCATGTTTAAGACTAAGAATTTATATGAACCTCAAGAAACAAAAGGCAAATAGGCCATATCACTTTACAGTGACTGAAGGATATGCAGCATGAAAAGAGCTATTTAAATGCATGTTCTTTCTTCTTTCATTGAAAAAAAAAGTTGCATCCCCGGCCTGCAGTCAGGGTGAATGGAGCAGCACCGCTGTAATAGGACTACTGTTGTGATCCAGTCACTCTATCATTGTAAATAACAGCTTCCACGCTACAGGTGGGAACAATAGCACAAGCAGCAGCTGAGTACGAATAAGATCGAGGTTGCTATTTCAGCACACACTGAATCCCTACACAAGCGGTTTCTCTAATATAAATGTAGCATTTGACATTTTATTGTGCGATCCCTTTAGGAGTACTACAAAGTTGGGTATCCCACTGAGCGATGCTTAGAGGCTGGCATGAGATTAGAAATGTCACGTTGGTGTCGTAGTAAGTGTCTTCAAGAATCTGAAACTAAAACATAATGGCCCGGAAATTGCTTGGAGCGGCAATCTAACAGTGCTCGCCACTCTGTAGATTTATACTAACCCACCAACTTACCGCAATCTTTACTGGGTACACTTCCTCGAATAGGAAGCGGAGAAGAGCCCAGCGTTAGTGCCAGTGAAGCTAGGACCCATGGGAGAAGTGAGAGGATCGATCTCTCCCCTCGACCTATCAGATTGCAGCATTTTTGCCACGTTGTGAACATTTTCTGCAAGCTACAACGTGAAACCCAGCAAGTGAAAGGTACAAGACTGAAATCATTGTAAAAACAATTATAGATAGCGAAAAAGAGAGGGTAAGAAATAATCAAATTAAATAAAAGAGACAGAAGGGTAAAGTAAAAAAAAATTAAAAACTTAAGAAAACTGTTTTATTACTGACAAAAACTATTAAAATAAGGAGTAATGAGACTCCACATGTACATTGCCGTTTCCTGCTCTCGCCCTGAACTGGAAAATTTCATCAACTTTGCTTCCGATTTCCACCCTTCCCTCACCTTCACATGGTCCATCTCCAACTCTTCCCTTCCCCTCTTCGATTTCCCGATCTCCATTTCTGGGGCTAGGCTGTCAACCAATATCTATTATAAGCCCACCGACTCCCACAACTACCTTGATTACACTTCCTCCCACCCCACTTCCTGTAAGGACTCGATTCCCTTCTCCCAGTTTCTCCGTCTCCGTCGCATCTGTTCTGACGATGCCACCTTCCACACCAGTGCTTTCGATATGGCTTCCTTTTTCCTCAACCAAGGATTCCCTCCACTGTAGTTGACAGGGCCCTTCACCGTGTCTGTCCCATTTCCTGCACTTCTGCTCTCACCCTTTTCCCTTCTCTTCCAGAATCATGATAGGGTCCCTCTTGTCCTCACCCTCCACCCCACCAGCCTTCAACGTATCATCCTCCACCATTTCCGCCACCTCCAGCGCGATCCCACCACCAAACACATCTTCCCCTCCCCTCCCCTTTCAGAATTCCGAAGGGACCGCTCCCTCCGCGACACCCTGGTCCACTCTTCCATCACCCCCAACACCCGATCTCCTTCCCACGGGACCTTCCCGTGCGAGGAGATGTAACACCTGTCCCTTCACCTCCTCCTTTCCCACCGTCCAGGGCCCCAAACACTCCTTTCAGGTGAAACAGCGCTTTACTTGTACTTCTTTCAATTTAGTATACTGCATTCGCTGCTCACAGTGCGGTCTCCTCTACATTGGGGAGATCAAACGCAGATTGGGTGATCGCCTTGTTGAACACCTCCGCTCTGATCGCAAGCGTGACCCTGACCTGCCGGTCACTTGCCATTTTAATTCCCCGTCCCACTCCCACTCTGACCTCTCTGTCCTCGGCCTCTTACACTGTTCCAATGAAGCTCAACCTAAGTTCGAGGAACAGCACCTCATCTTTCGATTTGGCACTTTACAGCCTTCTGGACTCAACATTGATTTCAACAACTTCAGATTGTAACCACTGCTTCCATTTTTTTTTATTGTACTGCAGCTGCTGGTAATGGTTCTGCTGTTACTATTTACAGCTCCTCTAGACCCATCTTTTGTTTCTTAACCTGTCCCATTACCACCCTCCTTGCCTTGCACCATCATCCCTTTTGTCATTTAATCAGACCTTCCCTTTTGTTCTTTCCTCCCCTCCCTCCCCTTTCCCTGACTCTGTACTTGCTTAAAAACTTTAACTCTTTAACATCTTCCAGTTCTGACAAAAGGTCTTTGACCTGAAACTCTGTTTCTTTCTCCACAGATGCTGCCTCACTTGCTGAGCTTTTCCAGCATTTTCTGTTTTTATTTGTGGCAATTTGAGTTACTTTCCAGCTAGGTAGATGAGCAAGTTGGTGTTGGCCTATTGTTTCCACTGATTCCAGCCGATGATGTCCCTTTAATTCGAAGCTATTATATCGCCGGCTCACTAGGAGGAGTGAGTTCCGGATTTTCGCGTTGCACTGCACATGTGCGAAAGCCAGAACTTGCTCCTCGATTTCGCCACTAACAACAGAGAACGCTGTTGAGCTCAATGTTCTTTTTTAAGGAAGTTCTGGGCCACTTATTTAGGACAATTCTTTTTTGCATCTCTGGCATAAGGAACCTGGAAATGCACAATACTGACAATGGGGTAGATCGCAATGGAAATGAAAATCGGGAGAGATGTAAAACAGGCTGCCAACTCGCTATTACCCATTTTACACTATCGCACAGAGTCAAGATCTACACCATTGAGCGCAACTACTCAGAAGTGGTTAATTGTCCTGCATTGTTATTTCCACCTTGATGAGCACAAAACCTAACCCATAAATAAATGGGAATAAAATTGTCTGGGGAGTCATGTTAATACCTGAATGAAGTTCTAACACAAGATTCTGCTAGGAATTTTGGCTTACTAGCCAGCCAATCAGAATCCTTGATTTTGATTAATAAGCTATTAATTCAGAATATGTTAATGACTTTGGGCATGATTTTAATTCAGGGGGCAGTAAAAATGTTAAAAATCTAAAACCTGCCCCCAACCCGCCCATTTCCAGTTTTAATGGAGACGAGACGAGTGGCAGGCAACCAACCCGCTCTCAGGAGACGGGTCGATCAGTAAAAGCTTTCAAGGAGGCTGCAGGCCTCTGTTTTCATAAGTTTTTTGTTTTTAACCCCGGGGGCCTGGATTCCCGAACCTTCTACTTCACGCCATGTGAGAGGAGGCGAGAAGGCCCGAAACAGCAGGCATGTGCCTTTATAACACAGCTTGTGGGCCTGGAGGAGCAGGAGTGCTTCCCCCAGTCCGAACAAGCCTACTGCAGTGACCACCCCCCACGTCCCCACTGCAACGATCTCCGACAGCTCCTCGATCTCCAACTCCCCCCACGATCTCCGACCTCCTCCACGATCTCCGATCTCCGACCCCCCCCACGATCTCCGACCCCCCCCCCACGATCTCCGACCCCCCCCACGATCTCCGACCCCCCCCACGATCTCCGACCCCCCCCACGATCTCCGACCCCCCCCCCACGATCTCCAACCCCCCCATGATTTACTCCCCCAATCACTGAGCCCCTCGATGTTCCCCAATGACTGAGTCCCCCCGATGACCCTCAATGACTGAGCCCCCCCCCCGCCGATGAAACCTGACCCGCTCCCCCACTTCCCCCCATCTAAGACCTACCTGCTCCCATCAGCTTCCTTTATCTTCTCCTGTCAGGCGGGAAACCCTCAAAAAAAAAAGACGTCCTTACGTCAAAATCATAAGGATCTCCAGGTAACCCGTATTTCCAGAATTTCCATCAGAAATTTCCCCCCCTCAAGCCTGCTCCACCATTCAATACGATCATAGTTGATCTTCAACCTCAACTCCACTTTCCCACCCAATCCCCATATCCCTTGATTCCCCTAGAGTCCAAAAGTCTATCCATCTCAGCCTTGAATATATTCAACGACTGAGCATCCACAGCCCTCTGGGGTTGTGAAGAAATTTCTCCGCATCTCAGTCTTAAATGGCCGACCCCTTATCCTGAGACTATGCCCCCTAGTTCTAAACTCTCCAGCCAGGAGAAACAGTCTCTCAGCATCTACCCTGTCAAGCTCCCTAGAATCTTATATGTTTCAATGAGATTACCTCTCATTCTTCTAAACTCCAGAGAGTATAGGCTCAATCTCTCCTCATTCACAATTTCTTTTTTTAACCTGCCCAAAGATTGTAGAATTAAAAAGAGTGGATATCATGCCAAGTTATACACCCACATGTATTAGCTATAATTAAAACTGCTTCAATATTTTTGTGTCCTAATAACTAAAATCCAGAGATTGGTGTTTTCCAGAAGCAGTGATAACCATTGCGGCTATTTTGGGTACTATATTGGGGACTAAATATTCCTGGTTACCAGATGTTCAGCAAAGATAAGGAAGGAAAGAAAGTGGGGTGGGGGTTGGCAGCATTGATTAAGCAGAATATTGCAGTGCTGGAGGGGTCAAGGACAGAATCTATTTGGTTAGAGTTAAGAAACAATAGAGGTGCCATTACACTACTGTGTGTATTCTATAGGCCACCAACTAGTGGGAAGGAAATAGAGGAGCAAATTTACAGGGAAATTACAGAGAGGTGCAAAAGCTATGGAGTAGTGATAATGGGGGACTTCAACTATCCTAATATAGACTGGGATAGTAATAATATAAGGAGCAAAGATGGGGAGGAATTTTGGATGTGTGTTCAGGACAGCCCAACGAGGAAGGAGGCATTGCTGAATTTGGTTCTGAGGAATGAGGCAGGCCAAGTGGATCGTGTCGGGGGGGAAACATTTAGGGAACAGCGATCATAGTATCATAAGGTTCAGAATAGCTATGGAAAAGAACCTGGGCCACTCTAAAGTAAAAATACTCAATTGGAGGAGGGCTAATTTCAGTGGGATGAGAACAGATCTGGCCCGGGTAAATTGGAATCAAAGATTGGCAGGCAAAACTGTAATTGAGCAATGGCCGGCCTTTAAAGAGGAGATGGTTCGGGTATAGTCTAGGCACATTCCCACGAGGGAGAGAGGTAGGGCAACTAAAGCCAGAGCTCCCTGGATGACAAAAGAGATAGACAGTAAGATGAAGCAGCAACAAGGGGCGTATGACAGATGTCAGGTTGATAACACAAGTGAGAATCAGGCTGATATAGAAAGTTCAGAGGGGAAGTGAACTTCAGAGGGGAAGTGAACTGGCGGCCAAAATAAAAGAGAGTCCAACAGTCTTCTATAGGCATGTAATCAGCAAACGGGTATTAACAGGAGGGGTGGGGCCAATTAGGGACCAAAAAGGTGTTCCACTCATGGAGGCATAAATGAGTACTTTGCATCTATCTTTACCAAGGAAGAAGATTCGTCAGAGTCTCAGTAAAGGAAGATGTAAATGAAATACTGGATGGGCAAAAATTGATAAAGAGGAGGGACTAGAAAGGCTCGCTGTCCTTAAAGTAGATAAGTCATCCGGTTCGGATGGGATGCACCCTTGATTGCTGAGGGAAGTAAGGGTAGAAATTGCAGAGGTACTGGCCATAATCTTCCAATAATCCTTAGATACGGGGGGTTGTGCCACAGAACTGGAGAATTGCAAATGTTACACCTTTGTTCAAAAAAAGTGTGTAAGGATAAATCCAGCAACTACAGGCCAGTCAGTTTAACCTCAGTGGTGGGGAAACTTTTAGAAACGATAATCTGGGACAGAATTAGCAGTCACTTGGACAAGTGTGGATTGATTAGGGAAAGCCAGCACGGATTTGTTAAAAGCAAATCATGTTTAACCAACTTGATAGAGTTTTTTGATGGGGTAACAGAGAGGGTAGATGAGGGCAATGTAGTTGATGTGGTGAATATGGGCTTTCAAAAGGCGTTTGATAAAGTGCCGCATAATAGGCTTGTCATCAAGATTGAAGCCCATTGAATAAAAGGGGCAGTAGCATGGATGCAGAATTGGCTAAGTAACAGGAAACAGAGAGTAGTGATGAACGGTTGTTTTTCAGACTGGAGGGAGGTGTACACTGGTGTTCTCCAGGGGTCGGCACTAGGACCACTGCTTTTCTTGATATATATTAATGACTTGGACTTGAGTGTACAGGACACAATTTCAAATTTTGCAGATGACACAAAACTTGGAAGTATAGTGAACAGTAAGGAGGATAGTGATAGACTTCAAGAGGATATAGACAAGCTGGTGGCATGAGCGGCCACGTGGCAGATGAAATTTAACGCAGAAAAATGCGAAGTGATACATTTCGGTAGGAAGAATAAGGAGAGCCAATATAAACTAAAGGGCACAATTCTAAAAGGGGTACAGGAACAGAGACCTGGGGGTACACAAATCATTGAAGGAGGTAGGGCAGGTTGAGAAAGCGGTTAAAAAGATACGGGATCTTGAGCTTTATAAATAGAGGCATAGAGTACAAAAGAAAGGAAGTCATGATGAACCTTTATAAAACACTGGTTCGGCCATAACTGGAGTATTGTGTCCAGTTCTGGGCACCACACTTTAAGAAGCCCTTAGAGAGGGTGTAGAAGAGATTTACTAGAATGATTCCAGGGATGAGGGACTTTAGTTACATGGATAAACTGGAGAAGCTGGGGTTGTTCTTGGAACAGAGACGGCTGCGAAGAGATTTGATAGAGGTATACAAAATCATGAAGGGTCTAGACAGAGTAGATAGAGAGAAACCTTTCCCATTGGTGGAAGGGTCAAGAACCAGAGGACATAGATTTAGGTGATTGGCAAAAGAACCAAAGGTGACATAAGGAAAAACGTTTTTACACAGCGAGTGATTAGGATCTGGAATGTATTGCCAGAGGGTGTGTTTGAGGCAGATTCACTCATGGCCTTCAAAAGGAAACTGGATAAATACTTGAAAGGAAAAAAATTGCAGGGCTACCGGGATAGGGCGGGGGATTGGAAGTAGCTGAATTGCTCTTGCATAGGGCAGGCACGGACTCGATGGGCTGAATGGCGTCCTTCTGTGCTGTAACCTTTCTATGATTCTATTTCCTTTAGATTTTTTCTTCCCCTTTTATGTGTCTTTGTTATTTTCGTAGTGTAATTACTTTCACTGTGATAACGTCAATAACTGTAAGTGAGTCAGAGTACATAAAAATAAATAACTAAGAGCAAAAGGAAGATTAACTGCTTAGTGATAGAATTTCACAGGATTGAGCTGGAGGTTAAATATTGGGAAATAAATACTGGATCAGTATCAATAGCAAGTTAGAGATCAATTTTTTTTAAAAAACAAGATCATGTGTACAAGCAACTAAGGACTATGAAATGCAATTGTAAAAATTCATGCTTGTGCTGAAAATTAAAGTGTGGGGGATAGACAGAGATACGAGTATTGTGTCCAGTTCTGGGCACCGCACTTCAGGAAAGATGTGAAGGCCTTAGAGAGGGTGCAGAAGAGATTTACTAGAATGATTGCAGGGATGAGGGACTTTTTATTACATGGATAGACTGGATAGTTGTTCTCCTTGGAACAGGAAAGGGTGCGAGGAGATCTGATAGAGGTGTTCAAAATCATGAGGGGTCTAGACAGAGTAGATAGAGAGAAACTGTTCCCATTGACAGAAGGGTCAAGAGCCAGAGGGCATAGATTTAAGGTGATTGGCAAAAGAACCAAAGGCGACATGAGGAAAAACTTTTTTACACAGCGAGTGGTTAGGATCTGGAATGCACTGCCTGAGGGGGAGGCGGAGGCAGATTCAATCATGGCCTTCAAAAGGGAACTGGATAAGTACTTGAAAGGGAAAAATTTGCAGGGCTATGGGGATAGGGTGGGGGAGTGAGACTAGCTGGATTGCTCTTGCATAGAGCTGGCGCGGACTCGATGGGCCAAATGGCTTCATTCCCTGCTGTAACCTTTCTATGATTCTGTGATAAGAAAAAAGTCACAGACATAAACAAAAATAAGATTCTGTACAGTTTACTTGGACAAAAATTAGGAAGTAGCAAGCAATGTCATTCTGTGGATTGTTGCACTCAGACTGTAGCCTGAGGCCTTGGACTTAATGCCCTAACCAATCTTTCTGTCTTCTGTCGATTGAAATAAAATGAAAGCTGAAGTTTTGTAATACATTGTCCCAGTGGCTGATGCAGGCTTACATTATGAGCGCAAGGAATGAGAAAAATCTATTCAGCCCGTTAAACCCAGCCTTTACAAATCATGCACGTCCTGTACTGTCCTAGGTTCTATTCTCGATTAATATTTAAAGGGAAAGTTCTGCAAAATTTCTCCCTACACCCAAAAATAATTAGACACACTTTCAGAATATTTATCTACCTTAGATGACTCATTTTTAACTGGTTGCCTTCCTTGCCACAGCACGTCCAAGATCCCAGTTGCTCAGGAACCATCGTGTTCCATGGAAGATGTGATCATACCACTCTCTACTTATCCTTAAAGGTTCAATCCTGCTCCTAATTAGAGGTTTATCCAGCTCTTCTTTTTTTAAGAGGAATTAATTGACACCGCATTCAACAGCACTTGTTTGAAGTCTATTTCACAAGTCCATTATTCTGTGGGGGTAAAAGGTTCTTCAAATTTATCTTGCTTGAGACTGTTTTCATTTTGTACTCGTGTCCTTTACAAAAATGGGTTTCAGTCTCACTGTCGAAAACATTCCTGATCAGATCATCTGATATTGAAGTACTGACAACAAAAAAACACTCTGGCTGGTTATTTGGTCCCATTTCAGTGGCATTGGGTCTGCTGCACTTTGTGCGCACAACATACTGCCAGTGTACTGACCTGATCTTGACTGAGTTTGTGAGATTGGGTCATTGAATTGATTAGAATACACCCACTGTACACACTGGTCCAGGCTCATGGAGCATGCTGATGTAGGGTACAGGATATCCAGAGTGACACATCAGCCTTTAAGGGAAAAGTTTTGAAGGATGTTGTCAATGAATGGTAAATCAGAACAAATATAAGAACACAGACATTACAAATTGATCACTCCACTTATTTTGTTGAGCTGCTTGGCAAAAAGAATATGAGAATCACAAATGTGATTTGCAGACTGAAATAAAAACATTTACTAAACCTAACTCTAATGTTGATGGATTTCCTTGAAGAATGTAGGTTTGAGACGATTCCTATAGAAGTCAGGCCTTTCCCAGCACTTAAGAACTAAATAAATCCTTTGAGTTAATTACAGTTACAAGGTCATTTTCAATAGCTAAATCTTACATGATTTATCGATATTGGTAAAGATAACATCATAAGGCTAATCTTCTGAGTATGTACAGCCACCAGATGAGACTCCTCTTCCGCAGCACAGTCAGAAAATCAGACCTCATCATTCTTCTTACTTTGTTCATGATGCCACTATCCCTATATTTGAATGTCGCAATTGTGAAATATCTGTAAATCTACTTAATGCTTAGTGCAGCATTACATTTTCTTATCCCCCCAGTAATAGCATGAATGCTTGGCCTAAGCATGTATTTCTTTCTGTTTGTCTGTCTGTCTATCTCTCTTATATACAATGGCATTGGTGCAATGTATTTGGTACAAATGTATTGCGCAACATGCAAACGACAGACTAGAAATTGTCGGTGAAGCGCCCGTTGTTTCGGCACTACGCGGCCTACTGAACATCCAAGATGGCATCTTGGCTGCACACACACGTTTCCAGAGTAACGTGCGCCAGACACCATCTTGGTATAGGTATTAGCGCATGTGCAAATGCTGAATGCCGGCAGCATGTAAAGTAAGGAGAAAATGGATACAATCAGTGTGCAACGCTGATTTAAAGTGATAGACACCATTTTGGAACTTAACACTTAACTCAAAGCACAGTCTTACCACGACCATCTGAACATGGCTTAGAGTGCCTGGAGGACCCCCACCAGCGCTATTTAAAGGGACCATGCAGGATTTATAGGTTAGTGGCTGGATTATTGCTTTTGGCTGTTGATACACTTATACCTGTTTTTGGAGGTCTCCTATACTTGAATACTCGGACGAGGGGACATAGCCTAATATTTAGAGCCAGGACGTGCAGGAGTGAAGTTAGGAAATGTTTCTACACATAAAGGGTGGGAGAAGTTTGGAACGCTCTTCTGCAAACAGCAACTGATGCTAGCTCAATTGTGAATTTTAAATCTGAGATTGATAAATTTCTGTGAACCAAGGGTATTAAGGGATATGGGGCTAAGGTAGGTATATGGAGTTAGGTCACAGGTCCACTATGATCTCACTGAATGGTGGAACAGGCTCGAGGGGCTAAATGCCACTGCCACTTGCTGCCTCTTGATATGCGCCACCTTCTCCTGCAAGAAAGCAGGATATGTGTATGGATGATGTGCCTGTCATGGTTGAATAGCTGCCAGTGTATGTGGCCTGTGAGTTGTGGGTGGGCGGCTTGCAACAATGGTAATGTGTAAAGGTGAGAGGAAGCATCTGATTGGCAGGGTTGAGTACTGATGGAAAGAGTTTGTTGGTATGTAGGTGATGGGGGGTGTAGTGCGTAGAGCAGTGGATGCGGCTAGTGGTGCAATTGGCAGGAGACGCTGCTTGACAGTTGACCTCACTCACCTTGACCACTCGTGTCAAAGCATTGAACTTCTTCCTGCACTGCATCCATGTTCGTGGTGCTATGCGCCTGGCATTGACTTCATCCCCTGCTGCCTCCCACTGCCTTTTAGGCATATGTCTGGAGGGCCTCTTGCCTCCCCATCCCTCCTGTGGATATAGGATGTCCACCTCTTGCACCAAGGCCTCTAGTGCATTATCTGAGAATCTTGGTGCACGCACTCTCGTGGCCTGATACCAACTCAGATCGGCAGATTAGTGAGGTCTGGCATGGACCTCACTAATCTGCCGAGGATGTGGGATTTAGTAGTGTGCAACCTTTATTCAATGTTTTAGCATAACTCATCGGTGTGTAAACATAGGGATGGGACCCGCATCTGTGTTTTACGTGTACAATGTCTGATCTCCTTTCAGACTCTGTGCAGACAGCAGACTGTTATTTTTAGCAAATAACAGGTACTGGCTACCTTTAAGAGATTTTAAGCCTGCCTTTAAGAAATTGGGGCTTCCCTTGCTGGTGGAAAGTGCAAATTGCATTGAATCCTCGTGTCAATGCTGATTTCCAACTCTGCATGCAGGTAAGTCCTCAGGCCTGACAAAAGTCTTGTCCTGCCTGTGCAGGGACCATGGGGCATGGGCTAATAGCAGATCACGCTACCCGCGGCCAATAATCGGCCTGATTAATTTTTTCCCCCGACGCCTCCTACTCTCTGTCTCAGCACCACCAGGTGATTATTGCAGTATACCCCTTAGGAGAGGGCACTTGAGGTTCACCTGTGTTGTCATCATCATCTGGTTTCGGGATGCAACAGGCCCAGGCACCTGTAACTCACATACAGCGCCTCAGAACATAACCATCTTAAAAATAACCATCTTTAATTTTTCTGCACACAGATGTAATAATATAATAGAAGTATGATAATTTGATTCCAATTTTTTTTCCCATCCTCTACTCCTCTGAAGTATTTGAATTGTTGCCTGCATACCTTCCCATGGCTGGCAGGTTCCCTCAAGTACCTTGCTCAAATGGCTTGAGTATAAGATGCCCTGATTAGAGACCCTTAGGCAACAATGAACCTGAAGTCCACGTGGAGGATACAGAACAAAACTAAGAAAACTTGATTTATTTTCTCCTCAATGAAGAAGGTATGTGTGAAATAGACTTCCAATAAATGCAGTTAATGGTGTGTCAGTTATTCATGTGAGAGCTTTCAAAGTGCGTGCTGGCAGGCTATTTCCCTATAAGGGACATCACAGCTGAGTCTGCTCCTGTCCTCACCCGACATTTGCACAAGCAAACTTTCAACAGACATTGTTGCATGATTTGGAATCCTGGACTATGTTTCCCTCCCTGACCCTGGAAAGCCACTTGTAGCACTTCTACCACCAGCTTGACTGAGATCAGTTATCTCAGCACAGACAAGGGATTCAACCTGGGGATCTTCCTGAACTGTACGGCTTGGCTACTCACTGGATAAACATAGTGAGCCATGGAGATTTACAACTGAGTGGCTTGCTAGGCCATTTTAGAGTCAACCACATTGCTGTGGGACTGGAGTCACATATAGGCCAGACCAGGTAAGGACGGCAGGTTTCCTTCCCTAAAGGACATTAGTGAACCAGATGGGTTTTTACGACAATCTGGTAGTTTCATGGCCACCATTACTGATACTAGTATTTTAATTTCAGATTTTATTTAATTAATTGAGTTTAAATTCCCCAGCTGCCGTGGCAAGATTTAAACTCATGACTCTGGATCTAGTAACATAACCACTATGCTACTGTACCCCTGATACAAGCGAGCCTTGCTTACTGATGTTTATGCAGTGGTGCGAAATAGGGCTTTAGCAAACTTATCAGTCATGATGGGCATCAGCTCTGATGCACAAATCTCAATTACAACTCAATAGATCTGTGGAATGGTTGGTTTTCTTTCTCTTGTTGGGTGATGAGCCCCACTTCCCTCAAATCACAAATAATTTTAAGCATAAACTATTTGTGCAAATTCTAGGCTTTAAAAATAACTAACAATGCCACCCGTTCCCTCCAAAAAAAAACAATAATTGCACCCTTCTTGGAATATTTTCTCAACTCTACAAAATGAATATGAAACCGTTCGGCTCAGTTGGTAGTATTCTTGAGTCAGAAGGTTGTGGGTAGTGGCCCCACTCCAGGACTTAAGCATATAATTTAGGCCGACAGTTCAGCGCAGTACTGAGAGAATGCTGAATTGTCAGAGGTTTTGTTGTTTGGATGAGACCGTGAACTGAGAACATGGCATGATTTGAACAAAAGCAGAGTTTTCTCCCTGAGTACTGGCCAACATCCCTCCTTCAGTCAACACTGCCAAAAAGCTAATATACTGGTTACTCATCTCATTTCTGTTTGTGGAATTTTGCTGTGTACAGAACAGCTTCTGTGTTTACCTAGGGAACAGCAGTCTGAAGGTTTGCTTTGGGGGGCCGAGGGGGAGCACAAGCAGTGCTATAAAATGCACTTACCTGCTTGATCCAGCAGCTTCCGTCTCCATTTAACTGTCTGGTTTCCCAAGCCCTGGGAAGCCCGGCCGTCCAGCGTTAAATTTAAATCAGGCTTCCAGCTGCCTCTCGAGAACGCCACGCAACCTGCTGCCATAAAAACGGCAACGGGCACGTATATGATGGGAGAGGGTCGCGTTTCGCGTTTTTCTGTTTTTTAATTCCCCCCCCTTCCCCCGGACCCTCTCCCGCCTGGCGGGGTGGGGGAGGGGGGAGGTTAATATTGACCCCCATTGAGTTGCAAAATACATCATTACTTTTTATCCTATAATGATATTAGATTTTTAAATGGGCAAGTTACTGTATAAGGTACTGTTTAAGAAGTGCAGTTCTTACACTTTATTGGGCTTGATTTTCCTGTCAGGGTTTCCTGCCAGCAATTGATGGTATTTTAAATTTAGCTCTGTCGCAGTGAGGGCACAATTCTAGTTATATCAGTGAAGCGAAGGACTGTTTCAACATATATAAATAAGGTAGGTTTGATAAGCACTGCCTCTACTGGCAATTCTAGAAAGATAGGAAATCATCCATGGGGACAATAATTTAGCTGAACTACACAGGCAACATAATTCCACTCAAACGAACAGTGAGACCAATACCCACTGGGTCTGCTTAATTGAGAACATTGTTATAGTTGGTAGACAGCAAATCACATTATTGGGAAATCAAGCAGAGATATCGACTGCCCCTGGAAGTCTGAGGCCCCATATTTACGGTTTGACGAGGGGGGAAGTGGGGCATTTGGCTTCCCCTATTTCAGAAGAGCATCCGTTTACTGCACCATATTTTATTTTTTAGAGATTGCTCTCCTTTTAATGTAATAGCTTCATAATCTTAGGAAGTTGAATTGTGAAGCTGGAGGAGTGATCTCCAATGCCTTGTGCTCCTGAAGTACAGTGCTCAGTACAGAATCACAAGCAGGACAGCTGCCACTCTATATTAACTGTTTAGAATCATAGAATCATAGAATGGTTACAGGACAGAAGGAGGCCATTCGGGCCATCGAGCCTGGGCCAGCTCTCTGCAAGACCAATCCAGCTAATCCCACACCCCCGTTCTTTCCCTGTAGCCCTGCAAATTTTTCTCCTTCAGGTACCTATCGAATTCCTTTTTGAAAGCCACAATTGACCCTGCTTCCACCGCCCTTTCAGGCAGTGCATTCCAGATCCTAACCACTCGCTGTGTAAAAAAGTTTTTCCTCATGTCGCTTTTGGCTCTTTTGCCAATCACCTTAAATCTATATCCTCTGGTGCTCAACCCTTCCACCAGTGGAAACAACTTTTATTTATTTACTCTGTCTGGACCCTTCATGATTTTGAATAACTCTATCAAATCTCCTCTCAACCTTCTCTGCCCTAAGGAGAACAACCCCAGTTGCTCCAGTCTATCCATGTAACTGAAGTCCCTCATCCCTGGAACCATTCTAGTAAATCTTTTCTACACCCGCTCTAAGGTCTTCACATCCTTCCTAAATTGCGGTGCCCATAATTGGACACATTATTCCAATTGTGGCCAAACCAGTGTTTTACAAAGGTTCACCATAACATCCTCGCTTTTGTACTCTATGCCTCTATTTATAAAGTCCAGGATCCAGTATGCTTTCTTAACCGCCTTCTCAACCTGTCCTGCCACCTTCAACCTTCAACGATTTGTGTACATATACCCCCAGGTCTCTCTGTTCCTGCATCCCCTTTAGAATTGTACCTTTTAGTTTATATTGCATCTCCTCCTTCTTCCTACCAAAATGTATCACCTCACACTTCTCAGCGTTAAATTTCATCTGCCACATGTTCGCCCATTCCACCAGCCTGACTATGTCCTCTTGAAGTCTATCATTATCCTCCTCACTGTTTACTACACGTCAAAGTTTTGTGTCATCTGCAAATTTTGAAATTGTGCCCTGTACACCCAAGTCCAAGTCATTAATATATATCAAGAAAAGCAGTGGTCCCAGTACCGACCCCTGGGGAACACCACTGTATACCCTCCTCCAGTCCGAAAAACAACCGTTCACCACTACCCTCTGTTTCCTGTTACTTAGCCAATTGTGTATCCATGTTGCCACTGCCCCTTTTATTCTGTGGGCTTCAATTTTATTGACAAGCCTATTATGTGGCACTTTATCAAATGCCTTTTGGAAGTCATATACACAAGAACAACCACATTGCCCTCATGAACCCCCTCAAAAAACTCAAGTTAGTTAAACATGATTTGCCTTAAACAAATCCGTGCTGGCTTTCCCTTATTAATCCAAACTTGTCCAAGTGACTATTAATTTTGTCCCGGATTATTGTTTCTAAAAGCTTCCCCACCATCGAGGTTAAACTGACCAGCCTGTAGTTGCTGGGTTTATCTTTACATCCTTTTTTGAACAAGGGTGTAACTTTTGCGATTCTCCAATCCTCCGGCACCACCCCTGTGTCTAACGAGGATTGGAAGATTACGGCCAGTACTTCCGCAATTTCTAACCTTACTTCCCTCAGGAACTTAGGATGCATCCCATCCGGACCTTGTGACTTATCTATTTTAAGTGCAGCCAGCCTTTCTAGTACCTCTTTATCAATTTTATCCCATACAGTATCACAACTACCTCCTTTTACTGTGGCTTTGGTCGTATCTTCTTCCTTGGTAAAGACAGATACAAAGTACTCATTTAGTACCTCTGCGATGCCCTCTGCCTCCATGTGTATATCCCCTTTTTGGTCTCTAATCGGCCCCACCCCTCCTCTTACTACCTGTTTACTGTTTACATGCCTGTAGAAGACTTTTGGATTCCCTTTTGTGTTGGCTGCCAGTCTATTCTCATACTCTCTCTTTGCCCCTCTTATTTCCTTTTTCACTTCCCCTCTGAACTTTCTATATTCAGCCTGGTTCTCACTTGTATTAACAATCTGACATCTGTCATATGCCCCCTTTTTCTGCTTACATCTTGCTCTCTATCTCTCTCGTCATCCAGGGAGGTCTGGCTTTGGTTGTCCTAGCTTTCCCCCTCGTGGGAGTGTATCTATACTGTAGCCGAACCATCTCTTCCTTAAAGGCCGCCCATTGTTCAATTACAGTTTACAGTCACAGACTTTCCAGGACAAAGTTTAACGGATTCTATTTTCGTCTGTTTGATTTTTTAAAGAAGTTGAAAGGTGCTGCATTATGGTAGATGGTGCTAAAGGACTACTTGTTGTTTTTATCGGTGATCTCAGGTTTCATAACCCTCTGTAATAAATCTTAACTCCAAGCACTGCCCAATTTCTTACTTCATTGCCCCTTGCCGCTGGGATCAATTACTGTTTGAATTCTGCTTACTATAGGGGGAGATACCACTGGCCATATCAGGGGCCCAGGAACCCCTCAAAATGTGCTTTCAAAACTGATAGTGGTGGGAGGCAGAATAAATGCACCTCCTTCTCCCCTGTCGGATGTTAACAGCTGCAGCCTGATATGGGACAGAAACCTGGCAGAGATGGATTTTACCCCAGTTACCAGCCCCTGTGCTCCTGGGTTACCTGACTTATTCTCCAAAAAAAGCAGTGGAGGTTTTAGGCATTTATCATGTTTAAAAATGGATTTCACATATTCACTGAGGTAAATTCAAAAGGATGCTTTTAAAAGTCGCTGATGGCTTCACAGATTCAGAGGCGAATGAAGAGTCAAGCACTGATACAAATGAACAAACTATAAAAGTAATTTTAAATTCATATCAAATGCTTAACCATAACTGACGCTGTCTGTCGATTTACCTCCAGATATTGTAGTGACAGGAATCACTGTGAAATTTATTAAAATTTTTGCAAGGGCAATAAACTGCCACGTCATCCTCGAGATCAAACAGTTAATCTTAGATGAAGAGAGCTATTATTGTCTGTAAAACATTGAGGAGTTTTATGAATCCTATTACACTGAAAATGTCTAGCTGACAATATAAGAGATCTCTCAGATTCATAGTTCTTATTGTTTATGATGTGCAGGAGCTTGTGGGTAAATTTGGATTTTCTCAATATTTGCTCTAAACATGAATATTGTATGCTCTCCAGTTGGATTGAGGAACCTTTTAATATTTACACCAGTCAGGTGGCTTATTAGCTGCTTGAAAGCTGAGGAAGAATTATTTTTAGGGGTCCACCGTGGCTGGCTGATATTTTCCATTTGTACCAATTAAATCACATTCTCATGAGTTGTACATCTGAAAGCCACACATTCTTAGGATTCTATCACTGGGTTGAAAATTATAAAGAAAAGTGAGCGCGTCTCCTGCGTTTTCCCCAAACGGAGAAAATTATAGCCCAAAGAGACCATGCTGGCATCATTTGCAACAGCTATTACTCTCTTTAACTTGTCATTATTGAAAGGATTTGCTATTCCAGAAAGCCATGCTAGCCTGACATATATAACATGAAGATGTTTTGGAGCTGCAAATTACTGATATTCAAGGCTGCTTCTTTGGAGATTCTATCTCATATGTTCAAAGGTGAATCAAATGTTATTTTCAACATTTATGTATTTATTCCATGGGCAGTGTTGGTGTTTTATACACTTTAGCCAGGTTAAGGGCTAATCATATAGTGTGAGTGCACCTCCCCATCCTTAGCTGGAACTTGAACTGGCAATTCTCCATATAATGGAAGTCTTGACAGCACTGAAATGCATGGTGTAGATTATGCCGATGTCTAAAGTTCAGGCCTTTTGATTAGAAATGTTCTCAGCTCCAAGATTGGGTTGCACTATTTAATTGCTTCTCAGATTCAGAACAGATCTAGCAGTTCACGAGGGACTGTGGGCGAGCAGCAGCAGCAGAATTGTATTTCACCACAATCTGTAACCTCATGGCCTGGATTATCCCTCACTCTACCATTACCATCAAGCAAGGGGATCGACCCTGGTTCAATGAGGAGTGTTGAAGAGCATGCCAGGAGCAGCACCAGGCATACCTAAAAATGAGGTACCAACCTGGTGAAGCTACAACACAGGACTATATGCATGCTAAACACCGGAAGCAACATGCTATAGACAGGGCGAAGCGATTCCACAACCAACGGATCAGACCAAAGCTCTGCAGTCCTGCCACATCCAGTCATGAATGGTGGTGGACAATTAAACAACTAACGGGAGGAGGAGGCTCTGTAAACATCCCCATCCTCAGTGATGGCGGAGCCCAGCACGTCAGTGCAAAAGACAAGGCTGAAGCATTTGCAACCATCTTCAGCCAGAAGTGCTGAGTGGATGATCCATCTCGGCCTCCTCCCGATATCCCCACCATCACAGAAGCAAGTCTTCAGCGAATTTGATTCACTCCATGTGATATGAAGAAAGGCTGAGTGCACTAGATATGGCAAAGGCTATGGGCCCCGACAACATCCTGGCTGTCGTGCTGAAGACTTGTGCTCTAGAACTAATCGCGCATCTAGCCAAATTGTTCCAGTACAGCTACAACACTGGCATCTACACAACAAAGTGGATAATTGCCCAGGTATGTCCTGTACAAAAAGCAGGACAAATCCAATCCGGCCAATTACCGCCACATCAGTCTACTCTCAATCATCAGCAAAGTGATGGAAGGTGTCGTCGACAGTGCTATCAAGCGGCACTTACTCACCAATAACCTGCTCACTGATACTCAGTTTGGGTTCCACCAGGACCACTCGGCTCCAGACCTCATTACAGCCTTGGTCCAAACATAGACAAAGAACTGAATTCCAGAGGTGAGGGGAGAGTGACTGCCCTTGACATCAAGGCAGCATTTGACTGAGTGTGGCATCATGGAGCCCTAGTAAAACTGAAGTCAATGGGAATCAGGGGGAAAAGTCTTCAGCGGCTGGAGTCATACCTAGCACAAAGGAAGATGGTAGTGGTTATTGGAGGCCAATCATCTCAGCTCCATGACATTGCTGCAGGAGTTCCTCAGGGCAGTGTCCGAGGCCCAACCATCTTCAGCTGCTTCATCAATGACCTTCCCTTCATCATAAGGTCAGAAGTGGGGCTGGTCGCTAATGATTGCACAGTGTTCAGCTCCATTTGCAACCCCTCAGATAATGAAGCAGCCCGTTCCCGCATGCCGCAAGACCTGGACACATCCAGGCTTGGGCTGATAAGTGGCAAGTAACATTCACGCCACATAAATGCCAGGCAACGACCATCTCCAACAAGAGAGAGTCTAACAATCTCTCCTTGACATTCAACAGTATTACCATCACCGAATCCCCCACCATCAACATCCTGAGGGTCACTATTGACCAGAAACTTAACTGGATCAGCCATATAAATACTGTGGCTACGAGAGCAGGTCAGAGGCTGGGTATTCTGCGGCGAGTGACTCACCTCCTGACTCTCCAAAGCCTTTCCACCATCTACAAGGCACAAGTCAGGAGTGTGGTGGAATACTCTCCACTTGCCCGGATGAGTGCAGCTCCAACAACACTCAAGAGGCTCAACACCATCCAGGACAAAGCAGCCCACTTGATTGGCACCTCATCCACCACCCTAAACATTCATTCCCTTCATCACCGGCGCACAGTGGCTGCAGTGTGTACCATCCACAGGATGCACTGCAGCAACTCGCCAAGGCTTCTTCGACATCACCTCCCAAACTCGTGACCTCTACCACCTAGATGACAAGGGCAGCAGGCACATGGGAACACCACCACCTGCATGTTCCCCTCCAAGTCACACACCATCCTGACTTGGAAATATATCGCCATTCCTTCATCATCGCCGGGTCAAAATCCTGGAACTCCCTTCCTAACAGCACAGTGGGAGAACCTTCACCACACGGACTGCAGCGGTTCAAGAAGGCGGCTCACCACCACCTTCTCAAGGGCAATTAGGGATGGGCAATAAATGCTGGCCTTGCCCACGTCCCATGAATGAATTTAAAAAAAAGATATTTTAATGTTTTATTATATTTGTGTAGTACAATGCAAATAGAACCTTGTCCTTTTGTCACGGGAATCTAGGTTTGAATCCACAAGACTAATGGTTTGCTTCTCCTCTCTCTCTTCTCACTGGTACAGTAGCCTAGTGGTTATGGCACTAGATCAAATTCAGTAAATCTGGTAATTTGTGGGGCGGCAAAAATGGCCAGTTAGATGCGGCAGTAGGTGACATGACTGGTCATGTGCCAGGTGCATTTGTTGAGAGAAGAGTATCGAAGGCAGAACCAAGGGAGCTGTTGAGTAGGTCAACAGCGGATGTGGGAGATGTAGGGGCAATGAAAAGAGAGTTGGGAACTCCTTCTGGAACTTAGGTTCAAATCCATCCCAGAGCTATGATTTAAAAGTCTTCTCTGTCTGTTTGTTGTAAGGATGCTATGTCAAACCTGTTTGGCCAGTCTCAATCTAATTGCTAATGGACATGGGCCCATAATATAAAACTGTTCCTAATTCATCCATCTTCAGCCAGAAGTGCCGAGTGGATAATCCATCTCAGCCTCCTCCCGATATCCCCACCATCACGGAAGCCAGTCTTCGGCCAATTCGATTCACTCCACGTGATGTCAAGAAACGGCTGAGTGCACTGGATACAGCAAAGGCTATGGGCCCCGACAACATCCCAGCTGTAGTGCTGAAGTCTTGTGCTCCAGAACTAGCTGCGCCTCTAGCCAAGCTGTTCCAGTACAGCTACAACACTGGCATCCACCCGACAATGTGGAAAATTGCCCAGGTATGTCCTGTCCACAAAAAGCAGGACAAATCCAATCCGGCCAATTACCGCCCCATCAGTCTACTCTCAATCATCAGCAAAGTGATGGAAGGTGTCGTCGACAGTGCTATCAAGCAGCACTTACTCACCAATAACCTGCTCACCGATGCTCAGTTTGGGTTCCGCCAGGACCACTCGGCTCCAGACCTCATTACAGCGTTGGTCCAAACATGGACAAAAGAGCTGAATTCCAGAGGTGAGGTGAGAGTGACTGCCCTTGACATCAAGGCAGCATTTGACCGAGTGTGGCACCAAGGAGCCCTAGTAAAATTGAAGTCAATGGGAATCAGGGGGAAAACTCTCCAGTGGCTGGAGTCATACCTAGCACAAAGGAAGATGGTAGTGGTTGTTGGAGGCCAATCATCTCAGCCCCAGGGCAATGCTGCAGGAGTTCCTCAGGGCAGTGTCCTAGGCCCAACCATCTTCAGCTGCTTCATCAATGACCTTCCCTCCATCATAAGGTCAGAAATGGGGATGTTCGCTGATGACTGCACAGTGTTCAGTTCCATTCGCAACCCCTCAGATAATGAAGCAGTCCGAGCCCGCATGCAGCAAGACCTGGACAACATCCAGGCTTGGGCTGATAAGTGGCAAGTAACATTCGCGCCAGATAAGTGCCAGGCAATGACCATCTCCTACAAGAGAGAGTCTAACCACCTCCCCTTGACATTCAACGGCATTACCATCGCCGAATCCCCCACCATCAACATCCTGGGGGTCACCATTGACCAGAAACTTAACTGGACCAGCCATATAAATACTGTGGCTACGAGAGCAGGTCAGAGGCTGGGTATTCTGCGGCGAGTGACTCACCTCCTGACTCCCCAAAGCCTTTCCACCATCTGCAAGGCACAAGTCAGGAGTGTGATGGAATACTCTCCACTTGCCTGGATGAGTGCAGCTCCAACAACACTCAAGAAGCTCGACACCATCCAAGATAAAGCAGCCCGCTTGATTGGCACCCCATCCACCACCCTAAACATTCACTCCCTTCACCACCGGCGCACCGTGGCTGCAGTGTGCACCATCCACAGGATGCACTGCAGCAACTCGCCAAGGCTTCTTCGACAGCACCTCCCAAACCCGCGACCTCTACCACCTAGAAGGACAAGGGCAGCAGGCGCATGGGAACAACACCACCTGCACGTTCCCCTCCAAGTCACACACCATCCCGACTTGGAAATATATCGCAGTTCCTTCATTGTCGCTGGGTCAAAATCCTGGAACTCCCTTCCTAACAGCACTGTGGGAAAACCGTCACCACACGGACTGCAGCGGTTCAAGAATGCGGCTCACCACCACCTTGTCAAGAGCAATTAGGGATGGGCAATAAATGCCGGCCTTGCCAGCGACGCCCACATCCCGTGAACGAATAAAAAAAAAATAATAATTCAGTTAAAATTGGCATTAACTTGGTAGTTTCATTGGAAGCTGCAAGCAACATGGAAAAAAAAAATCACAGCAGTGCAGCGAGATGGTCTTCTGAGGTATGGGACCAAGGCGGATTTCTGAGGCAGAGTAACTTGGTATCTAACTCTGCTGCACCTGACCTGGGCATACTTAATGGTGTTACTGGGCACCCAAAATGAAAAATGTTTCATTCTTCAGGAATAACAGCTTTGATGAGTAATATCATTCATGCAAAAAAAGACTAAAAGAATCACCAAAGATATAACTGCAAATGAGGCTCTGGATTTTATTTCTCATTTTTCTTTTCATCAGACACAACTGCAGGCCTATTCCTAATTCAATATGATCCCCAATCAATTATGTATTAAGAATGTGAACAGGGGCCAGTAACTGTTCACAAAGAATTCCACATTTAATGTTCTGGTAGACCATATGGATTCTCCACTACCATTGGCAGGTGAGAGAAATGGTTGGCACAGCTACTCTGACATATTTAAACTTGATTGCAGCCCGGAATAGAGGATTAAAAAATCAATTTGTAGCAGCAGTGCCTGTAGTTAATATCAGCGGAAAACCTGCCGCCACTCGTCAGTGCAAAACCCAGCCCGCTGTGCCAGTGTGTATTCATCGTCCTTCTCAGCAATAACATTCCTGTTGTATTGTCATCTTTTAGGAAAGTAGTGAGATGTAGGTAAACAGACAGCATGTTCCACTAAATCTATTTGGTACATGATTATCATTGTTCACTGTGCACGAGATGGAAAATCACAGACTTGTGTTCATGTAGATTTAGTTCCAATTTCAATGATAGAACTACACTACTGCCAACACAAAGAGAACCTTGGGCTTCAGTACTGCAAGCTTCAATCAGACTGAATCAGAACAGTGCACCAATAGTTATTAAGGGTTTTGAGATGATCTACTGTTGATAGTGAGCAATCCTGTAAATAGGAGGAATATTTGTAGCAGTACACTAGTATCACTAAAGTAAATTAAATCTCCCAATGAAAATAGGAATTGCTATACTAGCATTTTGTCAACATTCCCTGAAAAGTTTAGTGGACTCAGTGGGGTAGATCTTGACTTTGTGCGATAGAGTAAAACGGGTGATAGCGAGTCGGCAGCCCGTTTTACATTGACTTCAATGGAAATAAAAAATCGGGAGAGATGTAAAACAGGCTGCTGACTCGCTATCATCTGTTTTACACTATCGCACAGAGTCAAGGTCTATCAGTCCATCAACTTGTAGTACTTTAATGTGGGAGATTTTTTTCTGGGCTTTTCATTTGAAACAAAAACTTATTCGGATGGAAGGCAGCTTCCTGTCGTTATTCATAATCCATGATTAATGAGTTCAGGATTAACCGATGTAAGAATTATTGCTATTGTGGGCAGCAGCATTCCATTATTCCTGCAATAATGCACTTTTATAGACTGGCTTTAATCATTTAAGATTTACACAAATATTTATTGACCAGGTAATTTTTAAATATGTCAAAGCTTGATAGAAAAAAATAAATCTTTGAACTATTCACTCAATCTTTTGTTTTGAACATGTAAATTTTATGAACGTGATTATAACCATTTACTATAATTTGTTACTGTATGGTGAAACCTGTATAAACAGACTCTCCCAAAAACAGATACCTGCAAAAAATGGACTCTTATTGAGAGACTCAAATAACTTACACTGTAAAATATACAAGAGGCACTCTGAAACAACGGACACTCGCAAATTATGAACTACGAACAGCCTTCAATGCATCAAGCCCTTTTACAACTTAAAAAATGGGACACAGCCTGACATCACACTTTAAAATGTTCAAAGTACGTACTCTATCAGTGTCTGAAGATCGTGATGATCGATGGATTGCTACTGCATTCCTTTTTGCCCATGCCGGTATCGGGGTTTGAATCACCCCTACAACTGTTGTCCCTGTTTCCAAAGCCACTGCCACAAAATGCCCACATATCCGACCCCACGCGGTACATTTGTCTGTCTTCTGAGAATGTTAGGAACAGGTTCCACTGTACAGTTACTGTACTCGCAACATCAGTTTTGTTGTTATATCTGCTTCCAAACTTAAGTTCTTAGCATTGTTGTAGCTGATTAGGTGCTGATCATAATCTCAGCTGGTTCTTCAAGATTGTAGGGTCAATTTTTACAGTACATACAATGACCATTTTGATAATAAGGACACCTGCAAAAAAAGGGACACCAAAGAAAGTCCCTTAGGTGTCCCTAATATATAGGTTTCACTGTACAATGATTTTGCACATGTTCTTCTGTTATGCTGCTGTTATTCTGCAGGTGCTGTTTTTGGGACTGGTTGCTATTTGTAGCGATTGGAAGCTGGCAGTGTTGAATTCTACCTCCAGGGTTATGAAATAAAATTTGACCTTTAAACGATCTTCCCCATACCAGATCAGTCCCCTGGCAAATCTATTCCCTTACCACATCGCTGCCCTAGAAATAAAACCCTCCCACCTTGAAATAATGTCTACCCTTTTACAGCATAGATTTTTTGGAGCGTGCTAAGCTTGTGAATTTTAATATTTGAATGCTTTGAGGAAAATAACTCTGTATTCCAGTCTTGAAAATATTGATTACTGATGGTGTGAACAAGACTGTTGATTCTGATAATTATAAAATGAAGGTAAAAATAAATTTTAAAAATGTTTGGTTCATGACTGGATGCATTAAAAAAGACAAATTATGAGTCATAATTTGGCTTCATTTTTAATTTGTGATTCCGATTGGTTTTCTGCACACTTTGCTATCGATTGTGTTGTTCAACAGAGATTTTATCACCATTAACTAGATCTGTGCAAAGATTAGATTCATGTTGAGAGCTCTGCTCACCATCGGCCAAATCAGGTTTCAATTAATAGTACAGTTGTAAAGTAGAGAACAGAAAAGTCAGTCCATCTCATTGTTTTAGCTTCTTCTAATGGTGTGTTTGCAATTTGCACTGTGACACTGTGGCTGTTTTTCTTTAATGTCTGGAAGTGTACAAACTATAGGTAAATCCCAGAGACAACTTTTGTAATATTACTTCTGATCCAAAAAACAAAGAAGGGCTCGATATTATCATGGTGGCGGGTTCGCGGCGGGGAGTCGATTGGGCGCGTGGGTAACGCGCCCGGTGAAATCAGTCTGTCCCGGGCGCAATCGTAGGCTGATTGGATCCACTTACCTGTTGTTCCGGGTTCCCCGCTGCTGAGCTGCGCGTCGGGCGGACTGCGCATGCGCAGCAAGGTCTGTCAGCTGGAGGAGCTCTATTTAAAGGGGCAGTCCTCCACTGACTGATGCAAGAAATAGGAAAAATTACAGCATGGAGCAGCCCAGGAGAAAGGCTGCTCCCAGGTTTAATGATGCCTCACTCCAGGTATCATTAGATGGGGTGAGGAGGAGGGGGAGGACAGAGATCTTCCCCCTGGCGGGCGGGAGGAAGCGGCCTGCCTCTGCCACCAAGAAGGCCTGGCCCGAGGTGGCAGAGGAGGTCACCTGCACCACCAACATATCGCGCACCTGCATACAGTGCATGAGGCACTGCAATGACCTCAGTAGGTCAGCCAAAGTGAGTACACTTACTCATTCCCCTACAATCCGTCTGCCACATCACCGCCCCCACCCCACACCTCCTTCTGCACTGCCAACACTACTCTGTCACATCACCCCTCACACCCACTCAAACATCATCCTCATCTTACCTGCACTTACTCACCTCGCCAGTACTCATCCCGCCACTACCACTCAACCCAATCCTCATACAATCTCATGGCTCTATCTCATACTCACCCTCTCATGCATCTCTTTCACGGCCAGCCTCACTCAACCTGCCACTACCTGTGCTGCAGCCACAGGGCATGCATCACATATGTGCAGTAGGCAGCGTAAGGCAAACGTGTCGTGAGCATGAAGGGGATGCACAAGGGTGTTTGAGGGTTTGTCATGGTTTTTACTTACATTTAATTTCTGACCAACTCACATTACATATTATATTGGCACCACTACTGCCACGTCTTTGCGAATCTTGTCTGGTTTGTGCAATAATGCCCTCTCCTGAGGATCACTATGAAGACCCACAACTGATGCCACCCATTGTGTCACTGCAGAGTGGGTGTAGGTGTATTTGCAGGGCTCTTTTGTGCTGACGACTGAGAGACGTCGGCGATGTCCCCAGTGGCACCCTGGAAGGATGCGGAGGAGAAGTTGTTGAGGGCAGTGGTGACTTTGACGGCGACAGGTAAGAAGATGGTGCTCGGGCCAGCCAGGAGCAGCTCGGCATGAAGGAGGCTGCAGATGTCCACGACTACATGTCGAGTGACTCTGAGCCTCCGTGTGCACTGCTGCTCAGAGAGGTCCAGGAAGCTGAGCCTCGATCTGTGGACCCTGTGGCGAGGGTAGTGCCCTCTGCGACACATCTCTCTCTGCGGTTGCCCTCCCTCCTGCTGTGCAGGTGGATGTGTCACAGCACTGTGTTGTGGAGCTCCACGTGTCAGAGGTGGACGGCGTGGCCGATGAGGCTGGTGATGCTGTTCGCCCTCCGAGGAGGTCATGACTGCAGCTACGGCGGCCCCCATCCGCAAGATGTACATCTGAGGGGGTCCGCAAGGTAGGTACATGTCTCTGGACCCCGGGGTAAGTGTGCAAGTTGGTGAATTTTATTGTTAGGAGGAGGGTGGTGGAGGCCAAACTTTGTCCCAAGTGACAGAGTGGCCTCCTGCAATGAGTGAGGGTCTCCCCCCCACCCCCCCGACCTGTCAAATGGACCTTTGCAGCTGCCACAGGCTGATGGCTGCAACGAGTCCATTTGAACTGGGAGTGTTTTCCCCCAGTACGGGAAACAGTCCCAGTTGTTTGTAAAATCCCACCCCTCCTGAAAAATCTCCTTAATCAGGTCTGTTAACGACCTAAAATACCTAAATAAATACTTTTGGTGACACCCCGCCGGCTTTAATTGCCTGCGGGAGTCCCACATGCGGGGGCTGCGTGCGCATGTCAGCGCGTCTGTGGGGAACCCGGAAGTGGGCGGGTTGGAGCCGGGCTCCCGACCCGCCCCGGGAATCCCCGATTTTCAAAGCCCCCCCGTTAGGAACGCACCTGAGAGCGGGTGCTAATATCGAGCCCGAAGTCCAGGATGTCAATCTGACGTAGTCTTCTACAGGTGACATTTCACGTATGATGTTCCCGTTGTTCTCGCAGACTTGAGCCGTGGTGATGCAAAGTATTTGATCACTTTTATTTCTGCTTTTTCCGAGCACCCTCAGTTCTTATTTGAACCTGATCTCTGCTCATTGGGATAAATTCAGTGGTGGTAATTTTGACATTGGGCGTTAGAGTAAAACGGGTGATATCGGATCAGCCGCCCGTTATACAGCTCTCCCAATTTTCATTTCCATTGACTTCAATCGGAGAGATGTGTAATGGGTGGCTGATCAGATATCGTCCTTTTCACACCACCAAGTCCAGATGTATTCCAGTATCTTTAGTCGTCTTTTGTGTGTGTTATGCCAAATGGAACTGCAAATGCATCTATCGCTAATAAACTTATTAAACATTTTTTTAAAGAATTAAACATTGAAGGCAGTTGCATTGCCTGATCATTCCATGAAGAAACAAAGCTTTTGAAGCAGGTTGTTGCAAGAAAATTATAAATCAGCCAGGGTTACTGCTCCTGCTAACCCTTGTTGGAAATGTGCTTTGTGAGGAGGCTGGAATGAGGATTGAATTGGGCTTAGCCATGGTATTCCTCATTGCTGAATAGCCTGCTAATGCTCATTCTCCACACATGTGTAGAATAGCTGCTTCAACAAGGGACCAGAAGGCTGCCAGAAACTGTTGAACGATATCCCAGTATAATTTACCACCTTTTGAGGGGGCAGGAGGAAGAGGTAAGGCCTCAGCTTTGGCACACAACATTTTTCATTTGAATAATGGCAGTGTTTCTGTGTTTTGTGAAGATAACCTAATTCCCTGAATGATCTGCTAATTTGGACGAAATTCAACAGGATGTTGCTGCATTTTTGAAATTACCCATAGGAAATTAAACATGACGACTGAGGCACGACTCTGGTGACTGAAGGGATTATAGAGCAGGTAGTTGCTAATGTTTTCTTCCCAGGAAACCAGCGTTTAAACTTGCATCATTTATATCGGGATCCTACTGTCTTGTTCTCAGTAAATGAGGCTATAATTGAGGCAATTTCAATTCAAGACCATGTTGTTGCTAAATTGTGTTAAGAAATCAAGATGAGCCAAGGAGAGGGTAATCATCACAAAAGGGTTTATAAAAACTGAACACTAAACAGAGCACTTCGATAGAGGAGTGGCAATTGGTATTCAATATTGACAAATGTAAGGTAGGTCCTTAGACTATTAAACATTATATATGAATACTCCTTGACCACAGAGTAGGAGAGAGACTTGGGTACGATAACTGCCCATTGCACATGTTCCAGTAATTTGAGACAGTGATTGCTAAGCTTAACAGGACATTGGTTGTATTGTCAGACCTATGGGGTATAAGTTCATGGAAGTAACAATGACTTTTTATAGATTATTAGTGCCACCACATTCAGAGTTTTGACAGAGGGCATGTCGAACATTCGAAGGTACAGAGAAGGAAAAGTATAATTATTTCAGCTTAGACTATTTAGTTACGAGGAGGGGTTAAATCAGTTATCAATATTTTCTTTCTCCAATTCTTCCTCTGATAGCCTTGTTCTACCTTTACTGAAATGAATGACTCAAGCTGGTGTATGATTCCACAGGCATTGGTCCCCAAGTAACAATTCTTGTGAAATAAATGTAATTGCAAATCTAGAAAATTGACTTCAGTGAAAAGAAGCTGGATCATATATGCATCTAACATAAATACTATTACAAAAGTAAAACTACAAATAAATTGTCATAGCCAGAGCTGAACTATGGATCTTCAGCACTTGTCATAGGAACTAGAGAAAAAGACACAGGTGCTGAATTTATCGCGGGACAGGGGCGGTCTCTACGAGATGCTTGAGCGACCACCAAGCCCTACATGTTGAGGCCTGGGGAGGTTTTAATTCCCGGGCCTTATTTTAATATTCAGGCCCAGACTCCCATGCAAATCTGGCAGAAATGACTGCCTGGCCGATGGGCAGCAGCGGGAATTTGGGTGGCAGGCGGCAGCCGCCGGGGACCCACGGGAACGGTCCCTGGGAGTCAGTTAAGTGGTGAAGGGAGGGCTCTGGACGCGATCAGGGGAGGGGTGGAGAAGCCTGGGGTAAGGGAGGCCCATGGTATCCTTGTGGGACCTGGAGAAGCACTCCTGCCTTTCTTGGTCCACAAGGAAACTAAAAAAAATGTTAAAACTTGCTTTGCTGAACCTTTTCTGGGCCTCGATCCAGATCCCGGCAAGTTTGGCCTGGCGGGGAAGACATCATTGCTCCGCCACTCAGGCCTTCTGTTAAAATCGCAGATTGGGCCCCAATGACATCATTGGAGCCTGATCTGCATTTTTATAGAGGACCCCGCCAGCTCGGGGCGGGTGACCTTGCTGCCTGCAATTTAAAATTGCAGCCGGACAGATCGGGAAAGGATTAGGTAAGTCCCTCACTCCATTTTAACTGCTCCCCTCCCCTCCCCACCTCTGGTTTCCACCGGGCGGAGGGGGTGGGGGGGAGTTAAAATTGGGGCCACAGAGTCCATAGGCACTTATTAGTTGTGCTCTTGATATCAGCCTTTATGGATCCCTGCTCCTTGCTAAAGATCCCACTGGGTCTGTCAGCTCTATATCCAATCTGATGTGGTGTTCTCAGCAGCACCTGCTATGTGCAGAGTTGGAACCTGACACAAGAAGGGCTTCACTAAGCTAAGTCAGGTCTTCTTCAACAACAAGATCTTCAGCAGCCAGCTGACGATTTCACTTCAGTTAATTGGACTTGTTGCACCGCCTGCCAATCATTTTCTTCAGGATAAGCAACAATCCATAAACATAATATGAGCTCCTAAGAACTATGCTTCCAAAATTTGAAAGACACCCATAAACACATTTCTGCCTTTTATTCAGTGCTCAGTCCACGTTAGTAGATTCCACAGAAAGCCTAAAGTGGGGTTGGGAGTGCGATCTCAGCCACCAGATAGTACGGAGGGAAATTTGAGAACAAACAATAAAAGATAGGAGGATGAACTGGAACTCATACACTAAGTATACTGATCTCTGCACAAATTCCATTAACTCCCTCCCTGGTGGATGAGCTCTAGAGAAACTGCAGCTGAATTAAGTAACTATGTGTACTGAAATGAAAAGGACTAGCCTAGATGGACTGCGTAAAGGAGCATAGGAGGAATACTGAAACAAAAGGTAGAAGGAGCCTTGAAATATTATACTGAAAAGATAAAGGAGTCAATAAAGCCTGTAATAGTCATGTGGAAGATTAACAATCAGCAGAAAATACCACTGTGAGAAAAGATTTGAAAAGATAGAAGATTTGCACAAGAGATGGTTCAACTGAACTCAAGGATCCAAATAGACAAAGAGCCAAAAAAGCCTTGGTTTGAAGGTCGATGATTGTAAGGTGTCTCTCCATTTAAAATCCAGCCTGTGATTTTGACGCATCCAAATGATGTTGATTTTAGGAAGCTAAATTCTCGCATACAGTCCAGGTATTTTTATCAGTGTGTTGAGTTGTATGAGGGCCTGAGAGGTGTAATTTCCAAGCTGCCTTTGTGTATTTTTATCGTAATATGGGAGGGTGAAATTGGACATGGGAGGGGACGTAAAACAAGCGGAATCGCATTTGCTGACTGTTACACAGCATGCTCGACATTCAGTTCTATTGAAGTCAGTGGAGCTGAATATCAGGCAGAGTGTAGGACAGGCGACCGATCCGATACCGCCTGTTTTACATCACTGTCCATGTCCAAGATCACCCCCATGAAAACTATTCCTCTTCTGGCACTGTCCGTGAGCAGTTAGGCACAGTGTACTGTGCCAGGACCACGACCTCAGCATCTAAACTTCCTCTCTGGCCTAATTTGAATCATCCAGGGCCACACATGGGAGTATGTTGTTGGGCACAGGCAGTAAGTGAAGAGGAGATCTGGATGCTTCATGGGGCCTTAAGGGCTGCAGCAACCTTAAAGGCAAAATGGAAATCCCATAAAAGAACCAGAAGTACTTTGAATTTCTGCATTTACAGGAGTAGAATTTTATTTGTCAGCTTCTGATGGAACAGTGTATGTTTTTAAATTAATTTATGCCAGCTAGAAACAGTGATCTGCATGTATCTTATCTTCTTGTTTGTTTAAATGTGCCAACCTCTGTGACTGTATCCCTGCTGTTGTGCTATGGCTGGGATGACAGCAACACTCCAAGCAGGCGTCTGGGCACCCCTGCAGTCTGCCTTAGAGGGAGTCGGTAAAAGGGCAGCACAAAGGTGCCATGCAATAGGTGGAGGAACAGGGAAAACAAGTGTGATTATAAAGAACGATAGTGTGCAAATAATAGGAAGATTGACCATGAGGCTTTTCTTTTTATTTAAGCTCAGGTGGAAAAGTTTACTCTTAAGGGGAGACAGAATGTTTGCTCTGTGGCAAGGAAACCATTGTTAGTGGCTCAGCAGAAGCCCAGGCAAATTCCTTCAGCAGTTGTGAAGAGGGCTTGCGGTTGGTTCCCTCGTCTGCCTCCAAATAAGCCACTGAGGGGGTGGGGTGGTACCGTACTGAACGTCACTCAGTTGACGAGACTAGCACAATTCAACAACAAGTTCTGAAGCAGAATTACCATTTTTTGAAATTCAAAAGGCCAAAAATACAGCCCTTTCTTAATGATGCCAGCCTATTACTTTAAGCCTCAAAGCACCCAGTTGGCAGCTCAAGAATCAATAGCATCAGATTTTGACAGTGTGCTCCGATCTGATCTGCACCAAGTACTATTAGAGGAATCTGTATGCAGTGGCATCTAACATCAGTTTGCCTGTGATTTACATGCTGCACCTTATTCAGGTGCAGACACCCGAAAAGCCATTGAGGAAGTTTAGGTGCAGCGCTTTCAGGAGGAAGGATTAGTGATCATTTTTTCTCTACATGGCACCTATTTTTTGGGCCCTATTTAGGAGCCAGGCAGAGGGAAATCTACCCTGTGGTGGGCTTGATGGAGGACTAGGATTGATTCCTGGTCTTTGTTTAATGAACTGATCTCAGCTTGGGCAACCATTGGAATATTACAATTGGCCTCAGTACCTCTGGGCTAGGGAGAAGGGAAAAATCACAGTCATGATTTCTGCTCCTGATCACTATCTAGTGACTTTTGCTGGAAATTATGCATGTGTGGTCATTGTGTGAGGACAGGATTGGAATCAGTCTTGGTGGACCGGCCTGCTGACACTTATTTTGTGGGCCCATGGCCACTTGATGAGGTACTGGAAAGTGCCAGGTCTGTGGAAATGTATATCTGCAAGGGCCAGTACCTGCAGGAGAGGAGAGAATATTTGCAGAAAAAATAAGTATTTATTGGAATGAGTTTGCCAAAAAAAGATATGATGATCCACTTTGCTTCAAACATGTCATTGTGTCACACCAGCATCATTATTTGCTTGCATGTCACATCATTATGACTATCTCGTCTAGCTTTTCTCTCTCCCCAGAAATCAAGGTTGGTGCTTCTTAAAATAAAAGACTGACTTGAAAACTTATCATAGTGTAGGTAATGGAATATAAATAACACATAAATGTAGGAATAACAATAGGCCATTTAGCTGTTTTGTTACTGCCTTTTGATAAATTAGGTAGTTACCTTGATGACTGTCCACATTTGTAATTTTATTAAAATTAAAATTTAAATTGTAATTCTGTGTAAAATCGCTCTGCAGCAATGGTGGGAAGACCAACAGTTATCAATGATGTTGCTCACCGGGTAGGCCGCAGTCCTCTACATTTTCTGTTTGTGCCTAAAGATCTGACCCGATTGTCAGAGGGCTCTGCCTGACTTCCATAAAATCTCCAAACACTCCAGTGAAACAGACTGGGCCACACTGTCATGGTCTCCCTGTTGTGGCCCTCCCCAAACCCTCACATGGGCAACCTGTTGACTTTCTTTCTAACTGCAGCTTGTCGATACATCGTACTGAGTTAGCAGCGGAAGGATGCCCCCCGCCTGACCAATGTGATTTGAAGTACTCAGGAAGAGAGCCCAGTCTGAGAGGGAAAAAAACTGTACTCCCAGAAGCTAAGTCAGAAGAAATTCTTCAAACCAAAAGAGAACATGCTGGAAACACTCAGCAGGTCAGTCGGCATCTGTGGAGAGAACAGACTAGTTAACAATTCAGAACATAGTTCTGACAAAGGGTCTGCACCTGATGCATAAATCTGCCTGTTCTCTCCACAGATGCTGACTGACTTGCTGAGTGTTTCCAGTATTTTCTGTCTGTTTCCAGCATCTGCGGTTTTTTGCTTATTGTAAAAGTTCTTCAAAATCTGATCCCCACTCCTGGTCTACTGCCACCAAATGGCTGTCACACATGCCCTAGCATAAATTGCACATCAAGCATCTGAAGTGTGCCCCAGCCCTCCTAAACAGGATAGCTGTCAAAGGCCACCAAGCACCGACACTGTGTGAGCACAGCAGTACACACTAATACTACCTAGAATCAGTCCCAAGGCTTGTCCACAGCCCCAGCTATTCAGTAAAGCTCACTCACGATTACAATCTACAACATAACCTGTGTAAGTATGAATCTAATGTATATCAGTGTGACGTAACAAGAAAATATATTTTTAAAAAAGAGAAGTATGGATTATATTTGGCATATTATTTGGCAATCATCGGTAATATGCAGCACAAAGTGAGAGTACTAGAATGCAGTTGTGTGCGGTTATAGTTGAAAAGAGTATGAGAAGCTCACTCTTATGAAAGGGTAATAGTCTATCTTTGGTTTTAAATATTTTTAATGGACAACTGTACCCCATTTATAGTTATGGCAGAACTGAAAGTTATTTATGGTAGTATGTTTGTATTGACATGGACAGGTCTGTTAATGTCAGAAATGATTGGTAGCTTACCTAGGTTTGTGGCTACATGCCTAGGATCGTCAGAGCCCCATTGCCCGTTCTGTTACTGACTATAGTGCGTTATCTCTCCTCATCCCCCTCAACCTCTCTTTGCCTTTGACATGGTTGACCACAGCTCCTCCTCCAATCCCTCTCCTCTGGTGTCCAGCTTGGTGGGACTGCCTTCACTTGGTACTACTTTTAATTTTCCGATCATGGCTAGAGCACCTCTATCAATAGCTTCCCATCCAAACCCTACGCCTCAGGAGTCCCCTCGGGACTGTTCTTGGCCCCTTGTCTTCCTCACCTACATGCTATCCCTTGGCAACATCATGTACAGACACTGAGGCAGCTTTCATATGTATGCTGATGACACCCAGCTCTACCTCTCTACTACCTCTGTCAGCACCTCTACTGCCTCTGTGCTGTCAGACTGCTTGTCTGGCATTCAGTCTTGGATGAGTCACAATTACTACTATCTAAACAATAGAAAGACCATAGCAATCGTGTTCACCCCCCAATACAAACTCCGTACCCTCACAACCAACTTTACCCCCCGCCTGGCCCCTGTCTCTGGCTGAACCAGACTGTTCGCAACATCAACCCTGAGCTGAGCTTCCAACCCCATATCCTCTCCATCACCAAAACCGCCTACTTACACCTTTGTAACATTGCCTGCCTCTGTCCCTCCTGTAGCTCACCTCCCACTGAAACCCTCTTGCGTGCCTTTGTAGTTTCCAGATTCAATTACTCCAATGCTCTCCTGGCTGGCCTTCCATCCTCCATCCCCTGTAAACTACCGCTCATCCAAAACTTTGCTGCCCATATCCTATCTCACATTGATTTGAAGGCAATTTTGGATCTCCACACTCTAGCCAACGCCCAGTCTTAAGCTTGAATAGCTGAACAGGACTTAAAGGGCATGAAGGACCCCCCCCCCTCTCACCAACGCTATTTAAAGGGATCATGAAGTATTTACAGGTTAGCTGCTGGATTATTTCTTCTGGCTGCTGGTACAATTGTATGTGTTTTTGGAGGTTTCCTCTATTTGGATAAAGTTTCAATACTCTACAGGGAGAGTGTTCTGGTTGGTTTTGCTGTACTCTTTGTGTCATTTAAAATATTGTGCCGATAAAAGTTGCTTCCAGACATGGGGGGCCTGGTAGGGCTTCCTCTGGGAATGGAACGTGATTGGGAGAATGGAGAGAGGACACGCAAAGCAGGACAAGCTGCTAGAAGAGGAAGGAGTAGGAGGAAGAGGAGCAGGTCACTCAGCAGGAGGTCATATCCACGGAGGGCCTTCAGGGAGCAATTCTCTTACCTCAACTTTAGCAACGACCGGTGCACCAGATGTCTTCAGTTCAGGTCGTGACTGAAATTTGCCAGCTGCTGCAGCCACAACTGCAGAGCAAGGACAGCATTGCCTGTGGCTGTCAAGGTGACCGTGGCTCTTAATTTTTATGGCTCTGGCTCCTTTCAGGTTGCTGCTGGAGATATAAGCAACATCTCGCAGTTTGCAGTGCACTGCTGTATAAGGGAGGTCACTGAAGCCCTCTGTATAATGAGAAATACATTCATCTCATTCCCACTTGCCAGAGACAAACAGGAGAAGCGAGCATGAGATTTTTCTCGAATTGCAGGCTTCCCCATGGTGCAGGGTGCTGTTGACTGCATGCACATTGCCTTGCGTGCTCCACATCTGAACTTGACCATATTCATGAACAGAAAGGGATTCAACTCCTTCAATGTGCAGCTGGTGTGTGACCACAGGCACATCGTGCAAGTCAATGCCCGTTATCCTGGCAGCAGTCATGATTCCTCCATTCTGCAGCAGTTCCACCTGTATTTCAACCAGCAAGGCAAGTCAAAGGCTGGCTACTGGGCGACAAGGGTTATCCCCTCATGACGTTGCTCATGACTCCGGTCAGAAACCCATGCACGCGTGCACAGCAGGCCTACAACTAGAGCCATTTTGCCAGAAGGAACGTCATGGAGTACTCCTCAGTCAATGACCTCAAGCAATGCTTCCGCTGCCTGGACTGCCCTGGAGGAACCCTGCAGTATTCAGTTGAGCGTGTATCAAGATTTGTCGTAGTAAGGGAACAGCCCTTGCCACCGTCTATCAGGCGAGAACCTGAGGAGCATGAGCAAGAGGAGGAGGAAGTGGGGGGGGGGGAGGAAGAGGTGGAGAAGGAAGTGGAGGAGGAGGAAGGGAGGCTACAGCGTAGACAGGTCCTTTCTGCCAGGGCTCTACATGATCAGATTATTAATGAGCGATACCAGTAACCTCAACAACACCTCCCTATTCACCACACTCCTTATCATTCCTCTCTCACATGACCATCAAATCGTCCCCTTATGATTACACATTGGTTCCTCCCTCAGCTCCCCGCAGAAATAAAAACCACCACCAAATGCAAACTCAAATCCACATTTATAAATTAACACATGAAATTATGCAAACAAAATGAGACTATTTAACCTTGTGCATTCCCTTAGTTCCTGTCGTTCGTGTGCCTTTTCCTTTCCTAGTGCTCCTACGAGGTGCTTCCCCAGTGGCTGGAGCCTGGGCTGCAGCAGTCTGGGCCGGCTGGCTGACAGGCAACAGCAAGGGTACTGGAGGAGTGACAGGGGTGGGAGCAGGAATGCTGTCATCCTGGGCGAGGACAACAGGTTCGTGTTCCATGGCACCACTGCCACTCTCCCGAGGCGCCTCAGCATTCCTGATGATCTGTTGGAGAATAGATTGCTGGACTGCCGTGACGTCCTGGAAGCCCCTTTTAACAGTGGTACCCAGAGACACAATGGCAGCAGTCAGATCTTTGATGGAGGCTGTGACATCAGTCATCAGACGCTGCATCATGGTGGGTTCCACAGGTGCGCTGATGGAGGTGACCATCCGTTCCATGTTGGAAAGGATGGGCTTCAAGCTTTGCGCAAAGCCCTGTGCCAAGTTGGAGCTGGAATCCTTCATGCTCCTTGACATTGTGTGCGGGCTTTCTGGCAGGCTTTCCAGTGCACCGAGCATTTGGTGGTGTACGCCCATCAGCCATCTTCTGTAGCCTGGCCCATCGAAGTCATCATCTGACTCCTCCGCAGCAGAACTAGTGAGCGACCTCGCCCTCTGGCGAGCTGGCACCTGCGGTATCCATTTCCCCCCCCCCCGCCCTGGCTCCTGCGCACTTGTGCCTGGTGACTCACCATGTGCAGGTCCCTCCTCTATCCTAGCCTCTAAAGTACATACGGTGTCAGTCTCTGAGCTGGTGGCTGCGAGTGTACGATCAAATGACGGTGTCTCTTCATCATCACTGTCTTCATCCTCTGCCTCCTGTGACTGTGCAGGTTCCAGTTCTTGGGTATCTGAAATGACAAAGGGACACGGGTTGAGTTGTGGTGAGGGGAGAGGAGAAAGGAAGACATGTGTGCTCACACTATCTGTAGCACATGAGTCAGAAAAGATTGTGGGACGAGGGAAAAGTGGTAAGGGAGAAGGAGGATTAGGTATGCAGAGACCCTCATCATCGATCTCTCTAGCGCCACCAGTGGCTATGGCCTTAGCGATGGCCCTTCCCATGATGGACAACACTGTCTCCTCCGTGGGATTTAAGACGTGTAAGTGCATTTGTCCTCCTCCAGTTGTTTGTTGCTGCCTACTGTTATGCACCACCTTCTCCTGCAAGAAAGAGGGAAGTGTGTCAGTGAGTGTCCTACGAGATATTTGGGTAATGTGGCTCTCATGGTTGAAAAGATGCCAGAGTGTATCTACTGTGAGTTGAGGATGTGAAGCTTGCAACAGTGCTAAGTGTGTGAGAGTGATGTAAACCATATATCATATGAATTGAAGGGTTGAGTACTGATTGAAAGAGATTGTTGGTAGGTGGGTGATGGAGGTGTAGTGAATTGAGCAGTGGATAATGCTAGTGGTGCAGTTGGTAGGATATACCACTTGAAACTTGAACTCACTCACCTTGACAACTCGTGTTAAATCATTGAACTTTTTCCTGCACTGCATCCATGTTCTTGGAGCTATGCTCCTGGCATTTACCTTCTCCGCTACTTCCTCCCAATGCCTCTTCAGCATATGTCGAGAGGGCCTTTTGCCCCTGCGGATATAGGATGCCCCTCCTTCTCTCCAGCTCTTGCACCAAGGCCTCCAGTGCATCATCAGAGAACCTTGGTGCACGCACTCTTGCAGGCGCAGCCATTGTTCAAAGTATTAGAGCACTGAATCACTACACAAATGATTCCCACAATTGTTGCAGCCCACAATGCACCTCCCTTTTAAGAGGTGCAGGCTGCCTTTATGAAGCGCGAGCTGCTCACGATATCGGGGCCCGCTGCTGATGCGTGCAGCCAATCAACAGCGCAGGTAGTGCTGGCTGCACGCAGCAATCATTTAAAACAGCAGGCAGCACAAATGTAACACCCTGCCTGCATTGCAACAACCGGGCGCGGTTTAATTGCGAACCGCGCTCCCCTCTCCCGTTTTCAGGGGTTATGCAATTTAACCCCCATTTTTTATGGGGCCCCAAAAATGGCCTCCACATTAAATCCTCAATAATTGATTAGGCAGTGGAGGCCTGTGAAGCAGGAAGTCTTTCAACAAGAAATGGTCCTATGTAAAGGGGAGGCCCACCAAGCAGGGCAGAATATGAATCTTACTGCAGGCCTCCCTGAAGTGCTCATTATAAATGGACAGAGTACCTGGTTAGGTTTTCCCCAAATTTGATTAAATGCTGGGTCTTAATGAGGTTTGTGCACAGTGTGTGTGTGTAGCCTCTGAGCACTGACTGTATCCTATGAGGGTCTGAGCACATTGGAAACCGAGTAGACCTCATAACCTCAACACACGTAAATACAGGGCAGCTGTGCTGATGCACTGCAATGCATTGGCTGTCGAATATCACATTGTCAGCCCCAACTTATTGAGGGAGGCAAATCCTTGAAGAAGAACCGGACACAATTTTTGGGCAGCTGCTAACTACAATATGAATATGACACGTGTTGAAACATTAGGCCCAGCTGTTTGGATTTTACATTTATGCCAGTAAATCTCCCATGGCATTGACGTGTAGTCCAAGAGCTGGACTATGTTTTTTCATGTTTACCCCTGTCCCATTGCAGCCTAAACATGAGGTGGGTACAGTGCCACCTAAATTCCAGACATCACACTTTGTTACAGATGCAAGACAATCTGAAAAGAAGAAGCTCGTAAGTGTTGTTGTAATGCTTCCATGGTGAATTGTACTGCATAAAAAAGCCAGTGGCAACATTTACAATAAAATAATAAATCTTGCCTATAGATTTGCATTTCTTTCTAATTCTTTCAGTGGAACTGTGTGCCATTCCCCAACCTAGCCTTACCCCGGTCCTGATAACTGCACAGACTCCAACTCACCATGAGTAACACCATGGGAAATATGCTAGTTCTTTTAAATTCCAGATTTGTGTATATTCTTAAATAAATTCAAAAACAAATATTGAAAGTGCACAGCAGGCCAGTGAACATTGGGTGTAATTCTTCATGACAACCAACTTATCTTTCTTTTTTGTTGTTTTGTATCATCAACTGTACCTAGAACAGACCTCTCTCAAAATTGATTGGTGTTTGCTGAGATTCAGAAGGCCTCCAGAGTCAGTTTGATGCAACATCCGCTGTAGCTAAGCATGAAAGTAAATAATGAGGAAGCTGTAGAGATTCCAAAGCAGTTATTCATATTTTCATTTTCAGATGTATTGATATATTCTTTTGCTTAGCATCCCTAACTAGGAGTAGAATGGAAAAAGGATTGTGGGCGTCTGTGTCAACTGTGTAAGATTTTCCATGTATTCATTCATAGCTCAGAAAGTGCACGTTTTATCTGTACATAATTTATCATAGAATCATAAAAAGGTTACAGCACGGAAGGAGGCCATTCGGCCCATCGAGTGCGCGCCGGCTCTATGCAAGAGCAGTCCAGCTCGTCCCATTCCCCCGCCCTTTCCCTGTAGCCCTGCAAATTTTTTCCTTTCAAGTACTTATCCAGTTCCCTTTTGAAGGCCAAGATATATTTGTTAGACCAAAGGGATAGCATATTAATGAGATACGTTATGCATTATTGGCATATGTACAATAATTCTGTTACAAAATAGCCTTTTCCTCACTGAATAAGCCCTAATATTATGAGACTTGGAGGACACAGTTATGTTATGTTAAATAATTTTATTTGGAATTAGAGTCAGCAGCTAACAAATAGTTTTGGGGCAAGAATGGTCTAAATTTAAAGCCAGGTCTCAGAGATAAAAGTACAGTAGTCCAAACTTTTGTGCCACCCAGTTTCGTGTCTTATTGTCTGCTGCCCTGGACATAAAATGGTCATTGACAGGTCATTTTACCAGAGCCTGCAGACATGGTTGGTGGTATCTTGGGCAGATGTGACCAGCCCTGGCATGCTATCCTAGCTTCCTTTGGGAGGAGTAGCCTTGCACAAACTGATTGTCCTCCGTCTCTGTCTGCAGATATGGAAGGGTACCAGCGGATGGGTGCAGGGCAACTGTTGGGCAGCTTGACCTGCCCAGAATGGAACAGTTGGTACAAAGGCTCGTGAAAGCCGAGGTGCAAGCAGAAGTAAAGCAAAACAAAATCTGAAAGTGGTTCAAAGAAAAATGTCCCGAAATAATGAAGTTACATACCTCGGCCCTTTAAATCAGCTACCACCACAGATAATCTTGCAGCAACCTGGGATGCCCATTTCTAATTAGAATTGATGTTGCAAAATCAAATGTTGCGGAATGACATGCAGGACATCCCTGCCCTCAAATGCATATTTTAATTAAGCGTCCACGTGTCTGAAGTGGGTGTCTTCAATATCGCTGCTCTCCACCCCCCGGAAACTGTGCTGTGGTTCAATATGTGTGAAGCTACAGCGGGGTCATAATTGTTGCCCATTTTCCACTGCCGGACATCATTATAATGTTGTTATAATGAGCAGCTGGTAGTGGAAAATCTGGGCTTGAGAGTCTTTATAACTGAACCTGACGTGGAGATAAAATAAATGTCTGGAAATCATTAATAAAACAGAAAGTGCTGGAAATACTCAGCAAGTCAGGCAGCATCTGTGGAAAAAGAAACAGAGTTAACGTTTCAGGTCGATGACCCTTCGTTAGAACTGGGAGAAGTTGAAGATTAAACAGTTTTTAAGCAAATACAGAGCTGGGGGGGGAGGGGTGGGGGGAGGAAGGGGAGGGGAGCAAAGAACAAAAGGGAAGGTCTCTGATCGGGTGGAGGGCAGGAGTGATTAAATGACAAAAGGGATGATGGTGCAAGGCAAGGTGGGTGATAATGGGACAAGTAAAGATGTAAAAGATGGGGCTAGAGGAGCTGTAAATGGAAACATCAGAACCACGACCAGCACCTGATGTTCAAAAAAAATGGGAGCAGTGGTTATGATCTTCAGATGAATGTTCTTCATGACCACTGGTATTTCCAGCACTTGTATTTATTTCAGATTTCCAGCATCTGCAGTATTTTGCTTTTGATCTGGAAATCATTACTTCTTTTTTCAATACTATGGGGATAATTTGAACCTAACTCGTCAAGCAGGAAACCCAGGGGATCAGATGGAACACTGGTTTTCACCCTGCCCAATATCACCCTCCATCGACGTCAATTGAGAGTAAAATCAGCGTTCCATCCGATCCTGTCAGTTTCACGACGGGCGGATTAGGTTAAGGTTGCCCCCAATATCTTTTTATTTGCAGATATTTAGCCTTCACAAAACCTAATATTTTTAGTAGCATTCGCACCTACAGAGTAGTCTTAGTGCTGATAGCATGAGCTCATTTCATGCCTGACCTGAACCCCCCCTCTGCGCTGAGTGTACATTCTGCAGCGCCACAGTTAGTGGGTCAGTCAGCTGCCTTGCCATGTTAGGTTTAAGGTAACGTGATTGGCTGATGTGTCTGCACCTTGCCAACATAGTGCACAGCCTTTGTTATGCAAAGAGAGGAGTCCCAGCAGGCTCTTGCTTAACTGATCAGACTGAAACTAATACAGGAAGATAGTAGAGTGTCATAGCAACAGGATGTTGCAATTCTGACAAATTAACTGAGCACCTGCTGATACAGTTACAGTACAGGAAAATCACACAATGTTTCTCTGAATATGAGGATATGTCATGGTACAAGACAACATCATTTAAGAACTTTCAGCATTTGTATTGCTTAATTTCCCTCTCTTAATTGGCTCATTTAAAAACTGATTTATTTTTTAATGATTAGTTTATCTTCCATGGTTCTCTGTTTACAAAATAAATACATTTTTTGGAGGGAACTAAGTGGTCCACAGCAGCTGACATCTCTGACTCAGCCTCCTGATAAATTGCATTCCAGGCTTTTCCTGCGACCCAAGTCCTGACTAGGCCCCATTTAGAACTCAGTTTTGAACATTTAGAGTCACTTGAAATTACTTTATCAGCTTTACTTAAATGATTAGTTTTTGGTGTGGAAATGTAATGGCATCTTCTGTGTTTGTTGTAGAAGGCGACTGGCAGATATTGCTAACCTCATAATGAATAATACCCATGCGGTTAACACAGATCAATCGGAAAGCAAGTAGGAATGCTTCATTCATACAGATACAAAGCTCTTTATTCATATGTAGATGGTTTATTTTTCCAAAGTATTGATTTCAGATTCTATTTTTTATTCTTTCATTTGACTATGAGTCATTTAGGGTATAAATCTCCTGAAATGAAACTTTTGTAAGCGACGCCTACATCACTATAACTTGGTGGTGAACTCTTGGGGGGTGAAATGGGACATGAGCGGGAACGTAAAACAGGCGGAATCGCATTTGCCCGACATCCAATTCTATTGAAGTCACTGGAGCTGAATATTAGGCGGAGCGTATAACAGGTGACCAAGGCAATGCCGCCTGTTTTGCTTCCCTGCCCAAGTCCAATTTCACCCCTTTGGCCATTAAAACAGCCAGATGCCGTGGGAGTTCACTCCATGTACAACTTCGCCCCTGCTGTCCACTGTTGTCAAAGCTTCATTCAGATTATAAAAATGCAAAGTTTAGCTATCTGCTCAAGTGCAAAAACACTACATGGATTTCAGCCATGGAGCTGCATTATTGGGAGCATATAATATAGCTGTGGCCTGTGCAATTAGCTAGGTTTTTGCAGCTTTACTGACTCTTCCCGAGACAGTGAGAGACACAAAGTTCTCTTGACTGCTCCCAGAAATCCTGGAATGGCAGAGAAGAAATCGAAAGATGTCTCCCAGTTTTCTGTTGAAGAAGAGGTTTAACCAGCAGGAGGGAAATTTTACAGTTGGCGTTGTAGATAGAGAATTCTATGGATTGCGAGTCGTCTGCATTATAACATAACTAAACTTATTTAAGTAACTTGGGGAGATATTTGCTATTATGCCTAACCAAAAGTAGGCTTTGACACAGGGTTACCTGTTGCTTTGTGACTGTTGTAAGCTACCATTTCCTATCCCCAACAACTTTTTTATTGCATTTTTAGAGGTTGCAAAAGTACTTCTGCTCCAAAAAGTGGGATAAAAAAAAGTAAAACAGAAAGGTAATTATCACCTCCATAATCTTGTCCCTTGAAAACCAGGTTGTTTTATTATATCACTTCATAGGGCTTGCAGTCAGCAGCTGGATGCTAGCAGCCTTCTCTCCAATGGGGACTACACTTCAAAAGTTCACTGGGGTGTCCTGAGGATGTGATAAGCCGTTATATAAATGCAAGTTCTTTCTTTAATGGGGCAAGGAGCACTCGGTGCTCGTTCTGCCTTTCATGCAGTGGTTTATAGCTGCCATAATCTTACTGGTCCATCTGTGGATGTCATTAAATCATTCCTTGAAGCTATGTGCCTGCTACTGAGCCAAGGGTTCAAATCCTTGTTCTCCCTATGGAAGATGGGGAGTGATGTTGTCTTGAGTCAGCCGTGTTAGCTATGGTTCAGTGGTAGCACTTTCGCCTCTGAGCCAGAAGATTGTGAGTTCAAGTCCCATTCCAGAGTCTTCAGCACAAAATCTAGGCTGACACTTCGGTGCAGTGGGAGTGCTGCACTGTCAGACATGCTGTCTTTTGGATGAGATGTTAGACTGAGGCCCCCTCTGCCCTCTCAGGTGGACGTAAAACATCCCATGGCACTATTTCGAAGAAGATCGGGGGAGTTGTCCGCGGTGTCATGGAATCATAGAATCATAGAAAGTTATGGCACAGAAGGAGGCCATTCAGCCTATCGTGTCCATGCCAGCCGAAAAAGAGCTATCCAGCTTAATCCCATTTTCCAGCACTTGGTCCGTGACCCTGTAGATTACGGCACTTCAAGTGTACATCCAAGTACTTTTTAAATGAGTTGAGGGTTTCTGCCTCTACCACCCTTTCAGGCAGCGAGTTCCAGACCACCAACACCCTCTGGGTGAAAAAAATTCTCCTCAGCTCCCGTCTAATCCTTCTTCAAATTACTTTAAATCTATACCCCCTCTGCCGAGGGAAATAGGTCCTCCCTATCCAGTCTATCTAGTACCATCATAATTTTATATACCCAATTAAATCTCCCCTCAGCCTCCTTTGTTCCAAAGAAAACAACCCCAGCCTATCCAATCTTTTCTCATAATTAAAATTCTCCAGCCCTGGCAACATCCTCCTAAATCTCCTCTGTACTCTCTCTAGTGCAATCACATCTTTCCTATAGTGTGGTGACCAGAACTGTATGCAGTACTCAAGATGTGGCCTACCCAATGTTTTATACAGTTCTAGCATAACCTCCCTGCTCTTATGTTCTATGTCTCAGCTAATAAAGGAAAGTATCCCATATGCCTTTTTAACCACCTTATCTACCTGTCCTGCTACCTTCAGGGATCTGTGGACATGCACTCCAAGGTTCCTTTGTTCCTCTACACCTCTCAGTATCCTCCCATTTATTGTGTACTCCCTTGCCTTGTTTGCCCTCCCCAAATGTATTACCTCACACTTCTCCAGATTGAATTCCATTTGCCCTCTTGACCAGTCCATTGATATCTTCCTGCAGTCTACAGCTTTCCTCCTCACTATCAAACACACGGCCAATTTTTGTATCATCTGCTAACTTCTTGATCAAGACCCCACATTCAAGTCCAAATCATTAATATATACCACCAAAAGCAAGGGACCCCACTGGAAACAGCCTTCCAGTCGCAAAAACACCCATCGACCATTACCCTTTGCTTCCTGCCACTGAGCCAATTTTGGACCCAACTAGTCACTTTCCCTTGGATCCCATGGGCTTTTACTTTTTTGACCAGTCTGCCATGTGGGACCTTGTCAAAAGCCTTGCTAAAATCCATGTACACTACATCAAACGCATCCTGGTCAATGTTATCCCTCAACCAACATCACTAAAATAGATTATCTGAAAATTATCACATTGCTGTTTGTGGAACTTTGCTGTGCGCAAATTGGCTGCTGCGTTTCCTACATTAAAACAGAGACTACACTTCAAAAGTATTTCATTGGCTGTAAAGAGTTTTGGGATGTCCTGAGGCTGTGAAAGGTGCTTCTTTCTTCGAGAGTTACATCTTTTCTTTTGTTTGAGGATTATTTTAATAAGTAGCTACATTCCATTATACTTAAAAATAGTGTATGGCCTGCCAGCTTTAGTGGCAACATCCTGGGCTCAATTTTTGGACGTCCGAGCGGGTGGGTTTATGGCGGGGGGGGGCTCCGAAAATCGGGTTTTCCCAGGGCGGTTCTGGAGCCCAGCTCCAACCCGCCCACTTCCAGGTTCCCCAGTGACGTGCTTAGATGTGTGCGCAGCCCCCGCATGTGGGACTCCCGCCGGCAATTAAAGCCGGCAGGATCCCACTTCAGGCAATTAATGTGATAGTTGGTCGTTAGGAGACCTGATTTGTTGGATATTTTAGGAGGGGTGGGATTTTCATCCAAACTGAGACTGTTTCCTGTACTGGGGGAAACACTCCCAGTTGAAATGGACGTGTTGCAGCCACCAGCCTGTGGCAGCTACAAAGGTCCATTTGACAGGTGGGGGGCGGGGAGACCCTCACTCATTGCAGGAGGCCACTCTGTGACTTTGGACAAAGTTTGGCCTCCACCACTCTCCGCCTAACAATAAAATTCACAAACTTGCAACCTCAACCCCGGTGTGCAGACACATTTACCTACCTTGCGGACCCCCTCAGATGTACATCTTCCAGATGGGGGCCGCCATAGCTGCAGTCATGACCTCCTCGGAGGACGAACAGCATTACCAGCCTCACCGGCCACGCCGTCCACCTCTGACACGTGGAGCTCCACAACACAGTGCTGTGACACATCCACCTGTACAGCAGGAGGGAGGGCAACCGCAGAGAGAGATGCGTTGCAGAAGGCACTACCCTCGCCACAGGGTTCACAGACCGATGCTCAGCTTCCTGGACCTCACTGAGCAGCAGTGCACACGGAGGCTCAGAGTCACTCGACATGTAGTCGTGGACATCTGCAGCCTCCTTCATGCCGAGCTGCTCCCGGTTGGCCCAAGCACCATCTTCTTACCTGTCGCTGTCAAAGTCACCACTGCCCTCAACAACCTCTCCTCCGCATCCTTCCAGGGTGCAACCGGGGACATCGCCGACGTCTCTCAGCCGTCTGCACAAAAGAGCCCTGAAAATACACCTACACCCACTCTGCAGTGACACAATGGGTGGCATCAGTTGTGGGTCTTCATGGTGATCTTCAGGAAAGGGCATTATTGCACAAACCAGACAAGATTCGCAAAGACGTGGCAGGAGTGGTGACAATATAATATGTAATGTGAGTTCATCAGAAATCAAATATAAGTAAAAACCATGACAAACCCTCAAACACCCTTGTGCATCTCCTTCATGCTCACGACACGTTTGCCTTACGCTTCCTACTGCACATATGTGATGCATGCCCTGTGGCTGCAGCACAGGGAGCGGCAGGATGGGTGAGGCTGACTGTGGAAGAGATGCATGAGAGGGTGAGTATGAGATAGAGCCATGAGATTGTATGAGGATTGGGTTGAGTGGTAGCAGTGGGATGAGTACTGGCGAGGTGAGTAAGTGCAGGTAAGATGAGGATGAGCTTTGAGTGGGTGTGAGGAGTGATGTGATAGAGTAGTGTTGGTAGTGCAGAAGGAGATGTGGGTTGGGGGCGGTGATGTGGCAGACGGAGTGTAGGGGAATGAGTAAGTGTACTCCCTTCGGCTGACCTACTTAGGTGATTGCAGCGCCTCCTGCACTGTATGCAGGTGCGTGGTATGTAGGTGGTGCTGGTCCCCTCTGCCACCTCGAGCCAGGCCTTCGTGGTGGCAGAGGCAGGTCATTTCCTCCTGTCCGCTGGGTGGAACATCTCCCTCCTCCTCCTCCTCCTCCTCACCCCATCCAGTAAGACCTGGAGTGAGGCATCATTAAATCTGGGAGCAGCCTTCCCCCTGGGATGCTCCATGCTGTAATTTTCCCTATTTTCTGCAGCATCAGTCAGTGGAGGACTGCCCCTTTAAATAGGGCTCCTCCAGCTGACAGCCGATGATGCGGGCGTGCAGTCCGCCCACTGCACAGCTTTCCAGCGCGAAACCCGGAAGCCAAGGTAAGTGGCTTCAATTAGGCTGCGATCGCGTGGGGAACCCACCGATTTTAATGGGCGGGTTACCCACGTGTCCAGTCGACCCCCCCGCTGGTAACCCGCCTCCCTCCTACTATCGAGCCCCATAGATTCAAAAAGAAAAACCATGAAAGATGGAAATCTAAAATAAAAACCAGAAAAATGCAGGAAATAGCAGCAGGTCAATCAGCATCTGAACAAGGGTAGCTAAATATTTCAGGTTTGACTCTTCAGAATCGCCAGTAATTGCTGATACCTTAGAATATGATCCAAGGTTAGTGCTTGGGAAGAGGGAAGTCCAGCCCATTTCTGGAATATATTTTTTTCATTTTTAAGGGATTGGGTGACATGCAGATCTCTCAGCATTTAATTGCATTTAGCACTATTAGGACTTAGGTTCCTGTAATTGGTCCAATGTTGTGAAATCTTTCAGGTATTGCAAAGTATGTCAAATTGGAAGTTTTGCAAGTACAGTACAACTGTGATAGTTGTAAATTAGGTGGGAGAGCAAGAGATACTTCAGCTCAAGATAGCACTTTTTACTTAGCACTTAGATTAAAGACTTTTGGAAGCAAGTTTTAACAAGGTACCAATTGTCTTGAGTGTGCAAAATTGTAAAGATGTCATATTACAAATCTGCAGTTCAAATAATTGTAAATAAACTAGACTGCTGCTGGTTTATATAAAATCAGGTTGGTGGAAATCCCATTTGCCCTCTTTGGTTTTATGCTGTTGCCATGGAAAATATTTTTTCAGACAAGTTATTTCTGGAATTATTCAAAATAAAATGTCAAGCACATTTAAAGTTTGAAATACTACACAAACAAAGAGAAAGTCAGAAGAATTGCAAAAATGACACTGTCATGATCCTAATTCCCATACTTTGTTTTCCTACCTCACACACAAACCTGTCTGTAGGAATATTGACACAATAATTTGATTATAAGTGAATTTCTGGAAACTTACTGAAGCTCATGCAAATCATGGGCATCTTGGACTCCATGCCCATTTGTCTGTGTGTTTTGCAGAGGATGATCAGTGCTGCTGCTCCATCTCCACCCCTTGGCACTGCCAGGTTCCACCTGCTGCTCTTCTTGGGGATTGAATGTTTCCACATGCTGTGGGCATAGGGTTGCCAACTCTGGTTGGACGTATTCCTGCCTCCAATACTCCCGCCATCAATCACCGAAAACATCCATCCTCGCGTTTTACCGCTTTCCCCCACCAATTGGAAGGCAAACAAATTCTACATTATCCGAAATAAAAACCAGAAAATGCTGGAAAAGCTCAGCAAGTCAGGCAGCATCTTCGACCTGAAACATTAACTCTGTTTCTTTCTCCACAGATGCTGCCTCACTTGCTGAGCTTTTCCAGCATTTTCTGTTTTCATTTCAGATTCCAGCATCCGCAGTATTTTGCTTTTGATCTACATTACCCGATTGGGTGATTCTTGTTTGTTTGTCAAGCTGCTTTTTTTCCAATCGCCAATATTTTTTTAACTAATAAATGAAAGTGTTCCAAAAAAATGAAAAAGAAACATTTTTTTAATGCACCTATGATTTATTTCCTGGGTTACTCGCGGCATTGTCCTGGAGAATAATCTTTAATTCCTGGAGATTCCAGGACAGTCTTGGAGGGTTGGCAATCCTATGTGGCCAAGAATTCTCACAATAGTTTTGCAAGATTAAGAACCTACAATCATAGCATGCTGTGGCACAGCAGCAGGTAAAAGTCTGAAGTGGCACTGAAGGAGTGCTACTGAGGGGGGAAGGGAGGAAAGTGCCAGCATGAAATGGGAAAAGGGAGAGGAGTAGAATGCCAGCTTGAACTGAGTGGGAAGGAGGGAAAGAATGTCAGCGTGAAACTGGGGGGGTGGGGGGGGGGAGAGATTGAAATGAGAGTGAGGGTGGGGGAAAGATGCTTGCAAGAACTGAGGAGAGGAGAGAAGAGTTCCAATTTGAATTGAGGAGAGATGGAGAAGACTGCCAGCATGAACTGGTAGGTGAGGGGGAGAAGAATAACTGGGCTTGTGAATTGTGGTGGTGTTGTCTGTGACAGTGGTATGAACCATTTCAAAACAATTTGACAACCAAACTTAGCAACGGAAAGTCCCGATGTGTATCCACTGTCGCCTAACATTTCACCACAAGAAATAGCAGAAAATCCCTCAAATTTGTGTCTCACTCTTCTGCTGTACAAGTGATGGGATATTTGGTATACCTGCAGCTTAAGTTATGACAAATCTGTGTCCCACCATACTTACAGTGTTACCACGTGTCTTATGCTTGTATTCAGGGCTTTTCAAAGCTTTTGATCAACTTTGGCTCGTTTTCCAGGTTGACTTATATGTTTTCTGCATTAGTTACAACCGAATTCATCCTGCTGAATAAAAGAGCATGAAAAGAAATGATATCCTACTAATTTCCCCATTATTGTGACTATTATGAAAAGTGTGATTTACTTTTGTTTTAGTTAGAAGAAACTAGTTTAGCTAGTTAGAAGAAACCTGGAAGCAGATATCTTCAGTAGAACACATGTTCCTGTAACATCATGAGTTGGGAAACTGGATTTAGGCAGCACTCTCCATTCATGGTGTCTACGGGACAGAACTTCATGATGTCACAGGAGGAGAAGGAAGTCCACACAGAATGTCTTGATTAAGGTCAGGGAAATGAAGTGAGAGTCCGAGAATAATTGGGAAATAGAATCCACAACATAGTTAGCTTCAGTGTGAGAATAGTAAAGGATAAGGAGTCAAAGCTAGGGATGCTGGAGTAGAGAAAGGTAAAGTTTGACAAGTGATCTGGCCCAAATGAACTGGACAGAAAAGTTAGGAATCAGGTCAATGCAAAATCTTCAAATATGAGCTGGGGTAATTTTAACCCCCGAGAACGGGTGGGTTGGGCGGGTGGAAAGTTAAAATAATAGAAATTTGCAGCGCAACCGTAACCCCGCTCCAACGCACCCACTGTCGGGTTTAACGGGGGCAGGTCAGAGGTCAGTCAGGCAACCAACCCGCTCTCAGGAGGCGAGTCAGTCAGTAAAATCTTTTAAGGAGGCCACGGGCCTCCATTTTCATTTATAACTCATGGAGGCTGGGTTTCCCGGGCCACAGGAGTCCCGGTAGGTAAAAGGAGGCAGGTAATCCATGAGGTAAGTGCATTTAAATTACTGCTTGTGGGCCAGGAGGAGCAGGTTTGCTTCCCCTGACCCCCACAAGCTAACCTCTTTACAGACCCCGCGATCGGATCCCAGGATGTCCGACTTCCCCCAAGCCAATCCCCCCCCTTTAATCTTTGACTGCTCACCCCCCCTTCCACCCCCAGACCTCCGACTTCCCCCACTCCTCCCGTGATCGGTGACCCCCACTCATCCAAACCCTGAAGACCCCGATCTCTCCCCAACCTCCCCCATGCAAATGCTGATCTCTCCCCGGCTGCCTTCCTGCCCGACAGGCAGCCAATCTGTCAATCTGACTGGCTGTCGGGCGCGAAATCTGTTGAAAAAAATTTAGAAGACATCCTACCGTCAAAATCGTCATGCGTGCAGGAAACCCTTACTTCCGGGTTTTCCATTGGAAAATCCTCCCCCCCCTCTGCTCTCTTCCCGGCTCCGAGTTAACATCCAAGCCATAGAGTATAAAATAGATATATTCCTATATGGCAAGAAGGGGGTTCATCAAATAATACAGTTCCGTGGATAAATAGAAACATTAAAGTTGAACTGAGGCATAATATAAAACAGTGTCAAAGGAAGTCATGACAGCTCGAGCACAGAGATTGGGAAAGACAGAGAGTGAACCTCTAATGGAGTGAAGCGCCAACAGAGTGAGGACATTCAACTGGGAATTTGGTGAGTGTGGGAATTAGGTGTTGAGGGGGGAGGAGGTGCTAAGTGATTTAAACCAAAGAACTATAGACTAAGACTGAACGGAGCATAAAGGGAGCCGCACGAGGAATCAAAACAAGGCAAGGAGGAGCGCCGAGGGTAAGTCCATAAGTACTTAGTTCATTGGGTAGTGATTTTTAGTGGTTAGTGTTTTAGTGTCAGATAAACAGTCTTAAAGCTAAACATAGAGTTTAAATAACCGTTACTAACATGGCAGGACAGCTGGGGCCTGTCACATGCATATCCTGTGCCATGTGGGAATTCCAGAATACTTCGTGTGTCCTGGAAAACCACATGTGCAGGAAGTGCTGCCAACTGCTCGAGCTCGAGCTCAGAGTTTCTGAGCTGGCGTCACTACAGAGCATACAAGAAGCTGAGAGTTTTGTGGATAGCACGTTTCAGGAGATGGCCACCTTGCAGCTACAGAGAGTTCAGGCGGAGAGGGAGTGAGTGACCACCAGATAGACTAGGAGGAACAGGCAGGCAGTGCAGAAGTCCCCTGAGAGTGCGGCTCTCACAAACCAGTATTCAGTGCTGAATACCAGCGAGGGTGTTGACACCTCGGGGGAGTGCAGTCAGGAGCAAATCCACAGCACTGTGGGAGACTCGGCTGCACAGGGAGGGCAGAAGAATTGCAGTTGTTATAGGGGATTCGATAGTCAGGGGATGGACAGCATTTCTGCAACCGGCGACGTGAGTCCCACATGGTGTGTTACCTCCGTGGTGCCAGGGAAAAGGACATCACTGAGAGGGTGCAGCACATTTTGAGGGGGAAAGGGGAACAACCAGAAGTCGTGGTCTATGTGGGAACCAATGATATAGGAAGGAAAAGGGTCGAGGTCCTGCAATCAGAGTTTCAGGAGCTAGGGAGGAAGTTAAAAAGCAGGACCTCAAAGGTAGTAATCTCTGGATTACTCCCATTGACACACACTAATGAGTATAGGAATAGTAGGATCAGAGACATTAATTAATGTGTGGCTGGAGAAATGGTACAGGAGGGAGGGCTTCAGATCCTGGGGCATTGGGCCCAGTTCTGGGGAAGGAAGGATCTGTTCAAAGTGGACAGGTTACACCTCAATACAGTGGGACCAATGTCCTCACGGGAAGGTTAACTAGTGCTGTGGGGGAGAGCTTGAACTAATTTGGCAGGGGGATGAGCACCAGGATGAAACATTAGAGAGGAGAAACAAGGTGCACAGAGGAATGGGAGAGACAAGTAGCACTAGACTAAAGAATAGCTCAGAAATAGGAGAGATTGGACAGGGGGAAAATGTGAGGCAGTCTAAGATGAGATTAGAGTGCATGTGCGTAAATGCACGTAACATGGTAAATAATGTTGGTGAGCTGCAGGCTCAAGTCGCCACATGGGACTATGATATAGTGGCAATAACAGAGACCCGGCTCAAAGAAGGGGAGGATTGGGTACTTAAGATTTCTGGCTACAAAGTATTCAGGAAAGATAGGGAAGGAAAGAAAGGAGCGGGGGGGGGGGCGGGCGGGTTGGCAGTATTGATCAAATAAACTATTACAGCACAGGAAAGGGATGATGTAGTTGAGGGGTCAAAGACAGAATCTGTTTGGTTAGAATTAAGGAACAATAGAGGAGCTATTACACTACTGGGTGTATACTATAGGCCACCAAATAGTGGGAAGGAGATAGAGGAGAATGTTTGCAAGCAAATTACAGAAAGATGCAAGAACTATAGAGTAGTGATAATGGGGGATTTCAATTACCCCAATATAGATTTTACTCTAACAGTGTAAAGGACAAAGAGGGGGAAATGTGTTCGAGAACTTTCTGGAACAGTATGTTTCCAACCGTGCTGGACCTAGTTCTGGGGAATGAAGTGGGGGAACTGGAGCATGTTTCAGTGGGGGAGCATTTGGGGAACAGTGATCATAATATCATTATGTTTAGATTAGTTATGGAAAAGGACAAGGAACAATCAAATGTGAAAATGCTTAACTGGAGGACAGCAAATTTCAGTGTGTTAAAAAGGGACTTGGATATAGAGGGTATAATTTCAAAGTTTGCTGATGACTCGAAACTCGAAAATGTAGCAAACAATGTGGATGATAGTAACAGACATAGGCAGACTGGTGAAATGGGCAGACACATGGCAGATGAAATTTAATGCAGAGAAGTGTGAAGTGATGCATTTTGGTAGAAAGAATGAGGAGAGGCAATATAAATGAAATGGTACAATTTTAAAGTGGATACTGGATGGAGAGAACTGGGGGTGCACATACACAAATCTTTCAAGGTGGCAGGACAAGTTGAGAATACTGTTAAAATCATATGGGTTCCTGGGCTTTATTAATAGAGGCATAGAGTACAAAAGCAAGGAAGTTATGCTGAACCTTTATAAAACACTGGTTAGGCCTCAGCTGGAGTATTGTGTTCAATTCTGGGCACCTTTAGGAAGGATGTCAAGGCCTTAGAGAGGGTGTAGAAGAGATTTGCTAGAATGGTGCCAATTATGAGGAATTAAAGGAAATTAGTCTTAGTAAAAAAATAGTGCTGGAGAAATTAATGGGACTGAAAGCCAACAAATCCCCAGGACCTCATAATCTGCATCCCAGAATACTAAAAGAAGTAGCCATGGAAATAATGGATACATTGGTTGTCATCTTCCAAAATTCTTAAGATTTTAGAACAGTTCCTGCAGATTGGAGGGTGGCAAATGTAATCCCACTATTTAAAAAAGGAGGGAGAAAGAAAACAGGGAACTACAGACCGGTTAGCCTAACATCAGTAGTAGGGAAAATGCTAGAGTCTATTATAAAGGATGTGATAACAGGACACTTAGAAAATATCAACAGGATTAGACAAAGTCAACATGGATTTATGAAAGGGAAATCATGTTTGACAAACCTACTGGAGTTTTTTGAGGATGTAACTGGTAGAATAGATAAAGGAGAACCAGTGGATGTGGTTTATTTGGATTTTCAGAAGGCCTTTGTTAAAGTCCCACATAAGAGGTTAGTGTGCAAAATTAAAGAACATAGGATTGGTGGTAATATACTGGCATGGATTGAAAATTGGTTAACAGCCAGGAAACAGAGAGTAGGAATAAATGGGTCTTTTTCGAGGTGGCAGGCAGTGACTAGTGGGGTACCGCAGGGATCAGTACTTGGGCTCCAGCTATTCACAATATATATCAATGATTTGGATGAGGGAACCAAATGTAATATTTCCAAGTTTGCTGATGACACAAAACTAACTTAAGATTGTGAGTTGTGAGGAGGATGCAAAGAGGCTTCAAGGCGATTTAGACAAGTTGAGTGAGTGGGCAAATACATGGCAGATGCAGTATAATGTGGATAAATGTGAAGTTATCCACTTCGGAAAGAAAAACAGAAAGGCAGAGTATTATTTAAATGGTGATAGATTGCGAATGTTGATGTACAAAGGGACCTGGGTGTCCTTGAACACCAGTCACTGAAAGCAAACATGCAGGTGCAGCAAGCAGTTAGGAAGACAAATGGTATGTTGGCCTTCATTGCAAGAGGATTTGAGTACAGGAGCAAGGATGTCTTACTGCAGTTATACAGGGCCTTGGTGAGACCACATCTGGAGTATTGTGTGCAGTTTTGGTCTCTTTACCTAAGAAAGGATATACTTTCCATAGAGGGAGTGCAGGGAAGGTTCACCAGACTGATTCCTGGGATGGCAGGACTGTCATATGAGGAGAGATTGGGTCGACTCGGCCTGTATTCACTCGAGTTTAGAAGAATAAGAGGGGATCTCATTGAACATATAAAATTCTGAAAGGGCTAGACAGACTGGATGCAGGGAGGATGTTTCCCCTGGCTGGGGAGTCCAGAACAAGGGGTCACAGTCTCAGGATATGGGGTCGGACATTTAGGACTGAGATGAGGAGAAATTTCTTCACTCAGAGGGTGGTGAACCTGTGGAATTCTCTGCCACAGAAGGCTGTGGAGGCCAAGTCACTGAATATATTTAAGAAGGAGCTAGATAGATTTCTAGACACAAAAGGCATCAAGGGGTATGGGGAGAGATCGGGAATATGGTATTGAGATAGAGGATCAGCCATGATCATATTGAATGGTGGAGCAGGCTTGAAGGGCCGAATGGCCTACTCCTGCTCCTATTTTCTATGTTTCTATGACTTAAGTTAGATGGAGAGACTGGAGAAGCTGGAACGGAGAAGGTTAAGGGGAGTCATTAACGGTTTTAACAGAGTAAATATGGAGAAATTTTTTCCAGTGGCAGACGGGTTGGTAGCCAGAGGACACAGATTCAAGGTGATCGTCAAAAGAGCCAGAGGCGACATGAGGAAACATTATTTTAGGCAGCGAGTTGTTACGATCTGGAATGCACTGCCTGAAAGAGAGAAGGCAGATTCAATAGTAACTTTCAAAAGGGAATTGGATAAATGAAAGGAAAACATTTACAGGGCAATGGGGAAAGAGCAGGGGAGTGGGACTAATTGTATAGCTCTTTCAAAGAGCCGGCACAGGCAAGATGGGCCGAATGGCCTCCTCCTGTGCTGTACCTACTATGAATATATAGAAATTGTAATGGGGAGGTGCAAAGAGAGATTAGACGAGATAAAAAAGGAATATAAACAATGGCTAGCAGATAACATAAAAGGAAATACTAAGAGCTTTTTTTAAAGTATATTAAAGTAAGTAAAAGAATAGTTAAAGAGAGAATAGGACAGCTCGGGGATGAAGGTGGAATCTAATTGAGGAGAATGAAGCAATGGCAGAGATGTTAAATAAATATTTTACATTGGTTTTTATGGATAGTGTTGAAATGAACATTTACTGGAGGAGGAAATGGAATAATTGTTAGAGATAACTGTAGAAAAGGAATTGGTTCCAAAAAAATGAGCAGAATTGAAGGTGACACTCGCCCCTGAGGCCATGCACTCTGTAGAAAGAATTAAAGAGGAAATAGCAGAGGCTGTGGCCACAATTTTTCAATCCTTCGAAAATATGCAATTTGTGCCACCAAATTGGAGAATAGGCAATGGAACATCTTTGTTCAAAAAAGAAAAGGTAAATTGGCTAACTATGGTTGTGATTTATAGGATCCATAATGTTAGATAAAGTTAGTGAGCACTTAGAAATGCATGGGTTAATCAAGGATTGACAACACAGATTTGTTAAAGGCAAGTCATATTTGACAAATGAAAAATCTTTTGAAGAAGTGACTGACTGGATAGATAAAAGGGATGCAGTAGATGCAGTGAATTTGGATTTTCAGAAGATTTTCAACAGATTTCCTCACAAAAGGCTAGTTAGAAAAATCCAGGCATATGGTATAAGAGTAATTGTTGGCTGATAGACTGAAAGAAAGAATTAGGGTAAACGGGTGTTGCTCATATTGGAGAAAGGTTGGAAGAGGACTATAAAAGACGAAAAACAGGTTAATAGAATGGGCAGGCAGGTGGCTGATGCGATTTAATGTAGATAAATGTGAGACAGTTCATTCTTAGAGGAAAAACAATGGGAATATACACTCAATGGAAAGATGCTGAAGCATGTGAATGAACAGGGTTCAAATATATAATTCCCAGAAACTGTGAATGGAAGTAGATAAAGTCATAAAAGAATTCAACAGCAGTTTTGGTTTTATAAATAGGAGCATACAATAAAAGAGCAAAGAAATAATGATAAATTTGTACAAAATATTGGTTTGGCCTTCTTTGTGCAGTTTTGGATGCCGTCTTGTAGAAAGGACATTAAAGCCATTGGAAGTGTACAGCATAGATTCACCAGAATGATGCCAGGGGTGGGAACTATATTTATGAGACGAGACTTCAGATACAGGGACTATTTCTACAGAAGCAGAGAAACCTAAGAGGAGATTTAATTATGAAGGGTTTTGATAGCGTGAATAGGAAAAAAATATTTACTGCGGTCGGGGAGTCAGTGATGAGGGGTCATCAATTTAAAATTGTCACAAAGAGTGAGGAGAAAGTTTAGGAGAAATGTTTTTATGCAGCGTGTTGTTGGAGCATGGAATGTATTGCCACAGTGGGTAGTTGAGGCAGACACCATTGCATCTTTCAACAGAAGACTAGATAAACACTTGAAGCAAAGGAACGTACAAAACATACAGGACTACGGGGAGAGAGAGGGACAGTTGGGTTAGTTTTAGATTGCACTAGTAAAGAGCCTGCACAGGCATAATGGGCTTACTGTCCTCCTGTACTGTAAACTTCTATGGTTCTTTCAGACTGCCACTGACCCAGCAATTCTAAAGAGCAAAATGGTACAAGGAGTGACTGAGAATGCAGAGAGATATTTTAATGTTATTTAGAATTATGGAGCAATTTGCTAAAATAAGCTTGCCCTTTAATCAATTGCGTGCAAAAAACAAGGATTAACCCTGGACAGTGCCAGTGCTTCCTGTTTTGCCAATGAATTTTCCCATACCACTGCTCTATGTAATGTATATTAATCCTAAGCTTTTAATCCATATTACTCTAAGCAAAGAAAGATGCGGAAATACATACTTGAATCTCAGCTCATGTTCTCACAATATTAAGCATTTCGTTTGGCAAATGTTATAAATGAATTCCAAGCTCATCTGCACTGAAATTGCATGAGTGCCTTTTTTAAATATGGTTCCCCAGTGCCTCACTTTTCCAATGCTCTACAGTTGGATTCACACCCACACTACAACTCCCACACTCTTAACTCCTCACTGCTCCATCTCTTTAACTCTTGAATGCTGATTGAGAACTAAGCAGAGCACCAGAGCAATTGCAGCTGATGAATATAATCAACTCTCCTTCAGTATATGATATCATAACAATATAATCTATGAATATTGTTTCCTAGGATTGTGACCAATGCCATCTCATGTTCTGAAATTTTGTATTGTAGAGCTTCTAAAGCTTGCCAATTAATACTCAAGTCAGCTCAGCCACTTCACTGTACTTGTCTTGTGTTTATGCCGTCTGCCATAATGTGTGTCTGTGACGAATCCTCTGGCCACTTTGAGGGAGAGGCAGGTGCTTTCCCTGCATGATTACCCCCACCACACAGATACACATATACAAACACTTATTATAAAGATCTTTGCACTACAGGGGTGATTCGGGATCCGGCCCTCCAAACGGGGAGCAGTATTTGCTTAAAGCACATCTTGATAAATCTTTGGCTGCACATCTGTAATTTCCAGAGATGTGCTCCCTGTGAGCATTGCAGCATTACCTCTGATATCATGCCTTAAGAACCCTGAAAACCATGAACCCTCACGAGCTTTAAGTTCAATGGACCCCTAAACTCATGACCTTTTTAAAAAATATGTATATCAATCTGCTTTTATAGTTTATGAATAAAAGCTTTTTATGGGAAGTAATAAATACAGTTGTGATACTAGAGTTAAAAAAATAATTCCGGCAGCAGGAATTGACCTTCTCTTCAATTGCTTTTACTCCTTGTCCATCTTTCCTTGTCGTTGGATGTTTGCTGTTATTAACCCAATCTCTAAAATAGTGATGCCTTTTAACCCTTCTGGCTTCTATTGTCCATACATCGATACTTTCAATATGAAAGCTGCTGTTAACTCTCAATTTATTTATCACCTGGAAAGTTCTTGCTTAATCTGTGATTGCGAATACGGTTTTTGATATGGCTGCTGCACTGTAGGTCTTGCTTCCTATGTTACACACCTCTGGAACTCTGCTCTTGAGCACTTTGTTGAACCATTTGGCCTTTAGACTGGGCTTGGCGCTATGCACTTTTAAGTAATCAGATGGCCTCCCACTAAAGCTGGCTAGTTTTCTCTCGTTACTATACCTGTGCTATAGTTTGATGGCTCATCCTTCAACTCTTTTTCCATTAACTAATGACTTACTCAGGACTCTGTCCTCTCTCCCACTCTGTTCCTTCTTCATATTTTTCTTCCACTCATGATGCAATCCTATTTACTCTTTAGATTTATTAAAGTCCTCCAGATCGCATGCATATTGCTTCTAGTCTTCTCGCTGTGCAATGGCTGAATCACCACATCTTGATTCACTGCCTTCAGCGAGCCAGTGAAAATCTTGTTTCTTTCAATTTTTTAGAGATAGGGTAAATTCACCAATCCTGTGCTCTCAGCACGGCTCCCCGTTGGTGTTGTAGTCCTGTTGCTAACTTGCACTCCTTTTGAGCACAGCTCCCCGTTGGGACTGCAGGATCGCTGAATTTACCCCTTAGTTTATTCATGTCTCTTGCAACTCTAAGCAACAGCTGTCACTTCATACATTTGATGACTGTACTCTTGGTCTTCTATCTATCAACATGCTTAGCCTCACTATCTCCTCTAACCTAGAAATGAACTCCCACTTCTCCTCCATTGCTAAAGCTACCTCCAAGAAGTATTATTTCTTCTTATTTCTGTGGAAAAAATGGCTAAAGAATCCTGAACCGTGACAATGACATAATCTGCAATAATGACCCGGTAATGCTTTTGAAGCAGCAAACAAGCCACTTAACTAGTATAATATCAAAAAGGAAATGGGGTGTACAAATTTTTTTTATTTGAAAATGACTCAACAGCCACAACGGCATAATCCAGCAATGAGCCCTTGGATGTGCTTGTGAACTATGTGATGGAGAAACAAAACATCATTTTTTGGTATGAGAGGAAAACTCCCAAATATGATAGGGAACTTCTGAACTCCGTATCAGAAACTTGGAGAACCTGATGGAAGGTAGGGAAGAAGTTGCATAATTCTTAGAGCATAGTACAAAGGTAAAGCAATAATATTACTGTGAAGTAGCACAGGACAAAGATGGATGTCCCAAGCAATGGATTACTTTTTGAAGTGCAGTGATAGCTTTATAGGCAAATGCAGCAGCCAATTTGCATGCAGCAAAGTCCTACAAACAATGAGTGAATGACCAGAGAATCTGTTTTTAGTGATATAGGTTGGGGGAGGAAGATTGGCTGGTTCACTGCACTCTTCTTCAAATAGTGCACTGGGATCTTTTGCGTACACCTGTATAGGGAAATGGGATCTCGGTTTAATGTCTCATCTGAAAGACAGCACCTCTAACACTGCAACATTTCTTTAGTACTAAACGGAAGTGTCACCCAAATTATGTGCGAAAACAATAGTCGGGTTTGAACCCACAATCCTCTAACTGAGAAGTGAGATGACTACCAATGAAGACAAGCTGACACTGAAGGAGTTATAGTTGTCATAGGTACATGCAAAAAAAGGCTGTACAGACACAGAAAAATACTACCATGGATGTAGGAAATAAGGCAATAGAAGTGAAATTCGTATGGTAGTGCAAATGATATCAGACATGCCCTGATGCACTGCAGAAAGCCATTTGCATGGACCACATCGCCCTGTTTCAAAAGCACAATTATCACATGTCCACAGGGCATAGGATGGAACAGATTGTGTGCTCTGTCAGTACCAAAAATTCATCTTTTATGATAGAAGAATAACATATTTGTTTGGGAGAGAGACTATGAAAGCTGTTGGACTTGCAGAGATTGAAAGGGTAAATAAACTAACTGGTATGTAGCATATTACTCTTTTATTTTATGAAAAACATGAGATGTTAAACTGTCCATACACAGTGATTGCACACAGCAATGACAGTGTGGTACCCATATGGGTGTGTGTTTAAGTAATGTTTAGCTATGAGGAAAGATTGGATAGGCTGGGGTTGTTCTCTTTGGAACAGAGGAGGCTGAAGGGAGATTTAATTGAGGTGTAGAAAATTATGAGGGGCCTAGATAGAGTGGATAGGAAGGACCTATTTCCCTTAGCAGAGAAGTCAATAACCAGGGGGGCATAGATTTAAAGTGATTGGTAGAAGGATTAGAGGGGAGCTGAGGAATTTTTTTTCACCCAGAGGGTGGTGGGGGTCTGGAACTCACTGCCTGAAAGGATGATAGAGGCAGAAACCCTCAACCCATTTTAAAAATACCTGGGTGTGCACCTGAATTGCCGTGACCTACAGGGCTACAGACCAAGTGCTGGAAAGTCGGATTAGGCTGGGTGGCTCATTTTCGATCGAATGGCCTCCTTCTGTGCTGTAAATTTTCTATGATTCTATGATTCTGCTCCTTTCACAGAGCAAGAAAGGGGAATTGCATGCCAAGTGCACATGAATCAAATATTAGCCCTTCCAATTTAAAGTATGTCATAGGATTGTTGTTGGGTGTATAGTATGAATGGATAGATGTGTACAGTCAGTGATGTCCTGTACCTTGGAGAAGCCAGCAATTTGGGAAAAACCTTAGCTGTTCTGCCTAACTACTGAAATGTATGTAGTTGGACACAAGACTTCAGTTACGCCCTTAATAGAACAGTCGATGGTAAAATAGCTGACTCCTTTATTGGTGCCTGGAAGGACCCTATGGCATAAATATTTGAGGGCAGTAGTGACCTCCAGTGTCCCCTGGTAATGCAGTGCAAATGGTTGACGTTCTGTGCAGGTCTTCTTGGACCAGATTGTGCAACTCAGACACAGCCTTGTACCTGCCTCAGTAGTTTCAGTCCCATTCTGTGGGATAGTAACGACTGTGAGTCATACACTTTCTACACCTCTGCAGTTCGGGGTTGCCTTTTCCTCCTCCTCCGCCTCCCTCTATGCTGCATTGCAAGATAGCCATCAATGACCTCTGAACCCATACTCTCTAGAAACTCTTCTACTGTTTGCTTTTTGTCGCTGCTGTGGCTATACTTCAACATCGTACCCCACATTCAAATGGACTAGCGCCAGCACTGACTTCGAATAAAATATTCACTCTTAAATTATCTTCCACAGCTGCATAATTCTACATGAGTTTCTCAATGTATTTGCCTTCAGCAGGGCTTTAACAAGTAAAACTCACCTTTTTTTATTCATTGTTTGCTAATGTTCATGAAGGCATTTCAGATAGGAAGAATTTTCAGAGAAGCGCTAACTACGGACAAATATTAATTAATACTTTCTGCTGCCATTTTAAAATTTGTATTTAGTGTGATGAAAGCCAAGCAGTTCTGCTTGTTTCAGCCTGGTAGTTGTCTCTTGAAATCAGTCATAATACATAAAGGGCTTGAAATTCGTGGGGCTTGAGTGGACCCATTGCCTGGCAGGGTCTGGAATTTGGAGTGGAACCCCGTTTGCCAGGTTTCTGCCTCATTTAACATCCTTCCTAAATTCAGGATGAGGTGGGACCGGGTGAGTCTTCTGTCCGACCGCCACATTAAGGAGGCATGTTTGGGGAGTTCCCGGGATCCTCTGTGAATTCTGTTCAATTACATCCTTGTAATTACATCCAGCTTAGAGCTGGCATGAGTTCCACTGAGGCCCTTGCAAAGGCCCAGAATTATCCACGATAAAGCTAATCGTTCCTAGAAGGAATTGCTTACCTTTGTTAAAATGTATCATGGCTCCCTTAAAAGATGAAGATTAATTTACCTATTTTTTCCTTTGGTGAAGAAGGGCAGTCAGGATACCCCCCAGTGGAGTGGTCTGGACTGCCCCATCACAGGGTATCTCTGATTGATGTTTACATCTGCAGGTTGTTTGTCCCAACCATGATAATAACCCTGTCCTTGGGATTTGAGACATGGTTTGCATCCTTAACTATGGACAAGCAGGAGTCCCGTACCACCACACATTTGCTGGCAAAGGCACGACCAAAGAGTTTAAAAAACAGCTGTACTGTTTCAGCCTAAATCATTACAAATGATGTGAGGTTTGTTTCCAATGTTACAGGCTAGAGAGAGGTAGCATCCTCATATTCTAAATATATATACACTGCATGATTGGTTCAGTTATGTGTGTAACAGCCAGTTATTTTTAAGTCTGTGAGTCCGTTATTCAAATCCAACGAGACTTGGCAAGTGGCTAAAGGGCAAGTGAGTGGCTGGAATTGTTCATTAAGCTGAGTTTGCAGAGGAGAATTGAATGGATTGGAACCTTCACAGAAAGACAGGATAGACTAGTTAGCTTCCGCAGTTATAAAAGATAGGCACATAGGAATTGCTAAACGTAAAAAGACCAAGGTCCATTTCGTTCGCCTGCTACAATCCTGGTAGTCACATGATACAATAATGGAATTGTTGACCAATCATGACAATCAATCTCTGTCAAATAACCTACAACAGATCCAGACCTGAGGTGAGGAAAACCCCCAATGGTGGAAAACTTTGTAAACCGTAGGTCCAAGGTCACCTGTTCCTCCCAAGCCTGCTATACTTACCATATGCCATGTCTCAAATGACTTATCTACTGTATCCCAAAATATTATTATCACTATGAAGAAAAGAACTACATTTAAAAAAGCTACATATAGCTTAGTGTATAGATTGCAACCTTGTTATCCTTTTGAGGGGCAGATAATAGTATTTTTATACACTTGTTTGTTCATAATTTGTTCAATAAATTCACTTAATATTTAAAATTAAAATGAGGTCTAATTTGATGCTCTACTGATTTTGAAGGCAAGAGGGGAATTGTGGAGACACAAGATAATTTCTTGAAGTTAAAGCAATTATCAGAAAGGTTGTTCTGTTTATTATTCTGGGCATGTTACCAAAAGTTAACTCAATATTAAGGCTAGTGAAGACACACTTGAAGACAAAGGGAGCTGTGACTCACAGATGCGAGCGTTCTTAAATTATAGAAGCTAAAATAAGCTCAAGTCAGAAGAGTGGAAAAGACCCAAAACATAAAGTACTTTTTTTTTGCTAATATTATCAAAACGAGGAAAATATGGCCTTTAATCCCCCCAACACAGATTAAAGTCAGTTTCAATCGGAAACCGCAAAAGATGCTTCATAATAAAGAAACCAGTCATGCAATCTCAGAAGGTTATGGATCAAGAAAGGGCCATTTAGCCCATCAAGCTTACCTCTTCCACAGATCATTTACAACCTACCCTGCCATAGATTCTACTCTGTTCATTTAATACCCTGAAGGAAAGCTCTGTATAACTATTCCCTGGTCTCCTTAGATAATTGAGCAGAGCTTCAGAATATTCATCCATCTTACATTTGCACAATTCAGCTTTGACCTCATGTCCGCCATTGTCAATGCCCTCCTTCCCCTGGTCCCAGCAGCACTTTTTAGAATCAGATAAAAATAACAAATTGCTTTCCCTGTGTGATATTGGTCTAAGTCAAAGAAAACCTGCTTACAGGAGTAACCCAGTTAACTAATTCAGATCCCCCTCCTCCTAATATTCTGGTCTCTTCTGATGGTGATGGCTGATTTCATGATTATTTGGAGCTATCTGAATGAAGTGGGCGTTACTTATATAAAGTCATTCTGTTGGATATGTATCTGAAATTATTTTTGTATTTGTTGGGAATCCTACCCCAGCAGTATACAGTGAGGTGCAACCACTCCCTTGAGTTCCTGATGGCAGATAAAAGGAAATATGTGAAATATCATCGAAAAGGCTTCATAGCATTATACCTTCCAAGTGCATAACTGATTTATTTTTCATCCTTATTGGAAAAAATTCTCCTATTCTGGGATGCCTGGAATGCTGGACGTATGTGGGCACAGCTGGGAAGTAGCAAATAATACCCTCACAAAAAGGTTGGAAATCAAAATGTCTTGAGAAAGTTAATATATTTCAAATGCTTGTTCCAAAAGAATGACATCCTGTACCATAAGGATCAAAAGGAGCACTGATATGTGACATAGATTTGTCGAATTTAGGGCAAAAAAAAATGGCTTCCACTTAAAGGCACACTAACTCCATCAAAACTTGTTTTGAAAACAAATTTTGATTTGACATGCACACAATTTAATAACATGTCATGCACATTATTGCTTCACTTGTGCAAGACATTGTCCAAAGAAATCACACTGCTTTTTGTCCAGCTAAATATATAAAATGCTTGTTGCACATTTTTTCTTGAAGACTCCATTGTGTGGATGTTCATTGGACAACAGTGTTTGCTTTTCTTCATGTTTTATTTTGATGATATAAGGTGGCTTAAAAGCTTCATATCGCCCCCGTCGAAGAATAAATGCATTTTGTATTAACAAATAGTACTGCAGTTGTATTAAATCATGCACAACACTAGGTGAAGTATTAGCAGGGTTTCTCTATAAATTTGTTTCAGTAAATATTATCGATTTATGGATTTTTATTCTTTCTAAATTTTTTGTGCACATCAAGGCCAGGGGCGTTTAACATCAAGCATTCCAATCTCCGACATTGCACAATTCAGGCACCTTTACATTTAAAAACTGCAGCCAACAGCAAATGTTGGTTCTCTTGGCTACAGTTGGTACCTGCCATTGGACTCTTCTGCTGCACTTCTGTTTCACACAGGGTGAAAGTGTATACTGGGACTGAAATGTAAAACCAGAAGAAAAATCCCTCTACCCTGTCTCAAGAATGTGTCTTAGTCCCAACCTCAAAAGAGCATCCCCGACAGCTTCAGTGCCAATTAGTGCCAGCTTTGTGTGCCCATACACACTAGAAACAGGGTTCATATTGCCCCAAAATCTACAAAGAACCTGTAGGTTCCTCACAGCCAGCAGAGAGAGGAGACAATTATTCCATCAGTCTGGGTTAGATTCGAGTCCAGGTCTTTGGGATGAAAGAACTGGGGTGGAAAAATTGGTTAAGGGTCCATTCTGGGCGTTGTTAGCGCAACATCCCGTGCCCAACAGACCCGGGGCAGGCAAGACGCAAGTTTGGTCACAAGGGAGCACTTACCTGCAATTAGGGTTCCTTTCCAGGCCTTGGATGTGGAATGAATGCAATTCAATCTTTCCACCACCAGAGGGAGCTCCATCTCTTAAAGGGAAGCTGTTTGTCAGATCTCTTAAAGGTAGCTGGTACCTGTTATTTGCTGAAAATAACAGTCTACTGTCAGCATGGAGTCTGAACAGAGATCAGACATTGCACACGTAAAACACAGATGCAGATCCCATCCCTACGTTTACACACTGATGAGTTATGTTAAAACATTGAATAAAGGTTGTGCATCACTAAAACTCACAATCTCCAATCTGCACTCCAGACCTCACCAATCTGCCGATCTGAGTTGGTACCAGGCCTGCGAGAGAGCGTGCACCAAGATTCTCTGCTGATGCACTCAAGACCTTGGGTGCAAGAGGCGGACAGAAGGAGGGACACCCTATATCCGCAGTGTGAGGGGGTGGGGCACAAGAGGCCCTCCAAAAGGCAGTGGGAGGCAGCGGGGGATGAAGTCAATGCCAGGCGCACAGCATCATGAACATGGATGCAGGACAGGAAGAAGTTCAATGCTTTGACATGAGTGGTCAAGGTGAGTGAGGTCAACTGTCAAGTGGCGTCTCCTATCAACCGCTCCACACACTACACCCCCCCCATCCCCCACATACCAATAAACTCTTTCCATCAGTACTCAACTCTTCCAATCAGATGCTTCCTCTCACCCTTACACATTACCACTGTTTCAAGCTGCCCATCCACAACTCACAGGCCACACACACTGGCAGCTATTCAACCATGGGCACATCACCCAGGCTCACGCCTCACTTTCTGGCAGGAGAAGGTGGTGCATATCAAGAGGCAGCAAGTGGCAGTGGCATTTAGCTCCTCGAGCCTGTTCCACCATTCAATGAGATCATGGTTGGTCTGTGACCTAACTCCATATACCTGTCTTAGCCCCATATCCCTTAATACCCTTGGTTCACAGAAATCTATCAATCTCAGATTTAACATTCACAAGTGAGCTCGCATCAACTGCCGTCTGCAGAAGAGTGTTCCAAACGTCTCCCACCCTTTGCGTCTAGAAACATTTCCTAACTTCACTTCTGCACGTCCTGGCTCTAAATGTTAGGCTATGTCCCCGCATCCTAGTATTGAAGTCTAGGAGACCTCCAGAATAGTTACAAATGTCTCAGCAGCCAGAGGCAAAAATCCAGCAACTAACCTATAAATCCTGCATGGTCCCTTTAAATAGCACTGGTGGGGGGTGTCCTCCAGGCACTCTAAGACACATTTAGATGGTTGGGGTTAAGACTGTGTGTTGAATTGAGCATTAAGTCCCAAAATGGTGCCGATCAGTTTAAATCAGTGGTGCACACTGATTGAAGCCATTTTCTCCCTACTTTACATGATTCCAGCATTCGTTATCTGCACCTGCGCAAACTCCTAAACCAAGATGGCGACTGGCGCACGTCACGCAGGAAACGTGCGTGCACATTCAAGATGCCATCTTGGACGTTGGAGAGGCCGTGTAGCGCTGAAACAACGGGCGCTACACGGCCCAATTTGGCGCCCAGTGTGTTTGAATTCTACCTCTTCCAGGGAAAAGTTCTTTGTAAATTTCAAATGCTCTCCACTGGGAGGGTCCTGGTGGAGAGAAATCTAGAATGCTAAAGAGAAAAGACAAGGAAGCAGTGCAGGAAAGTGATTGGGTAAGGATAACCAGATTGTGTCAGGAACGGACAAAGTGTACAAAGAAAAGAGCGCACTAACAAATAGGGTCCGGGTAAGAAAAAATGGTGATAAGACAAATAGGGCCATAGTGCAAAAAAATGTTAAGATGTCTAAAAATGTTAAAAAGACAAATCTAAAGGCACTGTATCTGAATGCACGAAGCATTCGTAGCAAGGTAGACGAATTAACAGCGCAAATAGATGTAAACGGATATGATGTAATTGCAATTACAGAGACATGGCTGCAGGGTGACCAAGGCTGGGAGCTGAATATCCCAGGGTATTTGATATTTAGGAAGGACAGGCAAAAAGGAGAAGGAGGTGGGGTGGTGTTCTTAGTAAAGGATGAAATCAGAGCAATAGTGAGAAAGGATATTGGCTCAGAAAATCAAGATGTAGAATCAGTCTGGGTGGAGTTAAGAAGCACCAAGGGGCAGAAAACACTGGTGGGAGTTGTCTATAGGCCTCCAAACAGTAGTGGTGATGTAGGGGATGGCATCAAACATAAAATTAGAGATGCATGTAACAAGGGTACTACAGTAATCATGGGTGACTATAATCTGCATAGACTGGCCAAACCAAATTAGCAATAATACTGTGGAGGATGAATTCCTGGAGTGTGTACGAGATGGTTTTTAGACCAGTACGTTGAGGAGCCAACCAGGGAACAGGTTATCCTAGATTGGGTATTGTGCAATGAGAAGGGGTTAATTAATAATCTTGTTATGCGGGGTCCTTTAGGGAAGAGTGACCATAACATGATAGAATTCTTCATTAAGATGGAAAGTGAAGTAGTCCAATCCGAAGCTAGGGTCCTAAATCTAAACAAAGGAAACTACGAAGGTATGAGGAGTGAGTTGGCTATGATAGATTGGGAAGCTTCATTAAAAGGCACGACGGTGGATATGCAATGGCTGACATTTAAGGAACGAATGCATGAATTGCAACAATTATACATTCCTTTCTGGTGCACAAACACAAAAGGAAAAGCAGCCCAACCATGGCTAACAAAAGAAATTAAGGATAGTATTAGATCCAAAGAGGAGTCATATAAAGTTGCCAGAAAAAGTAGCAAGCCTGAGGATTGGGAGCAGTTCCGAATTCAGTAAAAAAGGACCAAGAGATTGATTAAGAGGGAAAAAATAGAGTATGAGAGTAAACTTGCAAGGAACATAAAAGTGGACTGTAAAAGCTTCTACAGGTATGTAAAAAGAAAAAGATTAGTGAAGACAAATGTAGGTCCCTTACAGTCAGAAACAGGAGAATTTATAAAGGGGAACAAGGAAATGGCAGAGCAATTAAACAAATACTTTGGTTCTGTCTTCATGGAAGAGGACGCAAATAACTTCTCAGAAATGCTAGGGAACCAAGGGACTAGTGAGAAGGAGGAATTAAAGGAAATTAGTATTAGTAAAAAAATTAATGGGACTGAAAGCCGATAAATCCCAGGGCCTGATAATCTGCATTCCAGAGGTAGCCATGGAAATAGTGGATGCATTGGTTGCCATCTTCCAAAATTCTATAGATTATGGAACAGTTCCTGCAGATTGGAGGGTGGCAAATGTAACCCCACTATTTAAAAAAGGAGGGAGAAAGAAAGCAGGGAACTACAGACCGGTTAGCCTAACATCAGTAGTAGGGAAAATGCGAGAGTCTATTATAAAGGATGTGATAACAGGACACTTAGAAAATATCAACGGGATTAGACAAAGTCAACATGGATTTATGAAAGGGAAATCATGTTTGACAAACCTACTGGAGTTTTTTGAAGATGTAACTGGTAGAATAGATAAGGGAGAACCAGTGGATGTGGTTTATTTGGATTTTCAGAAGGCCTTTGATAAAGTCCCACATAAGAGGTTAGTGTGCAAAATTTAAGAACATGGGATTGGTGGTAATATACTGGCATGGATTGAAAATTGGTTAACAGACAGGAAACAGAGAGTAGGAATAAATGGGTCTTTTTCGAGGTGGCAGGCAGTGACTGGTGGGGTACCACAGGAATCAGTGCTTGGGCTCCAGCTATTCACAATATATATCAATGATTTGGATGAGGGAACCAAATATAATATTTCCAAATTTGCTGATGACACAAAACTAGGTGGGATTGTGAATTGTGAGGAGGATGCGAAGAGGCTTCATGGTGATTTAGACAAGTTGAGTGAGTGGGCAAATACTTGGCAGATGCAGTATAATGTGGATAAATGTGAAGTTATATATAGATTGGGAAATGTTGATGTACAAAGGGACCTGGGTGTCCTTGTACACTAGTCACTGAAAGCAAACATGCAGGTGCAGCAAGCAGTTAGGAAGGCAAATAGTATGTTGGCCTTAATTGCCAGAGGATTTGAGTACAGGAGCAAGGATGTCTTACTGCAGTTATACAGGGCCTTGGTGAGACCACACCTGGAGTATTGTGTGCAGTTTTGATCTCCTTACCTAAGAAAGGATATACTTGCCATAGAGGGAGTGCAGCGAAGGTTCACCAGACTGATCCCTGGGATGGCAGGACTGTCATATGAGGAGAGATTGGGTCAACTCGGCTTGTATTCACTTGAGCTTAGAAGAATAAGAGGGGATCTCATTGAAAATTCTGACAGGGCTAGACTGATTGGATGCAGGGAGGATGTTTCCCCTGGCTGGGGGGTCCAGAACGAGGGGTCACAGACTCAGGATACGGGGTAGGACATTTTGGACCGAGATGAGGAGAAATTTCTTCACTCAGAGGGTGGTGAACCTGTGGAATTCTCTACCACAGAAAGCTGTGGAGGCCAAGTCACTGAATATATTTAGGAAGCAGCTAAATAGATTTCTAGACACAAAAGGCATCAAGGGGTATGGGGAGAGAGCGGGAATATGGTATTGAGTTAGAGGATCAGCCATGATCATATTGAATGGCGGAGCAGGCTCGAAGGGCCGAATGGCCTACTCCTGCTCCTATTTTCTATATTTCTATGTTTCTATGCTGTGAGTTGCAAGGTCATATTTTTTCTCCCCAGTTTCCTCTTTTAGCCTCCTGTCCTGAAGCCATTAACTCCTTGTTGGGATATAATATAGTATCCCACAACACAGTAATAAATTTCTTTAAATTCCCTTCAAAATATCCGTAGTCATATCCTCAGTGGAGCTGGGCTCCAGCTTTGTGAACTTAGTAAAATAGAGTTGGGCCAATTTATAATATTAGATCGTATCCAGCTTCTACTTTATGGCTGTGGCATTTTTAATATTTCATGGAAATAATGCATCGAATGCACATGGCTGCTTCTTCAAACATAATGGGTGAAATTGCCATCTAATCTTGTTTTTTTTCTTCTATTGCTGTGATTCACATTCAGGTGTTCTCTGACTCTCTTCCCCAAATTTGATTTGGGGTCATCAGTCCATTCCAGCCTGCATTCCAAGCCTTTCGTGGTAGTCAGAATAAATGGCAGCTTATTTGGGCTTCCCACTAGCAGCTGGTGCACTGGTTGCCGTGCATGTAATGGGGGGGTTATCTCAGTGAGCAGTGGAAGTAAACAACTCTCAGCACTCTGATGCCATACCCTGAGAACTGTAGGTAATTGGGGCTCAATTTAATGCGCTGTGTGTGAATTCTAAGTTCCTCGTTGCACGCCAAAGGGACAGAATATAAATGCAAGTTGTTGTATTCCCACCATTCAATTTACACTGAAACGTGACCTACATTCTTATTGCTATTTACAGTATGTACATCAGAACATTCCAGAATCACAGTTGAAAAAATTTAATGATTTGGTTATGTTGGCCTTGTGATGGCTTTTTATCACTGTAATTGCAAAAGGGATGTATACGTGAGTATCATAGCAGGGAGAATATTTGTTGCTTAGTTACTACCAATTAAAAAGGCAGAAAGCTTCAAATATCTATGCAAAACTATTGTGTTAATGATACCAATCAATTGATTAGAACTGAATCAAATATATAGGGCTCAATTTTAAACTTAAATTGCGATTGTGTTGGAGGCGGTGGGGGGGGCTGCAAAAATTGCAGAAATCCAGCCCGCCGACTTCCGACTTCCCCACAGACGCAGCTTTGTGCACTCAGATGTCCCAAATCCGGAAGTCCCACCAGCAATTAAAGTCAGCGGGATGATAGTTAAAGAACCAAATGTACCTCATTGAAGTATTCAAGGCACTTTACTTCTGACGCATTAGGTAGGTAGAACGATTTTTAACTTACCTGGGCGGCTTTCCCAAGGCTTCTGATTCACGCCTGGTGAAACCAGGAAAGAGCCGGATCAGGCAAAAAAGAAACAAAATAAATTAAATAACAAACCATTGCACAAAATTAACCTACCTTTCCACCCTGCTCCGATGTCCGATATCTCCCTCTTTGATCTCCCCCCCGCAATCTCCCCCTCTCCACTCCCCCTCCCGATCTTCCCCTCTCCACTCCCCCTCCCGATCTTCCCCTCTCCGCCCCCGATCTTCCACTCTCCCCCCCCCCCCCCCACTCCCGGTCTTCTGTTCCAACACCGGTTGACGTCTCTCTCTCTCTCTCTTTCTTTCCCCCCCCCACCCCGCCCCCCTCGGTGTTGCAGCTCCTGTCGGCAGCCAGCCAGTCAATCAGGCTGGCTGCCGGGCGCGAAACCCAGAAGGAACTTTAATCACCATCAATTACATTGCGATCGTGTCGGAAACGGTAATTTTTTTTATTCGGGTTTGCCACACGCACCTCCACCACCCCGCCCCCGCCCCCCCCAAATGCCAACCCACCACCATCTCAAAATTGAGCCCATAGTATTATTTATGTAGCAGTGGCAAAGCAATGTAAACAATCAGAGTCTAATCCTAACAACCAACACTGTGAAAATTTATATTAGGACGCTCTCATTTAAAGAGCAAAATGTTGTTTGTATAAAAGTATATGAAGTATTTACATGAGAAATACACTCCTGTAGTACATTTACTAACTCTAGGTTGCCAGCAGCCTCGTCTAACAGCCTTGAAGTATTGGGAATTTGTGACAGTGGGTGATCTAGAAACACTTCATTATTCTACAGAAGGATCTCAGTTTCTTCATCATTATAATGATATTTGCCTTCAAAGAAAAATTCAGAGATTAGATAAGGTAATGCATAGTAGACTCATAACTAAGGTCAGAGCATGGGTCAGGGGACAAGTAGCAGAATGAATAGCAAGTCGGCTACAAAACAGAAATCAGAGAGTAGGGGTTAAGGGTAGCTCCTCAGACTGGCAATTGGTGGGAAATGGTATTCCACAAGCATCGATGCTGTTCACCATTTACATAAACAATTTGAACTCGGGAATCGGAAGTACAATTTCATAATTTGCGGATGATACCAAATCGGGGGGGGTATAGATAATACTGAGGAAGAATGTGACAAAATAGAAGAAGATATTAATAAACTTGCAGAATGGGCGTGTAATTGGTAAATGAATTTCAATATAGATAAGTGTGAGGTGGTGCATTTTGATAGGAAGAATAAGGAGTCCACTTACTGCTTGGATAATAAGAGTCTGAATGGGGTAGAGAAGCAAAGGGATCTGGGGGTACAGATACACAAATCACTAAAAGTAGCGACACAGGTTAACAAGGTCATAAAAAAGCAAACAAAGCACTGGGGTTCATTTCTAGAGAGGTAGAATTAAAAAGCAGAGAAGTTATGTTAAACTTGTATAGAACCTTGGTTAGCCCACACTTAGAGCACTGTGAACAGCTCTGGTCTCCACATTGTAAAAAGGATACAGAGGCACTGGAGAAGGTGCAAAAAAGATTGACAAGGTTGATACCAGAACTGAGAGGATATACCTATCAGGAAAGATTGAAAGGCTGGTCCTCTTTTCCCTCGAAAAGAGAACACTGAGACATGACCTGATAAATGTCTTTAAGATTATGAAAGGGTTTGATAGGGTAGACGTAGAGAAAATGTTTCCATTTGTGGGGAGACCAAAACTAGGGGCAATAAATATAAGATAGTCACTAATAAATCCAACAGGGAATTTAGGAGAAACTTCTTTATCCAGAGAGCGGTTACAATGTGGAACTCACTACCACAAGGAGTAGTTCAGGCGAATAGTATAGATGCATCTAAGGAGAAGCTAGATAAACACATGAGGGAGAAAGGAATGGAAGGATAGGGATAGTTGAAGTAAGGGTGGAGAAAGCTTGTGTGGAGCATAAACATTAACATAGACCAGTTGGGCCGAATGGCCTGTTTCTGTGCTGTACATTCTATGTAGTTCTATGTAAATAATGAGGAGGAGTGGGTGCTTACTCTAAACCCTTATAGTTTATTGCAAAACATCCCTCCTTGTCCTCTGAAATATGGTACATGGGCTATATCTCTCTCTATTATGTAAGTATTTCATGTAAACGTTTGCCCAGGTTTGGAGAAGCAGCGGGCACAGTAGCGGAATTCAAACCATTTCGTTGTACGAGTCTACGGCACTCTGAGGCAATTCTCCCAGGCTCACAACACATAATGTAGCCAAACGACGCTCAAAACACATAGGGACTGAAATTGCGTTCCCACCACAAATAGGGTTCTTGTGCTATATTACCAGTGCAAGCTGTCCCTGTGCAGAAGTGCATTGACTGCTCTGAAACTTGTGCTCCAGCTCATTAGGATAATTATACATAGCTGCCAGCGCACCTTTGACTTTTACCCTTGTGCAGGGAGCCAGCCCAACGGAGCAAGTGGAATTTCTGACCATCGGTCCAAATTGAAGGGATGTTCATACTTAAAGCTGAGTGCCTGCATATGAGGAAAAATTATTATTTCTTTCTTTTTACTCATTCTGTGAATCTTATGCATGCCCATGCCTCAGGATGGGACTCCTTCAAAATGCAATGTCGAATCAGAAACTTTGGCACACACATCTTTCACACCTCAAGTTATTTTAGAATATAGCTGCCTGATGCACTGTCATTTACATCCAGGTTGGCATATGGGTTGTGCATATGTCTGTCACTGTGCATGTGATCCTTCAACTTCCACCTCTCGAGATGGCTTTCCTACTAAGACAACTAAATGTCATCTTAAGGTCTTAATGCCCCCCACGAATGTCCAGCGGGATCTGTGGACCAACCTTCCTGAGTGATCATGAGGCTGTGCTACCTGTCTCAGATACAGACAGATGTCCCTCCAATTCATCCTTTTGAAATGCTCCTTGTCCTGCAGTTCCCAGACGGGCAGGAGGAATTCCAATGAAATGCCCATATAACCAGTGGGGGCTGATGCACATAACAGTAACACACCCATGTGATAAAAGGCCAAATAAAAATAAAACAGGAGATCAAAATGCTTCAAAATCAATTGAACAGAAAAGAGCCAAGATGAAAAAGTTTATTAAAAATATTATTGACCAATCTAATGCCGATATAGCTTTAAGAGGTGCAGGAAGGCGCTTCCTGTGGCTCTGCGTCAAAAGGCCTGCCCTCTACTCCAGTTTTTTTCAGAACCCTTGGATAAGTTTGTTCCAATGGAGTAATTCATGTCATTTTCAGGGCAGACAGGACACTTCCCCAGTGGAAAACCGGGGCTGGTGCTAAACCAGCGCAAGGACAGTTCCTGGTTTTCTGCTCCCTCTGCGCTGCGATTCCACTGCTGGCACAAAGGAATGCAATTTCAACCCCATTTTTCATTCAGTACTGCATCCAACAGTTGATGGGACTTCCACAGAGCAATCCCATAGACACCTTTGCTGCTTGTTGGTACTAAACCTTGCAATCTGAGAGAGAAAGCACCTCAAAATATAACTTAAAAGAACTGTAGTGCTTAGTAGGCTGGTTAGTGCCTGAAAACAGAAGCTGCGTGGCCTAATTTATAGCCCTATAGGTTCTGTTTCCCTCTCCCACCAGAAATAAAAGAAAATTTACATTGTAGTGTAATCTCATTAGACACTTCATACAATTCGCACCTGTCTCGTAAAAGCTAGCATTTTCTGCATGTGATATCACTTCCTTAATTTCAAAGGTTTATATTCTTCTATTGTAAGGATAGTTATACTTGCACAAAGATCATTATGCACAGCATACATTATTCTTATACCTATCACAATCTAGCATAATTGTGCTGTTCTTCAGCAGCCTCAGGAGAGTGCTTATTCCAGCCATCTAACTCATTTAGTTTATGTTATTGGGATTAATAACAATCTCTGCATTGCTCTTGAACATTTCTTTTATTTATTTCTTGTAAATGGTGTTAACCTCCCAGTGGTCTGAATAAGGTGTCGAAACATGACTAAGCTTCCAGGGTGTCAACATATCAGCTTTCTTTTTCTATAGTCATCTGATCTTAAACTCAGAGCTGTGGACATTGGACACATTTTAGGTAATCTCACAGTTGCAAACTGTAAATCTGAAGTGTCCACTCATTCCAAAAGCATGTTAAACCCAGCAAGCTGCATCCATCAAATGTAGGAGAAAGGCATGCAGCAGGAATATATTATTCTTCTCTTTCTATATCCTTTTCCTGTGTTTCTATTTCTCCTTTGATAACCAAGCTGGCTGTGTGATTTGCAAAGGCAGCAGGCGAAAGCCAAAGGCACCTATGGGATGAAGGCCCCTATTAAAATTAATTGGTAGTGATAGAAGGCTTTCACTAATGTTATGAATGTTGGGATAGCTCCGCCTCCATAAATTTCATTCATTCTCCAGTAAGAGAAATGCCAGGAATTAATAACACATCAAAGAGATCTTAAAGCTAAGCAGAGGGGCAGTAGATTGTGATCTCCAATGTAAGAATCCTGCTGAATACAGGAGAGTTAGTAGCTTTATCTTAACCTTCTCACAGTCAGCATACTTCTAGCATTATTTGAGCTCAAACTAAATATTGGGATCTTGATTTGTTGGGTGTAAAGTGATGATAACTCTGTCTTTCCGACTCTTAAGAAACTAGTTTTCACTTTCTTTTCAGACGTATGTCACTCAGATGTCTAATAACATGGGGATCTCTTTTCAGGTTAATGAATTGATAACGGCCCCATTTTCGAATGCTTATACCAGGAACACTATACCCATTTTCTGATGTTCACCTATGGAAATGGTTCATGGATCAACAACCATTATAAGTAAATTTGGGGAGTGGTGGACAGAGCTCACCAACAACTGTCATTTGCTCCCATTTTATTGTTCTGCAGTAAGATATCCTTAACAACTCAAAGCTTCCCTGATGGCTCAGTTGATATAGTGTGTAGCACTCGCCATTCAGAGCAGAAAGATGCTAGGTTCAATCCCTGCTCGGTTCCAAGTTTTAGCATAAAACAACACAGAATCATACAGCACAAAAGGAGGCAGTTCGGCCCATCGTGCCTGTGCTGGCTCTTTGAGAGAGCTATCCAATTAGTCGCATTCCCCTGCCCTTTCCCCATAGGCTTGCATTTCTTTCCCCTTCAAGTATTCATCCAATTCCCTTTTGAAATTTACGACTGAATCTGTTTCCACCATCCTTTCAGGCAGTGCATTACAGATCATAACAACTCGCTGTGTAAAAAAAATTCTCCTCACCTCCCCTCAAAAGATTCAAAATAAAGAAGAACTGCATGAAGCTTATTTAATTCTCATTTTACTCTCCCAACAGGATCAAGCAAAAAGATCAGCTGATACTTGACATATTGTAGAAGCTTGTATTGCAAATTCTATTCATTTAGTTGGAGCTGTATCAGTGAGTTTGAGACAAGGACCCTGAAATTACACATTAGGTTACTAATGTATGGACACTTAACCTGGTTATCTGACAGTACTCAATTATTTTAAATGACTTAATGCCTCTACTAAAATAGTAAAGGTGGGGATAAACATCTTTAAGCAGGTCATAATGGTGATGCTCAGTACAGGGCCTGCATCCTGATAATCTTGCATTCTTCATCCTGAGACAAGCTTCCAATCTTAGAGGCAATTTGAACTGTTGATCCACTTTACGGTAACTGAAGCACTTCTATTGAAAGTATTTCAATATTGTCGTGGCTGCGCTTGATGCTGAATGTGCCCTCTTTATACTGGGTATGGCACTGGATACAGATGTGGCAAAAATGGACAAATTTGAAAATGCTACTACAGCACTGCTGTGCATGCATGGATATTTTGTTTTCACCTTTGACTGTCTACATGTGGAACTGTCGAATGTTAGATAAAAACTGCATTGCTGGCCTCTATACATGATCTGAGAGGTTAACTTGCTGATAGATGGAATGTATACAAGATGGTTTTCTAGATCAGAATGTTGAGCAACCAACTAGGGAACAGGCTACTTTAGATCTAGTATTTTGCAATGAGAAAGGGTTAATTAATAATCTTGTTGTAAAGGAGCCCTTAGGGAAGAGTGACCATAATATGATAGAATTCTTCATTAAGTTTGAAAGTGATGTAGTTCAATCCGAAACTAGAGTCTTAAATCTAATCAAAGGAAACTACGAAGGTATGAGGTGCAAGTTGGCTGTGGTTGATTGGGGAATTACATTAAAAGGTATGATAGTAGACAGGCAATGGCTAGCATTTAAAGAATTAATACATAATTTGCAACAAATATATATTCCTTTAAGGCACAAAAATCCAACAGGAAAAATGGTCCAACCGCGGCTAACAAGAGAAATTAAAGATAGTATTAAATCAAAGGAAGAGGCATAAAAAGTTGCCAGAAAAAGCTGTAAATGTGAGGATTGGGAGCATTTTAGAATTCATTAAAGGAGGACCAAGAAATTGATAAAGAAAGTGAAAATAGAATATGAGAGTAAACTAGCAAGAAACATAAAAACGGACTGTAAAAGCTTCTATAGGTATATAAAAAGGAAAAGACTGGCGAAGGCAAATGTGGGTCCCTTACAGACAGAGACAGGAGAATTTATAATGGGGAATAAGGAAATGGCAGAAAAATTAAACAAATACTTTGGGCTCAATTTTCGGACGTCCAAGCAGGTGCATTTGTGGCCAGGGGAGGGGGGCTCCGAAAATTGGGGATTCCTGGGGCGGGTCCGGAGCCCGGCTCCAACCCACCCACTTCCAGGTTCCCCAGTGAGGCGCTGAGATGCGCGCGCAGCCCCAGCATGCGGGACTCCCACCGGCAATTAAAGCCGGCGGGATCCCACTTAAATCAATTAATTGGATACTTCAGGTCATTAGCAGACCTGATTTGTAGGATATTTTAGGAGGGGTGGGATTTTCATCTAAACTGAGAGTGTTTCCCGTACTGGGGGAAACGCGCCCAGTTGAAATGGACGTGTTGCAGCCACCAGCCTGTGGCAGCTACAAAGGTCCATTTGACAGGTGGGGGGGCGGGGGGAGACCCTCACTCATTGCAGGAGGCCATTCTGTCACTTTGGACAAAGTTTGGCATCCACCACCCTTCTCCTAACACTAAAATTCACCAACTTGCAACCTCAACCCCAGTGCCCAGACACATGTACCTACCTTGCGGACCCCCTCAGATGTACATCTTCCGGATGGGGGCCGCCGTAGCTGCAGTCGTGACCTCCTCGGAGGACGAACAGCATCACCAGCCTCGCCGGCCACGCCGTCCACCTCTGACACGTGGAGCTCCACAACATAGTGCTGTGACACATCCACCTGCACAGCAGGAGGGAGGGCAACCGCAGAGAGAGATGCATCGTTGAAGGCACTACCCTTGCCACAGGGTCTATAGACCGAGGCTTAGCTTCCTGGACCTCTCTGAGCAGCAGTGCACACATGTAGTCGTGGACATCTGCAGCCTCCTTCATGCCGAGCTGCTCCCGGCTGGCCCGAGCACCATCTTCTTACCTGTCGCTGTCAAAGTCACCACTGCCCTCAACAACTTCTCCTCCACATCCTTCCAGGGTGCCACCGGGGACATCGCCGATGTCGCTCAGTCGTCTGCACAAAAGAGCCCTGCAAATACACCTACACCCACTCTGCAGTGACACAATGGGTGGCATCAGTTGTGGGTCTTCATAGTGATCCTCAGGAAAGGGCATTATTGCACAAACCAGACAAGATTTGCAAAGACGTGGCAGTAGTGGTGACAATATAATATGTGATGTGAGTTGATCAAAAATCAAATATACGTAAAAACCATGACAAACCCTCAAACACCCTTGTGCATCCCCTTCATGTTCACGACACGTTTGCCTTACGCTTCCTACTACACGTATGTGATGCATGCCCTGTGGCTGCAGCACAGGTAGTGGCAGGTTGGGTGAGGCTGACTGTGAAAGAGATGCATGAGAGGGTGAGTATGAGACAGAGCCATGAGATTGTATGAGGATTGGGTTGAGTGGTAGCAGTGGGATGAGTACTGGCGAGGTGAGTAAGTGCAGGTAAGATGAGGGTGAGCTTTGAGTGGATGTGAGGAGTGATGTGATAGAGTAGTGTTGGCAGTACAGAAGGAGATGTGGGGTGGGGGCGGTGATGTGGCAGATGGAGTGTAGGGGAATGAGTAAGTGTACTCACTTCGGCTGACCTACTTAGGTCATTGAAGCGCCTCCTGCACAGTATGCAGGTGCGTAATATGTTGGTGGTGCAGGTGACCTCCTCTGCCACCTCGAGCCAGGCCTTCTTGGTGGCAGATGCAGGCCACTTCCTCCCATCCGCCAGGGAGAAGATCTCTGTCCTCCCCCTCCTCCTCACCCCATCCAGTAGGACCTGGAGTGAGGCATCATTAAACCTGGGAGCAGCCTTCCCCCCCTGGGCTGCTCCATGCTGTAATTTTGGCTCCTTTCTGCAGCATCAGTCAGTGGAGGACTGCCCCTTTAAATAGGGCTCCTCCAGCTGACAGCCTATGATGCGGGTGCGCAGTCCGCCCGCTGCGCAGCTTTACAGCGCAAAACCCAGAAGCCAAGGTAAGTGCTTTCAATTAGGCTGCGATCACGTGCGGAGCACCCCGAATCCACTGGGCGGGTTACCCATGCGCCCGGTCGACCCCCCGCTGCCAACCGCCTCCCTCCTAATATCGAGCCCTTTGTGTCCGTCTTCACGGAAGAAAACACAAAAAAAGCTCCCAGAAATACTGGAGAACGAAGGGTCTGGTGAGAATGAGGAACTGAAAGAAATTAGTATTAGTAAAAAAAATAGTACTAGAGAAATTAATGGGACTGAAAGTCAATAAATCCCAAGGACCTGATGATCTACATCCGAGGGTTTTGAAAGAGGTGACTATAGAAATAGAGGATGCATTGGTTGTCATCTCTCAAAATTCTGTAGATTCTGGAATGGTCCCTGCAGATTGGAGGGTTGCAAGTGTAACCCCACTATTTAAGAAAGGAGGGAGAGAGAATTAAGGGAACTACAGACCTGATAGCCTGACATCAGTAGTAGGGAAAATGCTAGAATTTATTATAAAAGATGTGGTGACAGGACATTTAGAAAATAATAATAGGATTTGGCAGAGTCAACATAGATTTATGAAAGGGAAATCATGTTTGACAAACCTACTGTAGTACTTTGAGGATGTAACTAGTAGAATAGATAAGGGGGAACCAGTGGATGTGGTGTATTTAGATTTTCAGAAGGCTTTCAATAATGTCCCACACAGGAGGTTGGTGAACAAAGTTAGAGCACATGGAATTGGGGGTAATATACTGGCATGGATTGAGAATTGGTTAACAGACAGAAAACAGAGAGTAGGAATAAACGGGTCTTTTTCAGGTTGGCAGACTGTGACTGGTGGGGTACTGCAGGGATCGGTGCTTGGGCCCCAGCTATTCACAATCCATATCAATGGATGAGGGGACCAAATGTAATATTTCCAAGTTTGCTGAGGACACAAAACTAGGTGGGAATGTGAGTTGTGAGGAGGATGCAAAGGTGATATAGTCAGGCTAAGTGAGTGGGCAAGAACATGGCAGATGGAATTAATTTGGAAAAATGTGAAGTTATCCACTTTGGTAGGAAAAACAGAAATGCAGAGTATTTTTTAAATGGTTAGAGATTGGGAAATGTTAATGTTCAAAGGGACCTGGGTGTCCTTGTACATGAGTCACTGAAGCTAACATGCAGGTGCAGCAAGCAATTAGGAAGGCAAATGGTATGTTGGCCTTTATTACAAGAGGATTTGAATACAGAAGTAAAGATGTCTTACTGCAATTATATAGGGCCTTGGTGAGACCGAACTTGGAGTATTGTGTACAATTTTGGTCTCCTTACCTAAGAAAGGATATACTTGCCATAGAGGAAGTGCAACGAAGGTTCACCACACTGATTCCTGGGATTGTCGTGTGAGGAGAGATTGAGTAGACTAGGCCTGTATTCTCTCGAGTTTAGAAGAATGAGAGGTGATCTCACTGAAACATACAAAATGTCTTACAGGTCTCGCCAGGGCAGATGCAGGAAGGAATGTTTCCCCTGGCTGGGGAGTCTAGAACTGGAGGTCACAGTTTCAGAATAAGGGGCAGGCCATTTAGGACTGAGAGGAGGAGAAATTTCTTAACTCAGAGGATGGTGAATCTTTGGAAATCTCTACCCCAGAGGGCTGTGGAGGCTCAGTCATTGAGTACATTCAAAACAGAGATCGATAGATTTCTCGATATTAAAAGCATCAAGGGATATGGGGAAAGTGCAGGAAAATGGTGTTGAGGTAGAAGATCAACCATGATCTTGTTGAATGGTGGAGCAGGCTCGAGGGGCCGGATGGCCTACTCCTGCTCCTATTTCTTATGTTCTTATGTTCTTATAGACACCCCCCACCCCCCCCAAATGGAGGACATGATTTACCTACCACTATTTTGTGCTGTTTATATTTTGATTACACTTCCTGTGTGGCACTGACAATTCAGTAGCTATTTACCTGATTACTTCTTCCTGAAGCTGCCCATGATATATAACAACAGAACTACTTTCTTAAACAAAGGTCCTTTCCTACCTACAGGAAGGTGCTGTAGAGGTTAAAACTCATACACCCAAGTAATGCCATGAACAGTTGCAAAAACATGTTACTTAGATAGTTATTGATTCTCACTTTACAGGGCATAATTTCAAAATGTGCAGATGACATGAAACTCAGAAATGTTGTTAACAGTGAGAAGGATAGTAACAGCCTTCAGGAGGATATGGACAGACTGATGAAATGGGCAGGCATATGGCAGATGAAATTTAACGCAGAAAAGTGCGAAGTGATACATTTTGGTCGGAAGAATGAGGAAAGGCAACATAAACTAAATGGTGTAATTTTAAAGGGGGTGCAGGAACAGAGAGACCTGGGGGCGCACGTACACAAGTATTTCAAGGTGACAGGATAAGTTGAGAACGCTGTTAAAAAAGCATACGGGATCTTTTGCTTTATTAATAGAGGTGTAGAGTACAAAAGCAAGGAAGTTGTGCTAAACTTTTATAAAACACTGGTTAGACACCAGCTGGAGTATTGTGTCCAATTCTGGGCACCACACTTTAGGAAGGATGTCAAGACCTTGGAGAGGGTGTAGAGGAGATTTACTAGAATGGTTCCAGGGATGAATTACTTCAATTATGTGGAGATACTGGAGAAACTGGGGTTGAACTCCTTAGAGCAGAGAGAATTAAGGGGAGATTTGATAGAGGTGTTCAAAATCATGAAGGGTTTTGATAGAATAAATTGGGATAAACTGTTCCCAATGGCAGAAGGGTCGGTAACCAGAGGACATTTAAGGTAATTGGCAAAAGAACCAGAGGTGACATGAGGGATAAGTTTTTACGCAGCTGAGTTGTTATGATCTGAAATGGTGATGGAAGCAGATTCAATAATAACTTTCAAAAGGGAATCGGATGGATACTTGAAGGGGAAAAATTTGCAGGGATATTGGGCGGGAGCAGGGGAGCTCTTTCAGGGAGCCGGCACAGGCACAATGAGCCGAACGACCTCCTTCTGTGCTGCATCATTCTCTGATTCTATGATTAAAGAAAACACAATTCAATTGAAGACAACAGACACCGTGTTCATAGATTTTGTTACAGGTTAACAATATTAAATTGCAAATCATGGAAGTCGTAAATTCTCTCCATTGTAATCAGTTAGGTTTCACTAAAAACTTGAGTAATGATTGAGGAAGTACTTGAGACCATTGCCCAAATTTAGCTGATGGGACGATTTAATGCTATTGTAACACATTTTTGAGGGGATGAGTAAAATGACTATGGTTTAGCAACAACCAATTCAGAGCATCAAGTCAGCACCAATGACAAATGGTAATACTTCCCATCATACTGATTAAGAGCAAATGAAGCTCATAATGAGATGGCAGAACAATGGAAAAAATACTCACTTGCAATCTTCAATGACAAACTGCAGCATTAACTGTGAGTGGTATTCGGTGTTAATTGACAGAACCTTGTAAAAATGCTCACAAAGAAACATTCCACTCAGATAGCTTATGGAGCAGAAGCTGTGTACTAGCAAGATGATGAAGAGGAGATAGTGTCAGTGTTCAGGAATCCATAAATATCTGGCTATAATTGAAAGGCAGTGCTTAAAGCTTTACAATCGGAAAATCTTGAGTTAGTCACATTAGGAATTCTGGAAGATGCAAAAATAACAGTTATTTCTCTTGCAGTGCCAGATGTCCATTTTGAGAGTAGCCTACAAAGTGTATGCCACTGGTGCATTCCAATGGTATTTTTACTTTTAATCAGGCATCAGTCAGTCCACCATTTCCACATGTTGAGAGTAAGTAAACTACATGAGGACCACTAATTTTTTTAAAAGACACACCGTAAGGGCTAGACCTCCACAGTGAAAAGTATACATACCATCAAACACTTCAACATCTCACAGAAAAGTATGATGAGAAGTCAAATGGAAAGTGGTGGCAAAAAGAATTTATTTGCTGCAAATAAATAATTCATCCTTTTTTGAACCTGTCAGGTTGACGCTTTCCCTTATAACTACCAATAACTCCATTGCAGATGCAGGTGGAGGGATCAGAGTTGGAAAGCTAGGCAGGGTTTTCACAGAGTTGTATGGTGCTTTAGCTACTGCAACATTTGAGGCTGCCTTGACTTTTCATATAAGACTGCTTGATTCTCAGGGAAGAGCTTGACTGTCAGCACCCTTGAGCAGTGTGAAGGAGGGTGACAAGTTGAATCAGCAGGCTTACTAGTGGGCCAAGCTACTATTGCAGTTGTCCCAAATCAGTTTGCACAGACATGTGCATGTTGTAGGCTGTTACGCAGTGGGTGAACTCATTTTGATAATAGCCTGCATTTCTTCCTTTGTCATGTTGAGCTGGAAATTTCAGTTATTGGTCAGTTGTTATGTCTGTCTCTTTCTATACATTTGTCTTGTTGCATGAGGTAATGCCCTCAGGTTGTGTTTGATTTGTCTGCTTCTTACTTTCATACTCATCTGGAACCACAGTCATGGGTTTCTTGTTGACCTAATACCCGGAAGGTTCAATATGAGCCTTTGGAATCTCAAAAGGCACTTCATGAATGTTTGATATACCTTCGCCAATAAACAATTGCGACATTTCTTCAATTTCAGGTGATTTAAGCTTTAAATAGCATGTGATTGATTTTTCTTTATATAATATATTTCAGTACTGGCCGACAAAGAACAGAATTTTAATTTTAAAATTTTTATTTGTTTTTAATTTCAAAATTTACCAGAATTTTCAAATGTTTGAGTTTTTGATTCCAGTTCCACTCCCTCTCTTGCCTCCAGTCCGAACAGCAATATCGCCTTCTCCGCTGCAGGAACTTTGATTTTTGGGTTGATGATTTCCCTCCATTTGTGTTGAAGATTTCTGCTTGAAGCCAATCATACTCTTAAAAATTCTTTTCATATCATTCAGCCACTTTGTCTTTTGATTTTCAAGGCTATTAATAGTTTTGCAATTAGAAGTTAAAGATAGTATTAAATTAAAAGAGGCTTATAATGTTGCCAAGAAGAGTAATGTAAGGAATCTTACAACACCAGGTTATAGTCCAACGAATTTATTTTAAAATCACAAGCTTTCGGAGATTATCTCCTTCGTCAGATGAATGAATGAAAAGGTTCTCAAATCGCATATCTTATACTATGTTGGGTCAGCATCACACCAATCAAAAGGTGTCGTTGTTATTCAAACAGGCCAGTCACGGAGAACAGCACGTCCCAGTACACTAGATATACATTGTGTCTATTACACAGGCAGGCAGAAAGAAACTCAAAATGGCAGAGAGAGAGAAAGAGAGAGAGAATTTTAAAAAACATAATTTTTTTCCCCCTTTTTTGCTGGTGGGGTTACGTGTAGCGTGACATGAACCCAAGATCCCGGTTGAGGCCGTCCTCATGGGTGCGGAACTTGGCTATCAACTTCTGCTCGACGATTTTGCGTTGTCGTGTGTCTCGAAGGCCGCCTTGGAGAACGCTTACCCGAACAGCGTCCACGACACCACACAACCCGTGGCAGGGTTGTGTGGTGTCGTGGACGCTGTTCTCCTGAAAACTGGGTAACTTGCTGCGAACGATGGTCTGTTTGAGGTTGGGTGGCTGTTTAAAGGCGAGCAACCAACAGAGTACCCTTCGTCGTCCAGTACTTCCCTGGAGCGGAGAAACTACACCATGTTCTCCGCAGCCTTCAACATGTCATCGATGACGACGAACACCTCGCTAAGGCCATCCCCACGCCTCCACTGCTCGCCTTTAAACAGCCACCCAACCTCAAACAGACCATCGTTCGTAGCAAATTACCCAGTTTTCAGGAGAACAGCGTCCACGACACCACACAACCCTGCCACGGCAACCTCTGCAAGACATGCCAGATCATCGACACGGATACCACCATCACACGAGAGGACACCACCCACCAGGTACATGGTTCATACTCCTGTGACTCGGCCAACGTTGTTTACCTCATACGTTGCAGGAAAGGATGCCCCGGAGCATGGTACATTGGCGAGACCATGCAGACGCTGCGACAACGGATGAACGGACACCGCGCAACAATCGCCAAACAGGAGGGTTCCCTCCCAGTCGGGGAACACTTTAGCAGTCAAGGACATTCAGCCACCGATCTTCGGGTAAGCGTTCTCCAAGGCGGCCTTCGAGACACACGACAACGCAAAATCGTCGAGCAGAAGTTGATAGCCAAGTTCCGCACCCATGAGGACGGCCTCAACCGGGATCTTGGGTTCATGTCACGCTACACGTAACCCCACCAGCAAAAAAGGGGGAAAAAAATTATGTTTTTTAATATTCTCTCTCTCTTTCTCTCTCTCTGCCATTTTGAGTTTCTTTCTGCCTGCCTGTGTAATAGACACAATGTATATCTAGTGTACTGGGACGTGCTGTTCTCCGTGACTGGCCTGTTTGAATAACGACACCTTTTGATTGGTGTGATGCTGTCCCAACATAGTATAAGATATGCGATTTGAGAACCTTTTCATTCATTCATCTGACGAAGGAGATAATCTCCGAAAGCTTGTGATTTTAAAATAAATTAGTTGGACTATAACCTGGTGTTGTAAGATTCCTTACATTTGTCCACCCCAGTCCATCACCGGCATCTCCACATCATGGCCAAGAAGAGTAGTAAGCCTGAGGATTGGGAGAGGAGTGGGAACTATATGATTGTCTGTGGAGGCATGACTTTTATATGTTCTGAATATAGTGTAACAGTTCTTCCTTGACAGCAGATATACCAGTATATATATATATAGGACAGCCTATTGGAATAGATCACTCCATAGTGGCATGACCCTTGTGACCGATGACATCACATAAACAGGGACACCTACCTCCTTTTATTTATTTGTTAAAAAAAGGGGAGCAAATGTGCACTTTGCAACATCTTTCATTTTGTCCATAAACAATTCTTCCTTTTTATCCACCAGATTCATATTTGCCTTATAATTCTGTATGAGAACATTTGTCAAAAATTCAGAAGTTTCAACATTTCTCAAACAAGATTGGTTAGGGCTGTCAGTTTAACTTGAAAATCAGGAACCCAATTATTACGAATACATTTCTGTAGGGAGACAGAGAAGGGATGAGACTGCTTTAAAGGTATGAGAAATTATTAATCATTTTTAATCATAACATTTCTATGATTAGTGATGGTGCTAGTTTCAGAGTTATGATTGCTGTGAAAGCAGCTACAAGACTAATTCAATCGAAGAGTTCAGTTACTTTGATAAACCTCTCCAATTCAGTTTGGGTGATTTATAAATGTCAACAGAACCTGTAAGGTTGATTTCCATCTTCAACTTCCTCCACATCATCTGTTACTTTATTTAATGTCTAATGCAATGTGAAAAGATTAAATCGGTCACACACACTGTTTCGACTGCTTTGTGGAGGAGAATGCTATTGACATTTGGAAGAAAAGTCATGATAACATTCAGTGATCCCTGATACCACTAGCACTCACTGTTCAATCAAAAACAATTAAAACAACCAAAATTGGTAGAAAAAAATTAATGTTTCAGTTAACATGGGCTATCATATTGTGTGCTCTAACTTGCTGGGCTTAGACTTGACTAGGGCATTTAGTTCACATGAATCATAGAATGTTACAGCACAGAAACAGGTCATCAAGTTTTCCTCCACAAGCCTAATCTAGTGCAATCCCAGTTTCCTGCTGGCTCGTTTACTCTTTAGTATTCCTCTTTATCAAGCAGCTATCTTAATTTCCTTTTAAAAGAATTTGTGGAATTACGATTCTATGATTCTACTTCAGTAACGGTTTGCGGCAGAGAATTTCACATTCTAACCATGTTCTGTGCAAAGAATCTTTTTCTAACCTCCCCTTTAATTCTTCTTGTGATTATCTTAAGTTTGTGTCCCCTTGATACTGAATGAGGAAAGTTGCTTGGCCCATCTTAGTGAATCCATCCAGAAAGACCCTGCAGTGACCCACATTGCAGCAGCCAATAGTTTCTTAAATATCTAGGAAATCCCCTTCCATTTAGAAGTCTACTCCATATATTGATCACTCTTTGTGTGAAGAAGAATTTCCCGAAGTGAGACCCAAATATGCTTTTTACTAATTTGAACCCGTGTCCCCTGTACAGTGTGATCATGACGTCCTCTGGCTTGTACTGTTCACTTTAGGCTATATAGTTCAACATTCTGTTTGCTTTGTTGATTGCTGTTCTGCAGCGGTTGGACATGTTGCGTGTTGAGTCCAGTAACATTACTGCGTCTCTTTCGACTTCGTCCTTTGCTCTTTCAACACATTCATGGCCTCGATATTTACAGGGAGGTGGGGAAGGAGCCTGTCAGCGGACGGGAAACCCGGAAATACAGGGAAGGCGGAGGTCCTGCTGAATTTAACGGCAGGATTTCATTAGTTTTTTTTACTCCATTTCCCACCCGGCAGCCAGCCAGATTGAGAGGCTGGTCGCTGCGGGGTGTGTATGCCTGCTGCAGAAGGCAGCAGCCAGGGGACCGGAGAGGAGGGAGGGAGAGTGAGTTTGTGGGGGAAGGAGAGATTAGGGGCTAAAAGACATCGGATTGCGTGGGGGGGATGGGGGGGAGAGATCTGATCGCAGAGGGGAGAGAGATTGGATCGCGGCAGGGGAGAGATCACGGGGGGGAGATCACGGGGGGAGGAAGGATCGTGAGGGTGAGATCGGATCGCTAGTGGGGGGGAAGAGATTGTGCAGGTTTGCTTGGGGGGCCAGGGAGAAGCACTTTTACTCCTCTGGGCCCACAAGCAGTGCTAGAAAAGCACTACCTGATTTAGCTGTGGAGTTTCCTGAGCCCCGGGAAACTGTATTGGAGGCGTTAATTCCAATTCACTAACAAAATCTGAGGCACGGAGCTTCAATTAAATACAATAATTACCGACCCGCCTCTCGAGGCGTGTTCACAGCGGTTAGGGTTTGGGTTTCTCATTTTTAACAATTTAACCCTCCGACCGCTCCTGCCCGTCCTGTGGGGTTGAAATTGTCCCCATGGAGTCTGTGTATCACCCACTTTTTCTGCCTGTATGCAGTACTTTACACTTGTCTGTATTAAACGTCATTTGCCGTTATTCCGCCAATATTTTTTCAAACACATTTGTAATTTCTGACTTGCCTTCTCCAAATTCACAAGCTGTCCTTGTTCAATATCATCTGCAAATTTTACACCCTTCATAATCTTGACAACCTCTATCTGAGCATCCCTCAATTTTCTTTGCTGTAAAGAAAAAAGCGTTAACTTCTCAAGTCTTTCTTCATAACTGTAACCCCTCATCCCTGATAACATCCAAATGAATCGACAGTGCATCTTTTCCATTTAGATTATGTCCTTGCTATAAGCATGCCCTAAACTAAGCACAGTGAGACTATGGTCTACCAGAGGTTGTACAAGTTCAGCATTATTTTCTTGATTCACCTCTAGATAAAAATACAAGGATTCTGGTTGCCTGATTAGGGCCTTACCTAATGGCACTGCCACCTTTAATGACTATTGGAAACAGATTGAATGATTTTGGCAATAGTCGACTATTACTACTCCAGATCGGCTGCTGAACCAATGGGAGCGTGGTGGTGCGTGTGTTACACTTCTAGGCTTCTCCACCTTGCGTGCTGTACCATGCAGTGTGGAATCCAGTCGAGCTTTTTCAGATCCTGCATGACTGCATGGGTCCAAGGGTTCTTGGGTGGCCTTGAGATCTATGTCAGTCTGGAGGGAACATTGATTGGAGCCCAGCAGGGCTCTCTCCATGTTAAAGTTCGCAACAGGCCATGCGATATGCCCAAATAGTTGCAATCGTTGGAGACTGATGGTTTCGGAGACAGTGGGTTGTGCTACGTGCCTTCTGATCTCTGCATTCCTGACATTGTTGTACTTACGGACTCCAAATTTTTGTCGGAGGCACCATTGGTCAAAGGCATAGTGTCTTGATTGGTCACAAACTGTAGGAACCAATTATCTGCTCCATGGGGGGTAATTTTAACCCCCAAGGACAAGTGGGTTGGGGTCAGCTAGAAGGTTAAAATAATAACTTTTGGGAGTGGGACCAGATCCCAGCTCTAACACGCCCACTTCTGGGTTTAACCCAGGCAGGTTTGGATCCGTGTGGAGAGCAGACACCAGGAAGTCCCGCCCCCACTTAAAGCCGATTGGCCGATACTTAAAGGGGCAATGTACCTCATTGAAGTACTTGCGGTACTTAATATTTTGTGTATTGGAAAACTTAGATTAATTTAACCTTATCTATTCGGGTTTTCCACCGCTTCCGATTCACGTCAGGTGAAAGCAGGTAGGAAGAGCCGGATCCATGAGGTGAGTGCCTTTATTGCACTGCTTGTCGGTCCAGAGGAGCAGGAGTGCTTCATCCAGGCCCAACAAGCTCACCTGGCCGACAGGACCCCCACGATCGGCCGAACCCTTCGCACCCCCGCACCCGATATATTAATGATTTGGACTTGAATGCAGGGGGCATGATTAAGAAGTTTGCAGGTGATACAAAAATTAGCCGTGTGGTTGATAGTGAGGAGCAAAGCTGTAGACTGCAGGAAGATACCAATGGATTGGTCAGGTGGGCAGAAAAGTGGCAAAAGGAATTCAATCTGGAGAAGTGTGAGGTAATGCATTTGGGGAGGACAAAGAAGGCAAGGGAATACACAATAAATGGGAGGATACTGAGAGGTGTAGAGGAACAGAGGGACCTTGGAGTGCATGTCCACAGATCCCTGAAGGTGGCAAGACAGGTAGATAAGGTGGTTAAAAAGGCATACGGGATGCTTTCCTTTATTAGCTGAGGCATAGACTATAAGAGCAGGGAGGTTATGCGAGAACTGTATAAAACACTAGTTAGGCCACAGCTTGAATACTGCATACAGTTCTGGTCACCACATTACAGGAAAGATGGGATTGCACCAGAGAGAGTACAAAGGAGAGTTACGAGGATGTTGCCAGGTCTGGAGAATTTTAGCTATGAGAAAAGATTGAATAGGCTGGGGTTGTTTTCTTTGAAACAAAGGAGGCTGAGGGGAGATTTAATTGAGGTGTACAAAATTATGAGAGGCCTAGATAGAGTGAATAGGAAGGACCTATTTCCCTTAGCAGCGGATTCAGTGACCAGGGGGTATAGATTTAAAGTAATTGGTAGAAGGATTAGAGGGGAGCTGAGGAGAATTTTTTTCACCCAGAGGGTGGTGGGGGTCTGGAACTCACTGCCTGAAAGGGTGGTAGAGGCAGAAACCCTCAACTCATTTAAAAAATACTCAGATGCCCACTTGAAGTGCCGTAACCTACAGGGCTACGAACCAAGTGCTGGAAAGTGGGATTAAGCTGGCAATCTCTTTTTTGGTCGGCACGGACACAGTGGGCCGAATGGCCTCCTGTGCCGTAACTTTCTATGATTCTATGATGGTGGACACCCCGTCCGACGCTGCCCCCACCCCCCCGATCCCCGATGCTAGCTTACCCCCCCACCCAATTCCCAATGTTGGCTGAGCCGCACCCCCCAACTGATGTCGTTGCAGGTTGACCCCGCTGATCCCCGAAGCTGGCTGACACTCCCCCTGATGTCATTGCTGGCTGACCGCCCCCCCCCCCCCCCCACCACCGATCTCTGATGCTGGCTGGACCCCCCGATGTCGGGATGGAGAAAGAGATCCCCATGTCTCTCCACCTCCACCCTCCCCCACTCCGATCTTTTGCAGTGCTGGGGATCTCTTTCTCCATCCCGCCCGTCTCTCAGATTTGCAGCTCCTTTTACTGCTGACAGACAGCTACCCTGTCAATCTGGCTGTCTGGCACTGTGGGAATCCCGGAAGCTCAAATATTTAGCTTCAGTTGAGTTGCGAACGCAGATTGCGGCACACTTAATTCACTTCTGGGTTCCCGACACGAATATCTGCAAATGCGTGGGGTACCCAGCTCCGAGATAAAATCATGCCCATACATCAGCACTGGGATAGCAAAACAGTTGTGTAATCTGAGCTTTGTTTAGGATTCTGATTTAGGTGCCAGCAGTGGCTCAATGATAGCAGTCTCACCTCTGAATCAGAAGGCTGAGGGTTCAAGTCCCACTCTAGGGACTTCAGTATATAATCTGGCCTGATATTGCAGTGCTGAGGGTGCTTGTGGTGTGCAAATTGGCTGCCACATTTACATTACAACAGTGACTACACTTCAAAAAAATACTTAATTAGTTGTAAAGCACTTTGGGGCATCCTGAGGTTGTGAAAGACACTATATAAATGCAAGTTCTTTCTATGTTTTTTCAAAAATTTTAATCCAGTGCATTAGGCACCACAGGCAAATTTCATCATTACAGATAATATACCCAGAGTCCCCTTTTAAGAAAAAAAATAAACCACAAAACCAGCCCTAATGTTAGGTCTAATAGTTACTCAGTTGGTAGTGATGACTTTTCACACTGTAAGTTCGGGAGCTGCGTAGACATTTTTCATGATGTGAGATGTTTGGACTCTTTCATTCTAATGTGTTACAAATTACAGCCCTTTGATGATTTAATCTGGTAGATTTAACGTCCTTTCTCATTTCCAAACCACATACCTGCACTGCCCTGACCTTGGCTTCCCGACAGCCAATTCATTTTAATGGGTTGCTGTTGATGTTATCATTGGAAAACTTAGTTCCCAATGTCCCACCGTCAGTGTGTAAGCACGTGGCCATTATGGTCATCACAACTGATATGAGATCAACATGTATGTTGATTAAAACTGTGTATAACCATATAGGATTGATGGACAATTAGAAGTGAAGGCATTCCCACCATTCCCCCCCGCCCCCACACTGTTCTGAAAGATAGTGGAATACTATATTGTTGCAGGAGCTTAACGCAGCCTTGATGGCAGCAAGAAGTACATGAGTAGTTAGAGCCCTGGAATAAATTATATAGAAACTCAGTAAATCACAGTGGTGTTTCCAAAACCCACTAAGCGTTGATTCGGCAGCAAGCTGCAGTTGAATACTCTGGTGCTATTACTGCTCAACAGTATGAGTGTTCTCGTTGATCTACAAACCACCCACTAATGCTCACTCACTGTCAAGTTGTATCATGGTTAGTATGTATGCCATGTCCTATGAAAGCAGTGTTTGACAATCTGATGTAACTTAAGAATGATTGCAATTTTAAAAAATGAACAGAAGAGTTTTAATTTAAGGCAGAAGTATGGCTATCTGAAAGGCATTGTATGCTGTCACCAATCTGAGAAGACGGGATCAGTGCACAGAACAAAAGAAGAGAATCTTGTAGAATACTGTTAACTATTTCCAGTTCCATACATTTATGTTCTGTCCTTCTGAGAGAACATTACCGGCCAGTTCAACTTTCCCACATGGAAGTGATGGAAGGTGTCATCGACAGTGTTATCAAGCGGCACTTACTCACCAATAACCTGCACACCGATGCTCAGTTTGGGTTCCGCCAGGACCACTTGGCTCCAGACCTCATTACAGCCTTGGTCCAAACATGGACAAAAGAGCTGAATTCCAGAGGTGAGGTGAGAGTGACTGCCCTTGACATCAAGGCAGCATTTGACCAAGTGTGGCACCAAGGAGCCCTAGTAAAATTGAAGTCAATGGGAATCGGGGAAAACTCTCCAGTGGCTGGAGTCATACCTAGCACAAAGGAAGATGATAGTGGTTGTTGGAGGCCAATCATCTCAGCCCCAGGACATTGTTGCAGGAGTTCCTCAGGGCAGCATCCAAGGCCCAACCATCTTCAGCTGCTTCATCAATGACCTTCCCTCCATCATAAGGTCAGAAATGGGGATGTTCGCTGATGATTGCACAGTGTTCAGTTCCATTTGAAACCCCTCAGATAATGAAGCAGTACGTGCCTGCATGCAGCAAGAACTGGACAACATCCAGGCTTGGGCTGATAAGTGGCAAGTGGCCAGACAAGTGCCAGGCAATGACCATCTCCAACAAGAGAGGGTCCTACCACCTCCCCTTGACATTCAACGGCATTACCATCGCCGAATTCCCCACCATCAACATCCTGGGGGTCACCATTGACTAAAAACTTAACCGGACCAGCCACATAAATACTGTGGCTACAAAAGCAAGTCAGAGGCTGGGTATTCTGCAGCAAGTGACTCACCTCCTGATTCCCCAAAGCCTTTCCACCATCTACAAGGCACAAGTCAGGAGTGTGATGGAATACTCTCCACTTGCCTGGATGAGTGCAGCTCCAACAACACTCAAGAAGCTCGACACCATCCAGGACAAAGCAGCCCGCTTGATTGGCACCCCATCCAACACCCTAAACATTCGCTCCCTTCACCACTGTGGCTGCAGTGTGTACCATCCACAGGATTCACTGCAGCAACTCGCCAAGGCTTCTTCTACAGCACCTCCCAAACCCACGACCTCTACCACCTAGAAGGACAAGGGCAGCAGGCACATGTTCCCCTCCAAGTCACACACTATCCCGACTTGGAAATATATCATCGTTCCTTCATCGTTGCTGGGTCAAAGTCCTGGAACTCCCTACCTAACAGCACTGTGGGAGAACCTTCACCACATGGACTGCAGCGGTTCAAGAAGGTGGCTCACCACCACCTACTCAAAGGCAATTAGGGATGGGGAATAAATGCATGCCTCGCCAGCGATGCCAACATCCTATGAACAAATTTTAAAAAAAGTAACATTCACGCCAGACAAGTGCCAGGCAATGACCATCTCCAACGAGAGAGAGTCTAACCATCTCCCCTTGACTTTCAACACCATTACCATCACCGAATCCCCCACCATCAACATCCTGGGGATCACCATTGACCAGAAACTTAACTGGACCAGCCATATAAATACTGTGGCTACAAGAGCAGGTCAGAGGCTGGGTATTCTGCAGCGAGTGACTCACCTTCTGACTCCCCAAAGCCTTTCCACCATCTACAAGGCACAAGTCAGGAGTGTGATGGAATACTCTCCACTTGCCTGGATGAGTGCAGCTCCAACAACACTCAAGAAGCTCGACAACATCCAGGACAAAGCAGCCCGCTTGATTGGCACCCCATCCAGCACCCTAAACATTCACTCCCTTCACCACCGGCACATTGTGGCTGCAGTGTGTACCATCCATAGGATGCACTGCAGCAACTCATCAAGGCTTCTTCAACAGCACTTCCCAAACCCGCGACCTCTACCACCTAGAAGGACAAGAGCAGCAGGCACATGGGAACAACACCACCTGCACATGCCCCTCCAAGTCACACACCATCCCGACTTGGAAATATATCGCCGTTCCTTCATCGTCGCTGGGTCAAAATCTTGGAACTCCCTTCCTAACAGCTCTGTGGGAGAACCTTCACCACACGGTCTACATAAGAACATAAGAAATAGGAGCAGGAGTAGGCCAATCGGCCCCTCAAGCCTGCTCCGCCATTCAATAAAATTATGGCTGATCTGATCCTAACCTCAAATCTAAATTCATGTCCAATTTCCTGCCCGCTCCCCGTAACCCCTAATTCCCTTTACTTCTAGGAAACTGTCTATTTCTGTTTTAAATTTATTCAATGATGTAGCTTCCACAGCTTCCTGGGGCAGCAAATTCCACAGACCTACTACCCTCTGAGTGAAGAAGTTTCTCCTCATCTCAGTTTTGAAACAGCAGCCTCTTATTCTAAGATTATGCCCCCTCGTTCTAGTTTCACCCATCCTTGGGAACATCCTTACCGCATCCACCCGATCAAGCCCCTTCACAATCTTATATGTTTCAATAAGATCGCCTCTCATTCTTCTGAACTCCAATGAGTAGAGTCCCAATCTACTCAACCTCTCCTCATATGTCCACCCCCTCATCCCCGGGATTAACCGAGTGAACCTTCTTTGTACTGCCTCGAGAGCAAGTATGTATTTTCTTAAGTATGGACACCAAAACTGTATGCAGTATTCCAGGTGCGGTCTCACCAATACCTTATATAACTGCAGCAATACCTCCCTGTTTTTATATTCTATCCCCCTAGCAATAAAAGCCAACATTCCGTTGGCCTTCTTGATCACCTGCTGCACCTGCAAACTAACTTTTTGATTTTCTTGCACTAAGACCCCCAGATCCCTTTGTACTGCAGTACTTTCCAGTTTCTCGCCATTAAGATAATAACTTGCTCTCTGATTTTTCCTGCCAAAGTGCATAACCTCACATTTTCCAATATTGTATTGCATCTGCCAAATCTCCACCCACTCACCCAGCCTGTCTATATCCCCTTGTAGGTTTTTTATGTCCTCCTCACTCTCTACTTTCCCTCCCATCTTGGTATCATCTGCAAACTTTGATATGTTACACTCGGTCCCCTCCTCCAAATCGTTACTATAGATTGTAAAGAGTTGGGGACCCAGCACCGACCCCTGCGGAACACCACTGGCTACAGGTTGCCAGTCCGAGAATGTACCATTTATCCCAACTCTCTGCTTCCTGTTAGATAACCAATCCTCCACCCATGCCAGAATATTACCCCCAATCCAGTGATTCTTTATCTTGAGCAATAATCTTTTATGTGGCACCTTGTCGAATGCCTTCTGGAAGTCCAAATACACTACGTCCACTGGTTCCCCTTTATCCACCCTGTACGTTATATCCTCAAAGAACTCAAGCAAATTTGTCAGACATGACTTCCCCTTCGTAAAGCCATGCTGACTTTGTCCTATTAAATTATGTTTATCCAAATGTTCCGCTACTGTCTCCTTAATAATAGACTCCAAAATTTTACCCACCACAGATGTTAGGCTAACTGGTCTATAATTTCCAGCCTTCTGCCTACTACCCTTTTTAAATAAGGGTGTTACATTAGCAGTTTTCCAATCTGCCGGGACCTTTGCCGAGTCCAGAGAATTTTGGAAAATTATTACCAACGCATCCACAATCCCTACTGCCACTTCCCTCAAGACCCTAGGATGTAAGCCATCAGGTCCAGGGGATTTATCCGCCTTGAGTCCCATTAATTTACTGAGTACCAATTCCTTAGTGATTTTAATCGTAGTAAGCTCCTCCCCCCCCCCCCCAGAGCCCCCTGTTTGTCCAGTGTTGGGATATTCTTAGTGTCCTCCACCGTAAAGACTGAAACAAAATATTTGTTCAGCATTTTTGCCATCTCCATGTTTCCCACCATTAATTTCCCGGTCTCATCCTCTAAAAGACCTACGTTTGCCTTTGCCACCCTGCAGCGATTCAAGAAGGCGGCTCACCACCACCTTCTCAAGGGCAATTAGGGATGGGCAATAAATACTGGCCTCGCCAGCGACACCCACATCCCATGAACGAATAAAAAAAAATTCTAGGAATCTGTTCGTGCTGCTTTTGACTTGTCTGCTGGGCATTTTTTAAATTCATTTTTGGGATGTGGGCACCACTGGCAAGAGCATCATTTATTGCACATCTCTAGTTTCCCTGAGAAGTTGTTGGTGGACCTTCTTCTTGAACTGCTCCAGTCTGTGTGTTGAATGTGCTCTCACAATGCTGTTAAGCAGGCAGTTCCAATATTTTGACCCAGTGAGATGAAGGAATGGTGGCGATATATTTCCACACACCAGGATGGTGTGTTCCCTTGAGGGGAACTTGGAAATGGTGATGTTCCCATGCATCTACTGTCCTTGTCCTTCTGGATGGTGGAAGGGACTAGACCATGACAAGCTATTTCATTTTGTCCAGAACAGTAGAACTAGAGGACGTGGCCTGTGCTGGAAAGGGGGTAAATTCAAAATGTATCTGTGGAAACAACATTTCAGTGTGCAAGAGGTCAATCTTTGGAACAGGCTCCCTCTGGAGATGGTGGAAGCAGTTGGTATTGATTCATTCAAATGCAAATTAGATAGATTACTTTCAGAAAATATTAATTTGGGATACAGTATATGAGTAATTTGAGACATTACATATGGTAAGTGTAGCATGCTTAGGAGGAACAGGTGATTTTGGACCTATGGTTCCCAAAGCTCTCCAACACTAGGGTTTTCCTCGCATCATGTCTGGGTCTGTTGTGGACTAATTGATAGAGATTGATTGCTAGGATTAGTCAACAATTCCATTATCGTCGTATCATGCGACTGCCAAGAAGACAAACTAGTTGGACCTTGGTCTTTTTTTGTCTAGCAATTCCTATGTTCCTAAGCCAGTGCACAATGTACCTTCAGTTTCAAAATTTTTCACTTCCACTTTGGATAAATTAGGCCCAAGATAATTTTAAGTAACTTTAATCTTAATTGCAACACAATTAAGGTTAGTAGTTTTTGCTTGCACCTTTGCACTCTCACAATCACAAATGTCTCAAATTATAGATGGTCTTATTACCCAATCTCTGCTTTGATGGCACTCCTTTAACTTCATATAACACAAAAGGAGGCCATTTGGCCCATTATGTCTGTGCCGGCTCTTTGAAAGAGCTATACAATTAGTCTCACTCGCCTGCTCTTTCCCCATATCCCTGCAAATCTTTCCTTTTCAAGTATATATCCAGTTCCTTTTTGAAAGTTACCATTGAATCTGCTTCCAAGACCCTTTCAGGTAGGATCGTAACAATTCACTGCTTAAAAAAAATTCTCCTCATCTGGATTTTTTGCCAGTTATCTTAAATCTGTGTCCTCTGGTTGCCGACCCTCCTGCCAGTGGAAACAGTTTTTCTCTATCTATTCCATCAAAACCCCTCATAATTTTGAACATCTCTATTAAATCTCCCCTTAACCTTCTCTGCTCAAAGGAGAACAATTCCAGCTTCTCTAGTCTCTCCACATTAGTGAAGTCCCTTATCCCTGGTACCATTCTGGTAAATCTCCAATGCACCCTCTCCAAGGTTTTGACATCCTTCCTAAAGTGTGGTGCCCAGAATTGGACACAGTACTATAGCTGAGGCCTAACCAGTGATTTATAAAGGTTCACCATAACTTCCTCGCATTTCCACTCAATGCCGCTATGTATTAAGCCATGGATCAACTAGTCCTGCCACCTTCAAAGATTTGTGTACGTGAACTCCCAGGTTCCTGAATCCCCTTTGAAATTGTACCGTTTAGTTTATATTGCCTCTTCTAATTTTTCTGACCAAAATGCATCACTTCACACTTCTCTGCATTAAATTTCATCTGCCTTGTGTCTTCCCATTTCATCAGTCTGTCTATGTCCTCCTGAAGTCTGCTACTATCCTTACTCTACTACATTTCCAAGGTTTGTGCCATCTGAAAACTTTGAAATTATGCCCCCTATACCCAAGTCCAGATCATTAATACATACCAAGAAGAGCAGTGGTCCTAATACCAACCCCTGGGGACACTACTGCATATTTCCCTCCAGTCCGATAAACAAACATTCACCACTACTCTCTGCGTTCTGTCTCTTAGCCAATTTTGCATCCACACTGCCACTGTCCTTGTAATCCAATGGGCTTCAATTTTGCCAATAAATCTATTGGGTGACACTTTATCAAACGCCTTCTGAAAGTCCATATACACATTCAACATCTCATTGAAGAACTCAATCAAGCTTGTCAGACATGATTTGCCTTTAACAAATTCATGTTTGCTGTCATTTATTAAGCCTTGTTCTTCCAAGTTACAATTAATTTTGTCCCAGACTATGGTCTCGAGAAATTTCCCCACCACCGACGTTAGGCTGATTGACCTGTAGTTACCTGGTTTATCTCTCTTCCCTTTTATGAACAAGGGCGTAACATTTGCAACCCCCCAGTTCTCTGGCACCATTCCCATATCTAAGGAGGATTGGAAGATTGCGGCCAGAGCCTCCACAATTTCAACCCTTACTTCCCTCAGCAACCTGGGATGCATCCCATCTGGACCGGGTGTCTTTTCTACTTTGAGCGTTGCCAGCCATTTCCGTACCTCCTCTTTATCTCTTTCTATCCTATTCACCTAATCTGGTGAGTATGTCTCAAACTCACCCTAAACACAGGTTTAAAATTATCAAACCTCAAGTAAAACTAGAGTTTGGATCACCAAGCTGCCACCCCTACCCAGAGTGGAGCAGACTCCCAAAATAAAAACATTTTGAGCAATTTAATTAACTCTTTTAAAAAAGGAACATGGATAAATATCTGGTTAGGGACGGGATTGGTGGTTATGAGGATAGGTAGAGACTTGAGACTGAATACTCTGAGGAAAGCGTTACTGTTATTTGATGTAGCAGGCCAGGTTTGAATAACAGAGATGGAAGATGAGATGAACTTTTTGGAGGTTTGCTTGATTATCTTTGTTGACGAGTGAATATTTATGCAGATCTTTCCCTCAAGAGATTTAATGAATGTGGTTCGTGTTTATGATAGGGTAGATTGGTCATCATCTGTGGAAGGAGCTGGCTTGATGGGCTAAATGACTTTTTCTTGTTTTATGTTTTCTTGCGTTTCTAAAAACTTCCTCAACTGCAGTCAACTCCTGATAGTTCAAAGCTGTGTTTTGTGCTAAAATCTTATCCAGTAATTTGAATTAAACAATTGAAATACCATAGTGCAGGAAGCTATTTTAGAGCTAAAACAACTTTGAATGAACAGGAGTAGACTGTAATTTCCCTCTTTACCTATGTAGCTTCTGGGTTTTATTTCAAATCGCTTGATGTTGCAACTCATGTTCTGTGTTTGATTTCAGACCATCAAGCACCTCTCCATTTGGTTTATGAATATAATCTATTTTGGCCTATGTTACTCTGAAAAATAAACATGCTATGGGTCTATGTCATACTTGCTGATCATATATTTTACTCCGAATATTTTCCCATATTTGACAGCTTTGTTGTTAGAACATTTAAAGAAAGTGTATATCTGCCTGTTACAGATTGGCTAAAAAACCCTTTTAGGCCTTTCTGAAAAATCTGTATCTTTTTCTATACTCACGATTGTTCCCTCACCTGTGAATGTTAAAAGTCACATGCGAGCTGGAGCTGTACCCCAGGGCCAGGGGAGGTGCTGCCTAAAGATTGGAAGAGGTAATATTTCATGACTGAAGTTCCTGCAATATCTCACCGATGCTTCAGTATCCAACTCTCCCATTATCTGCATAAAGTAGACTCTAGTCCATTTCAGATCAGCGCTTCTGATTGCTTGCTCAGATGTATAGCACAATGGATACCTAGGTTTAAAGTGGGCTCTACCTATTTATTTCATCACTGATAAGCTGTCTGCCATAATCACACATTCTCACATCTTAAACCGACCAAAACTGATAATGCTGGAGAATGTGCTTTTTGCTTATTGGAGTGCTGGGCTAAGAGATTCCAGATCAACAAGGCCTTTTCTTATTATTGTTCCGAGGAATGCTCCATACTGTTTAGATAAGTACAATGTAGATTTCAACATCAAAAGATATTTTGCCTTTCCCTGCCCCTCCCTTCCAAGGTGATATTTCTGCACTCCACACTTTAAAGCCCTCGAGCTCTCAGAACAGAATTTGGTACTAAATTGAGGGCAGTCTGCAGCTGTGAGACTACATCCACTGCATCATAATTCATTTCATTCATGATCTTTAATAATAACAAGGGAGCATTCATTTCCTGAACTGCTTTTTGAGTTATATTCTCTCATTCACCTTGCAGGTTTAATCTTAATATTGTAGCAGTAACTAGGGTTATTGACAAACAGCCAGATATTTGACAGCATCAGCACTGGTAGTTAGCAGGAAAATCATTTACAGAAGAAGGCAGGGAATGTATGAATGTGCATAATGCCTCTGACAAAAGTGAAGAATTTCTGTCAAAGATTTGGCATAGAATCGCCTTCTTTAATTCTGTCACTGTACACAAGGGGTTAAAAATCAGCTTTACTGACAATACGCATATCCCAGCTTAACTTAGCACAGATGTTACAGAGTTAGTTGGTTTGTCTGTGCCTGATGTCTAAGGGATGGGCTAAGACATTCAATTCAAATACAAACATTGGGTGGGATTTGTTCAAATTTGTTTCTGATTGGCAGATTTTTGGAATGCAACATAGAGCTATTTAAATCTGCTCGATACCGGTTACTTTTTTGAAGGTATTTATCAACTGTCTTGTTCAAATCAATAGTCTGTAGCCCTCGAAGAGAGATCGTCTGTCCCGATAACTTCTGCAGATGGTGAGAAGAAAAGAACTGCTACATGAGGATACTACTTAAATCAGAGTTTAGCACCGTATTTACGAACTATTACTTTCTATTTCATGAGCTAGCTAAGTTTATCAATTACTGCAAAAATATATGTTGTGCCACTGCTACCATTCACTTATTCTTTTAAAGGCTGAAAATAGGTGGCCTCTCTGGTGAAACCCTACTGTAAATTTGGCGGGAGTCCACCAAAACGGTGGGAAACTGGGCCAGGACCCGGCTATACCCAGTCCTGACCTAGTGCCAAGATTTCTGAGATGGCCTGGTGGGACCGGAGCTTCAGCTCTCCTTTTACAAGATTACCGACGTATGGGAATGGGGACTCGAAACATTGGAGTTCCTGCCACCTGGACTTAATTAGGGACCCACTTTATGGTCAGTGTTGGTCGCCTGGTGAAATCAGGAGTACCAGCTGATCAACTGGCAGAAGTGGCGCCCTCTGAGGATCCAGGCTGAGATTGGGGCCTAGAACCCCAAAGCTAATTTCTATTTGAGGTGGTTGCCTTTGTAAGGAGTCATGAGAGCTCCATATGTTTTCTAGCAGGTGAGACCCGGCACTCCCCCACCAGCCTAAGTCACTCACACCGAGATGCGGATTTTTGGGGCCTTATTGTTTAATCAAGTTGTTTGTCTGCCATAGGCTGTGTCGCAGTTGAGTGTGGTGTTATCCTGCAGCTTCACAAAGACAAGCAGGATCTTGTGAAGCCAATAGTTGAAATAAACTGCAGAGGGTTCTGTCGATCATCCCTGGACCAACTTTTAATTTTCCTAAATATCGGGGTATCTCTCTGGGACATAGAGATCACCTACACGAATAGTTTGAAACAAAGGAAGCCAAAAATATCGAGAGTATAAAAAGTGTAGAGGAACCCCAAAAATGTAACAGCTTCCGTGAATACTCTCCACTTGCCTGGATGAGTGCAGCTCCAACAACACTCAAGAAGCTCGACACCATCCAGGACAAAGCAGCCCGCTTGATTGGCACCCCATCCACCACCCTAAACATTCACTCCCTTCACCACCGGCGCACCGTGGACGCAGTGTGTACCATCCACAGGATGCACTGCAGCAACTCGCCAAGGCTTCTTCGACAGCACCTCCCAAACCCGCGACCTCTACCACCTAGAAGGACAAGGGCAGCAGGCACATGGGAACAACACAACCTGCACGTTCCCCTCCAAGTCACACACCATCCCGACTTGGAAATATATCGCCGTTCTTTCATCGTCGCTGGGTCAAAATCCTGGAACTCCCTTCCTATCATCACTGTGGGAGAACCTTCACCACACGGACTGCGGCGGTTCAAGAAGGCGGCTCACCACCACCTTCTCAAGGGCAATTAGGGATGGGCAATACATGCCGGCCTCGCCAGCGACGCCCACATCCCACGAACGAATAAAAAAAAACAATTCATGCGTGAATGCTTTGAGTTTTGATACCTCACTTTATCTCCATTTTGTGAGTGGGTCAAATATTGAGCCATTGAGGATCCAACACTCCAATAAATGATTCTACTCTGCTCAGGAACTCCAGATACAATACCCATGATTAATCACTTGCTTACAGATAGCAATTGTTATTCTTTCCAAGTGATTTTTCAACAGTTCAGCAAAAGGCCACCCATGCAATGAAGATTGATTGATCTATTGACTTTTGACCAACCCAAAGGTGACAGCCATGCTGTGATTGGTGAGCACTAATAACCATTATGCTTTTAACGACTATGAGCAGCACACAAGAGCTTTGTACAAGTCGATTCTATGCTTCTCATACATGCTGAAAACAAGCCACTCTTCACAATAAAGCTCAGTAATTGTACCTGGTAGTACATGACAGAGATTTGAGTATTTTGTCAGAGAGACCTCCCTTGGTGCGCCCTCTGCAGCAGCACCTCCAACTCTACAGCACCAAAGGGCACGATGTTTCCCACAAGTTCCGACTGTATCACAGTGAACAATTAGTCTATTTTTCTGCAACCTCAATCTCCCGTTTTATGGTGAGCTGCAAGCCTTGAAGAGGGGCTTCCTTACCGGATTTTGCATTCCCTAGCCAATTGTAATGCAGGCCAAGCCCTCTGGCTAAGTTTTTCCTCTGCTGTATCCTATTCAAATTAGAGGAAGGGTCCTCATGTCACAAGATTCACAGTAGTCAGCCCCTGAGTTGCCAGTGCAAGTGAGGTGCACAATGGTCTGACTCACAAAAACAGGGCAACAGCATAAACTGAAACTACAGACACTTAGGAACAGGAGGAGGCCATTCACTCCCTTGTTCCACCATTCAATTAGATCATAGCTGACCTCTATCTTAACTCCATTGTTCCATATCCCTTGAAACCCTTACCTAACAAAAACCTATCGATCTCAGTCTTGAAAATTTCATTTGACCTAGCAACCACAGCCTTTTGGGAGAGAGAGTTCCAGATTTCCAGTGCCTTTTGTGTGAAAAAATGCTTCCTGATTTCACACCTAAATGGCTTAGCTCCAATTTTGTTCTGGATTTACCCCACTAGAGCAAATAGTTTCTGAGTAACTACCCTATCGAATCCCTTAATCATTTTAAATTCCTCGATAAGATCACCTCTCGACCTTCCAAACTCAAGTGAATACAAACCAAGTTTATGCAACCTGCCCTCATTATTTAACCCTTGAGCCATGGTATCATTCTGATGAATCTATGCTGTACCCCCTCCGAGGCCAATATATCTTTCCTGAGGTTTGGTGCCCAAAACTGAACCTTGTACTCCAAATGGGGTCTAACCAAGGCTCTGTACGACTATGGTGTAAATTCACCACTTCCATGCTCCCGGTGAGAAGCCAAACTCGAATAGAGCACAGACTGGAGATTCAACACTGCTGTGTTCATAGTATCATAGTAGGTACAGCATAGGAGGAGGCCATTCAGCCCATCGTGCCTGTGTCGGCACTTTGAAAGAGCTATACGATTAGTCCCATTCCCCTGCTCTTTCCCCATAACCCGATAATTTTTTTCCCTTCAAACATTTATCCAATTCCCTTTTGAAAGTTACTATTGAATCTGCATCCACCACCCTTTCAGGCATTGCATTCCAGATCATTACAGCATAAAAAAATGTTTCCTCATGTCGCCTCTGTTTTCTTTTGCCGATCATCTTAAATCTGTGTCCTTTGGTTACTGATCATTCTGTCACTGAAAACAGTTTCTCCTTATTTACTTAAAACGGTTCATAATTTTGAACACCTCTATCAAATCTCCCTTTAACCTTCTCTGCTCTAAGGAGAACAACTCCAGCTTCTCCAGTCTATCCACGTAACTTAAGTCCCTCATCCCTGGAATCATTCCAGTAAATCTTTTCTGTACCCTTTCTAAGGCTTTCACATCCTTCCTAAAGAGCAGTGCCCAGAATTGGACTCAATACTCAAGTTGTGGCCGAACCAATGTTTTATAAAGGTTCAACATAACTTCCTTGCTTTTGTACTCTATGCCTCTATTTATAAAGCCCGGGATCCCGTATACTTTTTTAACCGCTTTCTCAACCTGTCCTGCCACCTTCAAAGATTTATGCACATATACCCCCAGATCTCTCTGTTCCTGCTCCCCCTTTAGAATTGTACCATTTAGTTTATATTGCCTCTCCTCATTCTTCCTGCTAAAATGTATCACTTTGCACTTCTCTGCGTTAAATTTTATCTGTCATGTGGCCACCCATTCCACCAGCCTGTGTATGTCCTCTTGAAGTCTGTTACTATCCTCCAGAATGTTTACTACATTTCCGAGTTTCGTGTACTCTGCAAATTTTGAAATTATACCCTCTATACCCAACTCAAGGCCATTAATATATATCAAAAAGAGCAGTGGTCCTAATACTGACCCCTGGGGACACCATTGTATACTTTCTTCCAGTCTGAAAAACAACTGTCCACCACTACTCTTTGCTTTCTGTCCCCTAGCCAATTTTGTATCCACTCCTCCACCATCCCTTTAATCCCATGGGCTTTAATTTTGCTAACAAGTCTTTTATATGGTACTTTATCAAATGCCTTTTGAAAGTCCATATACACAACATCAACCACACTGCCCTCATCAATCCTCTCATTACTTCATCAAAGAACTCAATCAAGTTAGTCAAACATGATTTTCCTTTAAATGTAGCTCTATCTCTGACCTGCGGTTCCTTCAACCACAGTTCCCCGATCATTGCATGGGATCAGTGGGTTTATATAGAATCATGGAATTCTACAGCACAGAGGGAGGCCGGTTGGCCCACCTTGACTGCCAGCTTTTTGAAAGAGCTTCGTCCCATTCCCATGCCTCTTATCCCTTTCAAATATTTATCTACTTTTAAAAGTTATTATGGATTCTGCTTCCATCATTGGTTCTGGTATGGAATTCCATATCCGGACGATCATTTGTGTAAAATTAATTTTCCTAATCTCTCTATGTTGAAGTGCTAGATGCAATTCTTATTTCAGTCATAAGGCAGATTCTTGGAATAAAACTATTGTCAACCCTTCAAAACAGCTTGCACCTACCATTTTACAGGGAATGGTGTTGCAACTGTGATGTTAGAATGAAGAAACCATTAACAAAGGGTAACATGCAATGAATATGGGATATTTTGTATATTTATATAATACGCTGGTTATCGTACTATCACTTTTAAGGCATTTATTATTTTTTGGACTTTTCGTTCTCTGGTTTCGGGGCAAGGAAACAATCTGTTCCCAGACCTCAGCCATTGCAAATCTATAAAATAACCATTAGGGAGTGTACAAGAGTGAATACTCACTGTTTCCCAATACTGGAGCGATGATAATGCACTAAGCAGGGAACCAGAGGTGAATTATATACATTCACACACACGTGCACAGAATGCATGCTGTGCCATGCAGTGGTAGGGTCAGGGTTCACAGTCCAGCCTCTAATTCCCAATAACTGAATATAAGCAGCATAGATGGAGCATTGAGAACAGATATCCAGCCTGTCCTGCTGGCTATTGGTGATATGTAATGGTGGGAAACTGAAAAAGTCAGAATAAAAATAACGTACAGAGAGGCGAAAAGAAAGAAAGAGAATAAAAGCAAAGTGGCATCTGAAAAAAGAAACGCATCATTTCCAGCAAATTATTTTTAACGTTCCACCAAGAACTAAACCTCAAGCACAAGTCCCCAGTTGTAAGACATTTGAACCTGTGCCATAGTGCTGGACACATAGATAACTGAAACCTTAAACACAGAAGGGTTGCAAACTTTAATCAAGCCTGTTCTAGTGAGTCGAGGATTGAGTGGGATTGATGCTGCTTCATTGACTGCCAGTGTTAAACATGACCTGTTTCTCTGTGCACCACATCCTCCCACACTTAGGTGAATTGTAACCATAGTGTTGCCTTGTTAGAACATTGACATGGTCTCTGGTATTGTGTGCACCAGATCCTCCCACACTTACGTGAATTGTAACCATAGTGTTGTTTTGTTAGAACATTGACATGGTCTCTGGTATTCTGGTACTCGTGAAATAAAATGTAATTTTCCCACAAGACAATCATAATCTTTCAGCAAGATTCAGTATAGATGATTTGAGGTTGTGTATAAGCTGATATGTTAGGCACGACAGTAAGTTCAAACTGCAGAAGATGCCATATTTGCTGCAGCGCAAATATTTTTGGTCTTGTTCTAGTGAGGGCAAAAAGAGAGTATGAGAATAGACTGGTGGCTAACATAAAAGGGAATCCAAAAGTCTTCTATAGGCATATAAATAGTAAAAGGCTAGTAAGAGGAGGGGTGGGCCGATTAGGGACCAAAAAGGAGATCTACGCATGGAGGCAGAGGGCATGGCTACGGTATTAAATGAGTAATTTGCATCTGCCTTTACCAAGGAAGAAGATGCTGCCAAAGTCATAGTGAAAGAGGAGGTAATTGAGATACCGGATGGGCTAAAAATTGCTAAAGAGGAGGTACTAGAAAGACTAGCTGTACTTAAAGTAGATAAGGTCCTGGTCCGGATGGGATGCATCCTAGGTTGCTGAGGGAAGTAAGGGTGGAAATTGCGGAGGAACTGGCCATAATCTTCCAATCCTCCTTGGATATGGGGGTGGTGCCAGAGGACTGGAGAATTGCAAATGTTACACCATTGTTCAAAAAAGGGTGTAAGGATAAACCTGGCAACTACAGGCCAGTCAGTTTAACCTCGGTGATGGGGAAACTTTTAGAAATGATAATCTGGGCAAAATTAATAATCACTTGGACAAGTGTGGATTAATAAAGGAAAGCCAGCACAGACTTGTTAAAGGCAAATCGTGTTTAACTAACTTGATTGAGTTTTTTGATGAGATAACAGAGAGGGTCGATGAGGGCAATGCAGTTGATGTTGTGTATATGGACTTTCAAAAGGCGTTTGATAAAGTGCCGCATAATAGGCTTGTCAGCAAAATTGAAGCCTATGGAATCAAAGGGGCAATGGCAGCATGAATACGAAATTGGCTAAGTGACAGGAAGCAGAGAGTAGTGATGAATGGTTGTTTTTCAGACTGGAGGAAGATGTACAGTGGTGTTCCCCAGGGGTCGGTGCTGGGACCACTGCTTTTTTTGATATATATTAATGACTTGGACTTGGGTGTACAGGGCACAGTTTCCAAATTTGCAGATGGCACAAAACTTGGAAGTGTAGTAAACAGTGAGGAGGATAGTGATAGACTTCAAGAGGACATAGACAAGCTGGTGGAATGGGTGGACACATGGCAGATGAATTTAATGCAGAGAAGTGCGAAGTAATACATTTTGGCAGGAAGAACGAAGAGAGACAATAAAAACTAAATGGTACAATTCTAAAGGGGATGCAGGAACAGACAGAGCTGGGAGTATATGTGCACAAATCTTTGAAGGTGGCAGGACAGGTTGAGAAAGCAGTTAAAAAAGTATAAGGGATCCTGGGCTTTATAAGTAGAGGAATAGAGAACAAAAGCAAGGATGTTATGATGAACTTTTACAAAGAACTGGTTCGGCCACAACTGGAGTACTGTGTCCAATTCTGGGCACTGCACTTTCGGAAGGACGTGAAGGCCTTAGAGAGGGTGCAGAAAAGATTTACTAGAATGATTCCAGGAATGAGGGACTTCAGTTACATGGATAGACTGGAGAAGCTGGGGTTGTTCTCCTTAGAGCAGAGAAGATTGGGAGGAGATTTGAAAGAAGTATTCAAAATCATGAAGGGTTTAAATAAAGTAAATAAAGAGAAACTGTTCCCATTGGCGGAAGGGTCGAGTACCAGAGGACACAGATTTAAGGTAATTGGCAAAAGAACCAAAGGCAATGTGAGGAAAAACTTTTTTACGCAGCGAGTAGTTATGATCTGAAATGCACTGCCTGAGAGGGTGGTGGAGGCAGATTCAATCATGGCTTTCAAAAGGGAATTGGATAAATACTTGAAGGGAAAAGATTTGCAGGGCTACGGGGAAGGAGCGGGGGAATGGGCCTAACTGGATTACACTTACAAAGAGCCGGCACGGGTGCGATGGGCCGAATGACCTCCTTCTGTGCTGTTACCATTCTGTGATTCTATGACTCTAGTTTAGTAATTAATTGAAACAGTAGTTTAATAAGTGCATTTCTAGCATTACATGGGAACATCTTTAAAGTTGGCAAAGTAAAATTGCAAGATACGTTACCATTGGTGTCACTGGTCTTTTTTTAAAAAAGGTTTCCAGGTACTCAATGACAGCTACTATGATTACATTTTACACAAGTCTGGTACAATTTAGTTTGAACATTATGACATGTCAAAACCACCCTTCTAAGCTTAATAAGGTGCTTCGTTACCCACTTGTACCCAAACAAATGGCAGCCAGTTCAGAGTATCAAAGATAGAAATATAAGTCCACCTCTATTTATGATAAAGGTTTTTGAATAACGTTGAAAGTTTGGCCTACATGTAAAACTTCTATCCTCAGTGGAACCATTGTAGAACATGGACTTACCTCAGATCCCTCCACATAGCGAGTTCCTAATAACAGCCTGGCTATCAAGCGAAAGTTCCGAATGGAGACAAGTTGCTTCCCCAAAGGCAGGAAAAATCACCTAATGGCTGGTTGAGGGATAGTTTTGGTAGAGGCTCAGGAGCAATTTGCCAACCCATCCTCATGATCTGGCAACGGTGCATTGGCATGATGTGATCTAAAAGAGGGAAGAATATAACTTGAAAAAGCAGGGTAAGAAACATTGTATATTTTTCATGCAACCATGGTTTTGAAAGTGTCCAAAATCATAGTTTTTCTTCGGATGTGTGATTGTGGTGCCATCTTTGTTGATTCCAACTTTCCAGTGCCAGCATGCAATCCCTGACTACTTTGTATCTCAAAGGCCCATACAAAGTAGGGTAACTGCACCAGTCATGATGAGGATACACAAACCTATCTGTTAGCACTAGCCTAGCTTGTAGATTCTTCACGCTGTACTACTGTCAGAACATGTGCCATCTCTACACTGCCAGTACGGTCCATTTGAGCTTTAGTGACTGTGTGAATGGGAATCCCTGTAGCGGTTCCTCTACAGGGTGCATGTTCAAAGGCAGCTTCACTGCTCTGTACCAGGCTATGGGAGAGAGGAATAAAAATAACTTTGTATTTACAAACTGCAAGCAGCTTTTTCAGAGCTTTCGCAGGGAAGTTATTCTGTAATGAGCTTATTAAAATTCTTTTGAAAAAACGGGAGAAGATTCAAGAGTGGGAAAAGCACAGCTTTCATTATTAGCAAGATCTGAATTTGTTTCTTTGCAAGGTCAGATACGGGGGTATAAATGTTCTAATAAGCAAAGGAAGGTACAGCCGCAGGGAGAGGTTTAAAAGATTAAAAAGGATCTACCATGAATGCAGTGTTGATAGTAAAGCTTTGTTTCCTTATGTTCGGTGACTAACATTCTTTATAATAACATGTAATTTAGTGTCATGATTAATGTACGTTTCACTTAGTCCTCCCTTCCTGTTACAGGATTTAAAACTCCAACTGTGTGTCACGTAATCATTACTACTTTATTTACCTCATCTCTTTTTCATCTTGGTGAGGTCCTGCACTCCAGACTATAGCCCTTCATCTCGGTTTCTCAATTTAACAAATGATAGATATTTTTAATGATTCATAATTTAAGTATGTATGTTTATTCCACTGATTTTAGTAATAGATATACATTAGGTTCACTAGTGGCGAGGAACGGTTTCCACCCATTACGTATTGGACCAGAGAGTTTGGTTTGTAAAGCATTTTAAAATGAAAACTTGTCACCAAAAGTCTGACTTTTAAAGCAGTTCATTTTTTTTTCATTTATAATTCTTGTCTTATGATCTTGATCCATTAATTTTTACGGTTCTCAAATAATCTTCATCAGTAAATCAGGTCTCATTCCACGACCTCCACCTCTTTCTTGCCACCTGTCTAGTTTTAGGCATGGCAACTCATGCCAGGATTTGATGTTCTCTCTGCAGCTGCTTGGCTTCAATCCTCAGTCAGGGAATGAATGAACGAATGAACAAAAGAAATTCAATGAATGAATGAATTATTTCATGCCTTCTTATATTCATATGGATTAAATAGGTGGGAATAGAGTCTGTGAGAGAGCACATTATACATAGACTGTAGATAGAATGGGCTTGATGGGCTGAATGGCATTATCTCATTCCATGCTTGTGTTATTGTAGTGAATAGGACAATGATACTTGAAGCAAACTGATTATGTGTTGTGTAGGTTATTTGGATTGAAGCATCTTCATATTAATTTAACAGACTGTTATGGTACTACATTTTTAACTTCTAAGAGTAAATGAAGTGGATTGAACTTAGGAAAAGCTTTCATTTACTTTACAGACCTGTTTTCACACGTATATTTCTTGGTGAGTTCTTTGTTGTGTTGTGTTTTATTAAAGAGGTCCTACTACTGCAGAAAGGTAGCTGGAAAAAGCTGTCTTTTGTGTTAACATCATTTGCATTCAAGAAAAGTCATTGCATTATGCAAAGTTCATCACATTGATTTAAATTGCACTGAGAAATGTAATCACATAGCTTACACATGATTATATTAATCATGACTTAATCTTTCTCGATAAAATGTTGACAGGTCCCCTCCGATATGACCAGCAAGTTAATATGAACTGGGATTATGAAATTCCCTCTGCCCTAGATATTATCCCAGGTTTAGCATCACTGGTCTCTTCCATAAGCAGACCCAGTGTACTTTATGACCAGGAGTTTGCTTTAACTACCCAATATCTAGATGTAGTATAGCATGATTTGGGTGTGTAACAACGAGAGTCCTTTGCAATATTTCCTAGGACTGTGATCCTCCGCATATGTTCTCACATGCACTACTCCAATCTTCCAAAAAGCAGAGTGATTAACACTTTAGCCAGACAAGGCCAGATATGAATCATTATGCTGCTGTATTTTACAGTCAGTAAGTGAATGGAATGCACAGACTAACTGTGAAAGCAAATCTCATCTTTCTTCAAGTTAACTAGTCTCTCATAATGAAGAATACAGTAAGCCACAATACACTGTCGTGGTTAGGGGGCTAACACTTTCTTTCAGTGAATTCTTTCATTGAATCAGACAAGGGCTTGTTCTAGGCCTGTTCAGCTTTCTTCTTAAAGTAGGCTGGCTTGGGCCCTTCCTGCTTCTCTTAACAACTGACCTCAAACATGTATTCACCTGTGTATTTTCGATCTGGCCCTGTACAGGAAGTTTGGCTGTTTGATCCCTGATTCCTTCCCTGTCCAGGGATCGACCAGTAGAGCTCTAATTAAGCCTGCTACTTCCCCCCTTGGGTGTGGACTTCTTAAAACTAACTTCTGATGTTTTCAGAAACATAAGAACATAAGAAATAGGAGGCCATAATAGTAGAAATAGTAGAGAAACAGTCGGTCATATGGTTCCTCGAGCCTGCTCTGCCATTCATTCAGATCATGGCTGATCTTCGACCTCAACTCCACTTTCCAAAGAATTGTGTTATGCTAACACAACGGGCCAGCGTTGTTCATAAGAAAGGCTTAATGGTGACCCATTACTACTTCTGAAGATAGGCTACATTCTGATGACTGAAAGCTCGGTTTTAAACCTTTGTGGATACACTTTACCTTAAACATAACACTTTAATGTAAATTATGCCCAAATCCTTCCATGGTAAAAAGGCTGAAAATCCCAAAAGGTGGTGGATCTCCTTTCTCCAAGGAAGGTCCCTCACATTTGACCAGAAACTTACCTGGACCAGCCATATAAATATTGTGGCTACAAGAGCAGGTCAGAGGCTGGGTATTCTGCGGCGAGTGACTCATCTCCTGACTCCCCAAAGCCTTTCCACCATCTACAAGGCACAAGTCAGGAGTGTGATGGAATACTCTCCACTTGCCTGGATGAGTGCTGCTCCAACAAGAAGCTTGACACAATCCAGGACAAAGCATCCTGCTTGATTGGCACCCCATCCAGCACCCTAAACATTCACTCCCTTCACCACTGGCGCACTGTGGCTGCAGTGTGTACCGTCCACAGGATGCACTGCAGCAACTCGCCAAGGCTACTTCGACAGCACCTCCCAAACCCGCGACCTCTACCACCTAGAAGGACAAGGGCAGCAGACACATGGGAACAACACCACCTGCACATTCCCCTCCAAGTCATACTCCATCCCGACTTGGAAATATATCGCCGTTCCTTCATCGTCGCTGGGTCAAAATCCTGGAACTCCCTACCTAACAGCACTGCGGGAGAACATTCACCACACGGACTGCAGCGGTTCAAGAAGGCGGCTCACCACCACCTTCTCAAGGGCAATTAGGAATTGGCAATAAATGCTGGCCTCGCCAGCGACGCCCACATCCCATGAACGAATTTTTAAAAAATTTGAGCTTAATGATTCACCCTCAAAAAATGGTATGCTACCATGACTGCCAATCCTCTTGGATCCCAGGTGTCCACAGCTTTATGAAAACCTGCCAGAGAGCTGTGAAAACCCTGCGCTTTCCACCAACGACTCACCGTTCCATCCACCGTTCCACGTATAGTACAACAGGGTGTACCTGCACTGTCTAACAGGTCCCAAATTGCCAGCGCAGCCACTGTGACTGAAAAGAGAAAGCTGAAGAGTGACCTGATAGAGGTCTTTAAAATTATGAAAGGGTTTGATAGGGTAGACGTAGAGAAGATGTTTCCACTTGTGGGGGATTCCAAAACTAGAGGGCATAAATATAAGATAGTCACTGATAAATCCAATAAGGAATTCAGGTGAAACTTCCTTACCCAGAGAGTGGTTAAAATGTGGGACTTGCTATCACATGGAGTAGTTGAGGTGAATAGCATAGATGCTATAGAGGGTTGGCCTATGATGAGAGATTGAGTAGAATGGGCCTATAGTCGCTTGGAGTTTAGAAGAATCAGAGGTAATCTCATTAAAATATTCTGAGGGGGCTTGACAGGGTAAATGCTGAGAGGGTTTCCCTTAGAGAGTCTAGAAATAGGGGGCATAGTCTCGGGATAAGGGGTTGGCCATTTAAGACTGAGATGAGGATGAATTTTTTCACTCAGAGTATTACTGCTAATGCTGCCATTTACAGCGTTCACATTTTGCTCAAAACGCACAACAGATTTTGAAAAGATCTCTAAAAAGAAATTCTCAGGTACTGTCCAGTTGTGGAGCAATAATTTTTCACTTGACACAATTTTAAAACTATATTGTATTTGGGATAGTGGTTGCCCAAAATTAATTTTGAAAAACTTGCATTTGTCTTTTTTATTTTTCCCACTTTAGGAACTGCTTCTTTGTACAGTGCAACATTTCGACTAAAAAGGCAGACAGGTGATGTTCTCCCAGATGTGGCCACTGCACCTCTATGACTAGTCACTAGGGGGTGTGAAAGAACTGCTTACAGTGATTCATCCACCAGATTTCCCTCCGATTTGGGGAAAAATGATTCACCCATACTCATCAACTTCCCCACACAGTCAGGTCAACAATGGGATATCGCTATTGGGGGAATCATAGATGCAAACCAGTGCCCTAATGCTATGTGGCATAATTTTTCAATGTACCAACATATTGGGGCCAATAATACAATGGTGAATACCACCGCCCCTGAAAATCTGGTACAGAGGCCTGAGGCCTATCGTACATCTTTTGAAGGGCTATGGGGAAAGAGCAGGGGAGTGAGAATATTCGGATAGTTCTTTCAAAGAGCCAGCACAGGCATGATGGGCCGAATGGCCTCCTTCCAGGAAAAATGGTAAAAAGTTAAAATTAAAGGCTCTTTATCTGAAGGCATGAAGCATTCATGACAAGATCGACAAATTAATGGCACAAATAGAGATAAATGGGTTTGATCTAATAGCCATTACAGAGACATGGTTGCAAGGTGACCAAGGTTGGGAACTAAATATTCCGGTGTACTTGACGTTTCGAAAAGACAGGCAGGATGACATAAGGACAGTGGTGAGAAAGGATCTTGGCTCGGAGGATCAGGAAGTAGATTCAGTATGGGTGGAAATAAGAAATAACAAAGGGCAGAAAATGTTGGTGGGAGTAGTTTATAGTCCCCCTAACAGTAGCTGTACCATTGGACAATCAAGAAAATCATTAATCATTAACTATTAATCAAGAAATAATAGGAGCTTGTAACAAAGGTAATGCAATAATTATGGGGGACTTTAATCTTAATATAGACTGGACAAGTCAAATTGGCAAAGGGAGTCAGGAGGACAAGTTCATTCGAGACAGATTCCTAGAACAATATATCATGGAACCAACCAGAGAACAGGTTGGTTTAGATCTTGTATTGTGTAATGAGACAGGTTTAATTAGTAATCTCATAATAGAGGATCCTCTGGGGAAGAGTGATCAGAATATGATAGAATTTCACGTTGAGTTTGAGAGTGACATACTCAAGTCCGAAACTAGAATCTTAAACTTAAATAAAGCCAATTACATAGGTATGAGGGGCGAGTTGGCTAAGATAGATTTGGAAATTACATTAAAAGGTATGATGGCAGATAAGCAATAGCAAACATTTAAAGAAATATTTCAATATTCTCAACGAATATACATAACATTGAGAAATAAAAACTCCACGGGAAAAGTGATCCATCCGTGGCTAACTCAAGAAGTTAAGGATAGTATTAGATTAAAAGAAGAGGCCTATAACGTTGCAAAGAAGAATCATAGAATCATAGAAAATTTATGGCACAGAAGGAGGCCATTCGGCCCATCGTGTCTGCACCGGCCGAAAATGAGCCACCCAGCCTAATCCCACTTTCCAGCACTTGGTCCGTAGTCATGTAGATTACGGTAATTCGGGTGCACATCCAGGTACCTTTTAAATGAGAGGGTTTTTGCCTCCACCACCCTTTCAGGCAGTGAGTTCCTGACTGCGGCCACCCTCTGGGTGAAAATATTTTTCCTCAGCTTCCCTCTAATCCTTCTACCAATCACTTTAAATCTATGCCTCCTGGTTATTGACCTCTCTGCAAAGGGAAATAGGTCCTTCCTATCCAATCTATCTCGGCCCCTCATAATTTTGTACACCTCAAATAAACCACCTCTCAGCCTCCTCTGTTCCAAGGAAAACAACCCCAGACTATCCAACCTTTTCTCATAGCTAAAATTCTCCAGTCCTGGCAACATCCTTGTAAATCTCCCCTGCACCCTCTCTCGTGCAATCATATCTTTCCTGCAATGTGGTGACCAGAACTGTATGCAGTACTCAAGCTGTCAGCTGCAAGCTCAAGAGTAGTAAGCCTGAGGATTGGGAGAGTTTCAGAAACCAGCAAAGGATGACCAAAAAATTGTTAAAAAGGAAGAAAATAGAATATGAAAGTAAACTAGCAAGAAATATAAAAATGGATTGTAAGGGTATGTAACAAGGAAGAGAATAGCAAAAGTAAACGTTGGTCCCTTAAGAGGCTGAGACAGGAGAAATTATAATGGGGAATAAGGAAATGGCAGAGACGGTAAACAAATATTTTGTATCTGTCTTCACAGTAGAAGACACAAAAAACATACCAGAAATAATGGGGAACCAAGGGTCTAACGAGAGTGAGGAACTTAAAGTAATTAATATCAGTAGAGAAAAAGTACTGGAGAAACTAATGGGATTAAAAGCCAATAAATCCCCTGGACCTGATGGCCTGCATCTTAGGGTTCTAGAACGGTCCCAGCAGATTAGAAAGTAGCAAATGTAACACTGCTATTCAAGAAAGGAGGGAGAAAGAAAACAGGGAACTAGAGGCCAGTTAGCCTGACATCAGTTGTCGGGAAAATGCTAGAATCCATTATTAAGGAAGTGGTAACAGGGCACTTAGAAAATCATAATATGATTAGGCAGAGTCAACATGGTTTTATGAAAGGGAAGTCGGCTTTGACAAATCTATTAGAGTTTTTTGAGGATGTAACTAGCAGGGTAGATAAAGGGGAACCAGTGGATGTAGTATATTTGGATTTTCAAAAGGCATTTGATAAGGTGCCACATAAAAAGTTGTTATGCAAGATAAGGGTTCATGGGGTTGGGGGCAATATATTAGCATGGATAGAGGATTGGTAAAGGGAAAGAAAACAGATAGTATTGATAAATGGGTCATTTTCAGGTTGGCAGGCTGTAACTAGTGGAGTGCCGCAAGGATCAGTGCTTGGGCCTCAGCTATTTACAATCTATATTAACGATATAGATGAAGGGACCGAGTGTAATGTATCCAAGTTTGCTGATGATACAAAGCTAGATGGGAAAGTAAGCTGTGAGGAGGACACAAAGTGTCTGCAAAGGGATATAGACAGATTAGGTGAGTGGGCAAGAAGGTGGCAGATGGAGTATAATGTGGGGAAATTTTTTTTTTTTTTATTCGTTCACGGGATGTGGGCGTCGCTGGCGAGGCCAGCATTTATTGCCCATCCCTAATTGCCCTCGAGAAGGTGGTGGTGAGCCGCCTTCTTGAACCGCTGCAGTCCGTGTGGTGACGGTTCTCCCACAGTGCTGTTAGGAAGAGAGTTCCAGTATTTTGACCCAGCGACGATGAAGGAACGGCGATCCTGCTGCTCTTGTCCTTCTCGTAGCGAGATTTTACAACTGAGTGGCTTGCTAGGCCATTTCAGAGGGCAATTAAGAATCAACCACATTGCTGTGGGTCTGGAGTCACATATAGGCCAGACCGGGTAAGGACGGCAGGTTTCCTTCCCTAAAGGACATTAGTAGGACTTTGGTAGGAAGAATAGAAAAACAGAATATTTTTTAAATGGTAAGAAACTATTAAAGGTTGGCGTTCAGAGAGATTTGTGTGTCCTCCCACAAGGAATACAAAAAATTAACATGCAGGCACAGCAAGCAATCAGGAAGGCAAATTGCATGTTGGCCTTTATTGCAATGGGGTTGGAGTACAAGAGTAAGGAAGTCTTATTACAATTGTACAGGGATTTGGTGAGACCTCACCTGGAGTACTGTGTACAGTTTTGCAACGTTATAGGCCTCTTCTTTTAAACTAATACTATCCTTAACTTCTTTAGTTAGCCATGGATGGATCACTTTTCCTGTGGAGTTTTTATTTCTCCATGGTATGTATACTCGTTGAGAATATTGAAATATTTCTTCAAATGTTTGCCATTTTTTTTATTCGTTCATGGGATGTGGGCGTCGTTGGCGAGGCCGGCATTTATTGCCCATCCCTAATTGCCCTTGAGAAGGTGGTGGTGAGCCGCCTTCTTGAACCGCTGCAGTCCGTGTGGTGAAGGTTCTCCCACAGTGCTGTTAGGAAGGGAGTTCCAGCATTTTGACCCAGCGACGATGAAGGAACGGTGATATATTTCCAAGTTGGGATGGTGTGTGACTTGGAGGGGAACATGCAGGTGGTGTTGTTCCCATGTACCTGCTGCTCTTGTCCTTCTAGGTGGTAGAGGTCACGGGTTTGGGAAGTGCTGTCGAAGAAACCTTGGCGAGTTGCTGTCGTGCATCCTATGGATGGTACACACTGCAGCCACAGTGCGCCGGTGGTGAAGGGAGTGAATGTTTAGGGTGGTGGATGGGGTGCCAATCAAGCGGGCTGCTTTGTCCTGGATGGTGTCGAGCTCCTTGAGTGTTGTTGGAGCTGCACTCATCCAGGCAAGTGGAGAGTATTCCATCACACTCCTGACTTGTGCCTTGCAGATGGTGGAAAGGCTTTGGGGAGTCAGGAGGTGAGTCACTCGCTACAGAATACCCAGCCTCTGACCTGCTCTTGCAGCCACAGTATTTAAATGGCTGGTGCAGTTAAGTTTCTGGTCAGTGGTGACCCCCAGGATGTTGATGGTGGGGGATTCGGCGATGGTAATGCCATTGAATGTCAAGGGGAGGTGGTTAGACTCTCTCTTGTTGGAGATGGTCGTTGCCTGGCACTTGTCTGGCGTGAATGTTACTTGCCACTTATCAGCCCAAGCCTGGATGTTGTCCAGGTCTTGCTGCGTGCGGGGTCGGACTGATTCATTATTTGAGGGGTTGCAAATGGAACTGAACACTGTGCAGTCATCAGTGAACATCCCCATTTCTGACCTTATGATGGTTATTGATGAAGCAGCTGAAGATGGTTGGGCCGAGGACACTGCCTTGAGGAACTCCTGCAGCAATGTCCTGGGGCTGAGCTGATTGCCTCCAACAACCACTACCGTCTTCCTTTGTGCTAGGTATGACTCCAGCCACTGGAGAGTTTTCCCCCTGATTCCCATTGACTTCAATTTTACTAGGACTCCTTGGTGCCACACTCAGTCAAATGCTGCCTTGATGTCAAGGGCAGTCACTCTCACCTCACCTCTGGAATTCGGCTCTTTTGTCCATGTTTGGACCAAGGCTGTAATGAGGTCTGGAGCCGAGTGGTCCTGGGGGAACCCAAACTGAGCATCGGTGAGCAGGTTATTGGTGAGTAAGTGCCGCTTGATATCACTGTCGATGACACCTTCCATCACTTTGCTGATGATTGAGAGAAGACTGATGGGACGGTAATTGGCCGGATTGGATTTGTCCTGCTTTTTGTGGACAGGACATACCTGGGCAATTTTCCTCAATGTCGGGTAGATGCCAGTGTTGTAGCTGTACTGGAACAGCTCGGCTAGAGGTGCAGCTAGTTCTGGAGCACAAGCCTTCAGCACTACAGCCGGGATGTTGTCAGGGCCCATAGCCTTTGCTGTATCCAGTGCACTCAGCCGTTTCTTGACATCACGTGGAGTGAATCGAATTGGCTGAAGACTGGCTTCTGTGATGGTGGGGATTTCGGGAAGAGGCCGAGATGGATCATCCACTCGGCACTTCTGGCTGAAGACGGTTGCAAACGCTTCAGCCTTGTCTTTTGCACTCACGTGCTGGACTCCATCATCATTGAGGATGGGGATGTTTACAGCGCCTCCTCCTCCCGTTTGTTGTTTAATTGTCCACCACCATTCACGACTGGATGTGGCAGGACTGCAGAGCTTTGATCTGATCTGTTGGTTGTGGAATCGCTTAGCTCTGTCTATAGCATGTTGCTTCCGCTGTTTAGTATGCATGTAGTCCTGAGTTGTAGCTTAACCAGGTTGGCACTTCATTTTTAGGTACGCCTGGTGCTGCTCCTGGCATGCTCTTCTACACTTCTTATTGAACCAGGGTTGATCCCCTTGTTGGTAATGGTAGAGTGCGGAATATGCCGGGCCATGAGGTTACAGATTGTGCTGGAATACAGTTCTGCTGCTGCTTATGGCCCACAGCGCCTCATAGATGCCCAGTTTTGAGCTGCTAGATCTGTTCTGAATCTATCCCATTTAGCACAGTGGTAGTGCCACACAACACATTGGATGGTGTCCTCAGTGCGAAGACGGGACTTCGTCTCCACAAGGACTGTGCGGTGGTCACTCCTGCCAATGCTGTCATGGACAGATGCATTTGCGACAGGTAGATTGGTGAGGACGAAGTCAAGTAAGTTTTTCCCTCGTGTTGGTTCGCTCACCATCTGCCGCAGGCCCAGTCTAGCAGCTATGTCCTTCAGGACTCGGCCCGCTCGGTCAGTAGTGGTGCTACCGAGTCACTCTTGGTGATGGACATTGAAGTCCCCCACCCAGAGTACATTCTGTGCCCTTGCTACCCCTGCTTATCTGCCGTCATACCTTTTAATCTAATTTCCCAATCTATCTTAGCCAACTCACCCTTCATACCGATGTAATTGGCTTTATTTAAGTTTAAGATTCTAGTTTCGGACTTAAGGACGTCACTCTTAAACTCATATTCTGATCACTCTTCCCCAGAGGATCCCCTATTATGAGATTACTAATTAAACCTGTCTCATTACACAATACAAGATCTAAACTAGCCTGTTCCCTGTTTGGTTCCACGACATATTGTTCTAGGAATCTGTCTCGAATGCATTCCATGAACTTGTCCTCCTGACTACCTTTGCCAATTTGACTGTATTTTTATTCGTTCATGGGATGTGGGCGTCGCTGGCAAGGCCAGCATTTATTGCCCATCCCTAATTGCCCTTGAGAAGGTGGTGGTGAGCTGCCTCCTTGAACCGCTGCAGTTCATGTGGTGAAGGTTCTCCCACAGTGCTGTTAGGAAGGGAGTTCCAGGATTTTGACCCAGCGACGATGAAGGAACGGCGATATATTTCCAAGTCGGGATGGTGTGTGACTTGGAGGGGAACATGCAGGTGGTGTTGTTCCCATGTGCCTGCTGCCCTTGTCCTTCTAGGTGGTAGTGGTCATGGGTTTGTGAGGTGCTGTCGAAGACACCTTGGCGAGTTGCTGCAGTGCATCCTATGGATAGTACACACTGCAGCCACAGTGCGTTGGTGTTGAAGGGAGTGAATGTTGAGGGTGGTGGATGGGGTGCCAATCAAGCGGGCTGCTTTCTCCTAGATGGTGTCGAGCTTCTTGAGTGTTGTTGGAGCTGCACTCATCCAGGCAAGTGGACAGTATTCCATCACACTTGTGCCTTGTAGATGGTGGAAAGGCTTTGGGAGTCAGGAGATGAGCCACTCACCGCAGAATACCCAGCCTCTGACCTGCTCTTGTAGCCACAGTATTTATATGGCTGGTCCAGTTCAGTTTCTGGTCAATGGTGACCCCCAGGATGTTGATGGTGGGGGATTCGGCGATGGTAATGCCGTTGAATGTCAAGGGGAGGTGGTTAGGCTCTCTCTTGTTGGAGATGGTCATTGCCTGGCACTTGTCTGGCACGAATGTTACTTGCCACTTATAAGCCCAAGCCTGGATGTTGTCCAGGTCTTGCTGCATGCGGGCTCCGACTGCATCATTATTTGAGGGGTTGCAAATGTAACTGAACACTGTGCAATCATCAGCGAACATCCCTATTTCTGACCTTATGATGGAGGGAAGGTCATTGATGAAGCAGCTGAAAATGGTTGGGCCTAGGACACTGCCCTGAGGAACTCCTGCAGCAATGCCCTGGGCTGAGATGATTTACCTCCAACAACCACTATCATCTTCCTTTGGGCTAGGTATAACTCCAGCCACTGGAGAGTTTTCCCCCTGATTCCCATTGACTTCAATTTTACTAGGGCTCCTTGGTGTCACACTCGGTGAAATGCTGCCTTGATGTCAAGGGCAGTTTCTCTCACCTCACCTCTGGAATTCAGCTCTTTTGTCCATGTTTGGACCAAGGCTGTAATGAGGTCTGGAGCCGAGCGGTCCTGACGGAACTCAAACTGAGCATCGGTGAGCAGGTTACTGGTGAGTAAGTGCCGCTTGATAGCACTGTCAATGACACCTTCCATCACTTTGCTGATGATCGAGAGTAGACTTGTCTATATGAAGAATAAATTCCCCAATAATTATTGCATTACCTTTGTTACAAGCTCCTGTTATTTCTTGATTAATTATTAATGATTAATGATTTTCTTGATTGTCCAATAGTGTAGCTACTGTTAGGGGGACTATAAACTACTCCCACCAACGTTTTCTGCCCTTTGTTATTTCTTATTTCCACCCATACTGAATCTACTTCCTGATCCTCCGAGCCAAGATCCTTTCTCACAACTGTCCTTATGTCATCCTGCCTGTCTTTTCACATGGTCAAGTACCCCGGAATATTTAGTTCCCAACCTTGGTCACCTTGCAACCATGTCTCTGTAATGGCTACTAGATCAAACCCATTTATCTCTATTTGTGCCATTAATTTGTCGATCTTGTTACGAATGCTTCATGCATTCAGATAAAGAGCCTTTAATTTTAACTTCTTACCATTTTTCCTGGAAGGAGGCCATTCGGCCCATCGTGCCCGTGCCGGCTCTTTGAGAAAGCTATCCGAATATTCTCACTCCCCCGCTCTTTCCCCATAGCCCTGCAAAAGACAGGCTTCAGGCCTCTGTACCAGATTTTCAGGGGCGTTGGTATTCATCATTGTATTATTGGCCCCAATATGTTGGTACATTCAAAAATTATGCCACAAAGCATTAGGGCACTGGTTTGCATCTACGATTCCCCCAATAGCGATATCCCATTGTTGATGATTATGGGTGAAGCATTTTTCCCCAAAACGGAGGGAAATCTGTTGGATGAATCACCGCGAGCAGTTCTTTCACAGCCCCTCGTGACTGGTCATAGAGGTGCAGGGGCCACATCTGGGAGAACATCACCTGTCTGCCTTTTTAGTCGAAATGTTGCACTGTACAAAGAAGGAGTTCCTAAAGCGGGAAAAATAACTTTTTAAAAAAGACAAATGCAAGTTTTTCAAAATTAATTTTGGGCAACCACTATCCCAAATACAATATAGTTTTAAAATTGTGTCAAGTGAAAAATTATTGCTCCACAACTGAATAATACCTGAGAATTTCTTTTTGTAGATCTTTTCAAAATCTGTTGTGCGTTTTGAGCAAAATGTGGACATTGTAAATGGCAGCATTAGCAGTAATTGGTCTTGTTGGACATGATGATTGATAGCGATGGCTTGACTTTTTCATTGTTTTTTTCTTCATTTTAACTCAACTGCTGTCCACAGTATTATTCCGTGATGTTCCTATTGAGGTTCCTGGTGGATTTTTTTCTGTGTTGTCCTGAATCTGTTCTGTTTCTGCAGGTAGTATTTCCTGTGCTGTTTCTGTTGCAGTACTGTTTTGATCTGTGGTAAGTTTGTTTTGTTATTGTGTTACTTATATTACTATCTGAAGTAGTTATAGTGAGCCTTCTTGTGGTAAAATTCATGTTTATTCTGCATGAGGGAGTGTTTTTTTGGTGTTGTTTGTGCTTTAATGGTGTTTCGTCATCTTGTGTGTTTCACTATTGGTGCTAGATTTTAGATTAATTATTTGTTTTTATATCATGTTGGTTCCCTCTCTAAATTTAGCACAGGGGCAGCTGAGAGCCATTTTATCTGTTACACAGGTTTCTGACTGCACAGTGCCTACAGATGATGTGTCCTGGTGAGGGGTTGAAATTTACTCCAGATGCAAATATTAATCGCAGGGATGGACTATTATTACAATATGCGCAGATGTAGAGGTATTGTAGTTCATAACTTTTATAATTATTATCTTCCATCAACAATGCCCTGCATGCAGAAGTGAAAAAAGTTACATTTAATAGCTGTTGAACATCATTGTCCATAATGGAGGTAAATCACTGCTTGAGAATAAGTATCACCATATTAGGATTGTAGTTGTGGTCATTTGTTTTTGAAGGTGTTCTGATGTTTTCCTATTTTTTTTCCCTTTCCCAGCGAAATGTGGATGCTGGGACATTCCATGACCAATAGGGAAGAAGGATGACTTCCTTCCAAGCCTTCATTTGTTCCACTATTGAACTTGTGACTAAGCAGTTTGAGAAGTTGGCCTATTGAGAGTCCTCTCTTCAGTTTTCCTTTACAATGTGGGGCTGATATGGGTGCGATCAGAGATGGGGAATTGAAGCTACATTCCACCACTCCATGGCATATATAATGGTGATTCAGTGTACTGTGCTATATGCTACCAGGGGTACTGATTTCTAAAGGTCCATACACAATTCTTGAGACGTTGGTTATTTTTCCAAATGTTGGCTTCCTGATCTATTTTCCATATGTCAAAGCTCATGATCTGAATAGAATCAGCTGTTTTTTTAAGACAATATTCTTTCAAGGGCGAGAGGGATTTTTGAGGCAACAGTCTTGTTTCAGATGTTCTAATGACACTCTGAAACAACAGTCCTTTGTGCATTAAATGAGTCAACCATTGTAAATAGAAGTTACCAGCTTTTGCAATGTCAGAAATTGGTTTCAGAACTTAATGCAAATACACCAGTTAAGCTAATTAATTTGGAGAGGGGGCACGTTGCAGTTTCTGAACACTTAAAGGGCCTATGCATGTTGTACATAAGTCCATGTCAAATCCAGCACTAACAAATCCAATACAAATCAGCAAATGGTTGTACCTTTTCTCCTATTGTGACTACCATAATCCTATCAGATGTGGAATGGGACTAATGGGAGGTTTGGATAGTCAAGTGCAGATCTCTTAGGTTATATGTAAGTGGACTAAAGCTGCCGGGGGCACATTACTGAACTGTGTCAAATAGCAGCAGATGTTTTCTGCATATTTTTAACTTTTTACATTGGATCATAGTAACAGCAAATGACTTAACCCTGAAATTTTAACCAGAAAATAATCTTCAGAGTATGAGATCTATATTGGCATTAAGTTAGCCTTAGGAAACACAGGCTCAAAATAAACTGAACAAGGATTCTATAAAATCAAAACATGGCAAACTGAAACCAGTTAGAAAATCCAATTTTGGAGAGCTCGAGATGAAATAGTGGTCGAGAAAGTTCAGAATTACATAGAATGTACAGCACAGAAACAGGCCACTCGGCCCAACAGGTCTATGTTGGTGTTTTGAAATGCAGAGATTGCCTCATTCCAAAACACCATCCAACAGTTGACTTTTAATTCCCAACACATTGTACAAATGAAGAACTTCCCTTCTATGGAGCCCCAGGTTTTGATATTCTTATAGTAATTAAGAATATTGGGGCAGAAATTGCTTAGAAAAGAACGGAGAGCTCAACAGCGCTCACCGTTGTTAGTGGCAAAATCAAGGAGCAAGTTCCGGCATTCGCACATGTGCAGTGAAACACGGAAATCCGGAACTTGCTCCTCCTGGTTCGTCGGTGATATGGCAGCTTCGAATTAAATGTATATCACCAGCTGCAATCAGTGAAATCATTGAAAAAGCGCCAACTTGCTCATCTCCCCAGCTAGAAAGTAACTAATATCATCACAAAACAGGTACGCTTAAAAATACCAGGTCTAATCGAAGACTTCATGACGGCCACAGAACTAAAAATTAACTTTTAAAAATGTGGAGTCTCATTATTCCTTATTTTAATAGTTTTTGGTCATGAAAAATTTCTTTTTTTAAAATTAAAAAATTATTTTTTTTTAGTTTTCCCTTCTGTTTCTTTTATTTCATTCGATTATTTCTTACCCTCTTTTTTTCTCTGTCTAGAACTGTTTTTACATTGATTTTAAATGTTGTACCTTTCACTTCCTGGTTTTCACATTCGAAGCCTGCAGAGACAGTGAACGCAGCTTGCAAAAACGCTGCAATCTGATTAGTTGAGGGGAGAAATCGATCCTCTCGCTTCTCCCATGGGTCCTAGCTTCACTGAAACGAACGCTGGGCTCTTCTCCGCTTCCTATTCGAGGAATTGCACCCAGTAAAGACCGCGGTAAGTTAGCGGGTTGGTATAAAACTATGGAGCAACAAGCACTGTTGGTTCGCTGCTCCGAGCAATTTCTGGGCCAGTGTGCTTTGTTTAATATGTTATTTATATTTTTTCAAGTAAATGACAATCTCAATATATTATAATTTATCTCTTGTTCTACAACTGTTTGAGAATTATTTCACCACTTTTATATTAGTGGTAATGCTGTGAATTCGGCCAATCCTGTCTTGCCTCTGATAAGATGGGTTCACATTTTTGACGTGGTTCAACAGCCCTTTAACTAGTAGATGTCTCACTTGGCAATGTTAAACCAGCCAGAGTGTGCAATTCTGGGGCTACTGTGTCTCAGCAATGCACAAAAGAAGCTCATTTCATGGACAGGTCTCTGTCAGAAATTGTAGATGTGGTCCTGGATAAGAGAGATGTTCTTTTCATCTCAGTAGATATTAACATCGCTAAGGCCAAGGCCTATCAGTGAACTCCTGACAGAGTGAATGGTGTGTTCTCAACCCACAGATCAGGAAACAGTTCAACAACTTCTGCAGAAGTATGACAGTAAGCCAACACTGATACATGAAGGAATAGTGAAAGGACATATATATGTTGTGAGGGCATATATGGCAAACTGCTTGTAATGTAAGCATCTATTGCCATTGTGACAGGAGCTGAACATGGTGTAGTAATTGAAACAGTTGTAATTAGTGCATTTAAATGGAATGGCTGTTACTGTAAGTTTGTATTGATAAAGAAAGCACGGACTGTCCAGTCAAGGCAGGTGACTGTCTGGAATTGGAGAGGGAGGCATTAAATGGGAACTAAATATGTAAACCCACTGCCATTCTTGTCCTGGGTTTGCAATGGTGTGAATGAATTGGCATGCCCTACATATGATTTTGCACGAATGGTCAATGTTGTCCTGGGATTCGGCAGTGCTACCCCGACTCACCCATTCTGATAAAACAGATATGTTTCCTTACCTTCCTTTATCAACACTGTTTGTTACAGTGATAACTTTGCTAATTCTAGACCAAACTAGCTTACAGTGCCAGAGACAGAAGTGGTACAAAAGGGGAAGATCCAGTAAAAGACCTGCCTGCCCTGAGAGCTCCACATGGTTGAGTTTATCAACTTCTTGACCCTTCTACAAATAAGCATCCCAAAAATAGGGAACCCACAACACCATGAAAGCATTGAGCTGGCACATATTACAGCACCTAGGCGGGAAAGGAAAGGCACTCGTGCCATCGTTTCACAGTAATGTACTTTTGCTTGCCCCGTGTTCTCACGTCACAGGTGAAGAGTCCACATATCTGCTCATGGTGCCTCTCAGGAGGAAGTGGAACAATACCAGAGGAGCATTCCACCACCGTACATTTTATTGGCACAGAATCAGGCTTCATGGCAAATGAGCAGAGAGGCTCAGAAGTACTGAGCAGAGGCCCAAGCACTGCAAACTCTTTCCAGACATGGCTTGAGAAGTAGGGGCTTTTAGAAGACCCTTTTAAGCAGAGGATGCTGGGCAATATTCGTGTTATTGTTTCATTTGGCTTCAAGTCTGGAGTTAAAAAAAAGACTATGTCCCAGATGTTGAGCAGCCTGAATGACATGGGTAAGGCAATCAAGAAGGTTTCTCCAACCTGAGGTTTGAAATGTAGCTGGTGCCAGCTGCTGTGGCACATGCTCTACCACCCTCCTAAAGGAGACTACAAGAACAGAGTGCACCTCACGTAGATGCTCAGAAGGCAGCTGTGGATGCCCTGGGCGACAAAATGTAAGAAGCTGCTTGGTGTGGCTTCAGATCAGTGGGAGTAAGACTGTAGACCAATCAGCGGGAGAGATTGCAGCAGCTCATTGTCCTGTGTCCCAGCAGATCAGTGTCCCTTGTGAGAACATTCCCTCCTGCAGTGTGAGGTAGGACAGAATGTAGGGTTTGCCATTTGGTTCTCAGGTCGTTGGTTCTCATCTTTCATTCATCACAGTTCTGCACATGCATTCCATTAAAGGCATAGACACACACATAAACTTACAGTTAAATAAATGTTGCCACTCATTAAAGTATCATGCCGACTATGTCTGTTTTGTAAACGCCAAGCACAGCATCAGCACATGCTCATATTGTTGAGTTACTGATAATAGGGAGGACAATTATGAATAAGCAGATAGGACAGATGTCATTGCAACCAACACAAGACAAATTCCTCAGTGCAGTAACTCAAAGGAAGAAGCCATCAGCAGCTGGCATTGTCCTTGTGGTGGTTCTTCCTCAGGGGGTAGATGTTGTGCTTCCTCACCCTCCTCTTGCCCTGATACCCGCTGATCATCGGTGAATTGCTTGTTGCTACCCCCGTCAGTGACATTGTTGCACAGTATGCAGCACATTGTCACTATGTTGGCTACTTTTTTCGGGCTATACAAGAGGCATCTACCAGAGCACACAGAGCACATCAAGCACACAGAGTACTGTTGGAGTCTTGCTCATTCAGCACTCTGGTCCAGCCATAGACTTCAGTGTACTGTAGCTGAGACCAGATGTAGAGAGTTGTGATGAGCCACAGTTACAATCTCCTAGCAGCCAGCTATTGAGCCTTCTTGGAACATTTCTTTGGTGCAGAATGTATGAGTTATGAATATTCCTACTGAAGCAGCATTCATTTATATAATCTTAGGGGTCACACGCCTGCATTTCGAAGGAACAAAAGGGGCGATTTTAATGGAAAGGAAAATCGGGCGGGATGTGTAATGGGTGGCCTTTTGACTTATGTGCATCATGGCATTGCTGCATGGTGCTTGAAAAGCATCAAGACTTGTGTGTAGCATAAACATCGGCATGGATCAGTTGGGCCGAATGGCCTTTTTCTGTGCTGTACATTCTATGTAAGGGAACAATTGATTATTTCAAGTTGGTAGAAGCCCTGATACCTTTGGGAATTTGAGTGTCATTATCTTGATTGCAACGTAGAAAGACAGTGCTGACTGTGGCCTGCCCGTGCGGCCTGCCATTCAGGAATTGGCACAGGTTGGTGGCGTCAGCCTGTGCATGACCTGCTCTCCTTTAGGGGCAGGTTGTTGCTTGCTGGCCTGTGTATCTGGCCTTAAGGATAGCAGTGTAAGCTGTCGTTAGCATTCTGTTAAAGCCTTTGCCTCTGCTCTGCCCTCTGTTCCTGCAGCAAACCAATGTTCATATGTGGGCCAGCACTGAGGCTGGGATCACACCTGCAGGGAGCCTCCCCCACTAGCCTCAGTGAAATTTCCAGGGTCAAGGGGAATTAACCTGAAAATGGCGGGCACCCATGCCACTAGGAATACCTGATTTATAAAAAAAAATCCAGAAAGTCTGCTCCTCTTCAGCCCCAAAACAACACAGAGCTCCCTCCAGCAGCCCCCTGGTATACTTGGACTGAACTAGCCTCAGCGCCCTCCACATTGAAGGCCATGTTTGGAATGGGCACAGGCCCCCTCCCACCAAACATGCCGTGAGGAAACTTCGACACTTGTCTGGGACCAATGTATCCAGGTCTTGATCTAGTTTCTGGCCATCCCAGCATACTCCTGTTGAAGTTACAGTGAGAGTATGCCGGATCAGCCACGGATTTTCAGGGCTGCTGTTTACCATTCTGAAGATACAGTTACTCCAACTCCGATCAGGAGTAGCAGGCACCAATAGACAATTTATCGCAGCAAATGAAAGACAACACCAATCAGCATTCGGACCCATTAACAAACCCTTAACTGGCATCATTGAGCAATGGCCATTAAAATAACATTGTATAATTGGTCCCAATCAATTTTTTCCCACAGACTTGGAGTAGGATGAAACACCAGTTAACACATGTAGTCTTTTTCCCCGAAGTCTCCACCTGTTTTAATGACAACGTCCACAGACGCATAACAGTGGGAAGCAGAAATAAAGCTTGGTAGACACTTCTTACCAAAAATAAGTGATACAATAATGCAAGGTTCATGCAGTGAACATCATTTTTCCTGAACTAGGGCTCAACCTAGTGACCCAAATATTAAGTAATCGCATTAATTACTAAAAATATTAGAACAGTTTTTAGGATGAAGTATAGCTGACTTGTAATTACCGTTATACAAATTAAACTGCAGGAAGCTATTTTCATGTCTGTTATACCATGTATGCAGCAGTTCATGGGGTATAACAGTCTGGGAAATGAGGTGGAGATCTGTCACACATGCTTCGAGTGGGCCGGGTGCAGGAATATTACAGTTCAACTGATGTGGGAGTGACATCATTTGACGCTATTATACCACTACAGCACCTGGCAGCAGTCTGGCAAAACAGCCCAGGGAATTTGGCCCAGGGTAAACAAGTTGAAGATTAATAATCTATTATTGTGCACTAGTGATTATATAAAAAGAAAAATTATTGCAGCGAGCAGCTGATTAATTTCAACTTTGGTTTCATAAACAACTCAGCCATAGTTGGGTAGCCTCTCTTGTAGTCATGTATCATTAAATAGACCTCTGCATAATCCAATGTACTGCAAAATCTACAGAAACTTTAAGGTAAATCTCCATGAAAAATTACACCAAAATAATTTCTTCTGAGACAAAGAACTTTGCATTACATTGTAATAATCTTTAAACTCGCGATAACTTAGCACTAAACATGCTTGGTAATATGTGACAAATGATGTACGCTCTACAGTAGAAGCCATTGAACTTCCAGCTATGATACACAGGATCTAATTCAACTTTTGACTGATATTTGTTTCCCTTACAAGATCGCATCCAGCAGTCTCAATCAGATCTTGTATAACAGGGAGGCAAACTGCTTGTGGACAATCTCCTCCATACAGCCATTTCTCTGTAGTTAGTCATAGAGCAGTTTTAACAGTTTCTCTGAAAATATTTGTGAAAAGTAGATCGTTTTAATCTCCCAATTGAAAAAGATAATGGGACTGCAATTCTGGGGCCCTTCTGGTGCACTCCCATTGTAATCACGTAGGGAGTGCTCCAGAAGTGCCTCAAATTGGGCTGGGTCCCGGCTTCCAAATTGGCCCGCTGGGAGTGGTCTTCACCCGTCTCGGACAATGCCATTAATGCAGGAAAGGGACAGAGCCAGGGACTCCCATGGCCGGGAGTTCTGGTGTTCCCGGCCTCTCAGAGGGCCGGTGGAGAATCAGCGGCAAGTACGACTGGTGAGACCAGACTCAGCTGGCCACCAAATGATGGAATCAGGAATCCAGGCTGAGCATCGTGACCAGGAACATCAACGACTGGAGGTCAGCTATTATTTGTGTGACTAGTGGACCTCATGTGGTACTGCCCATTGGAAATCATGGCAAAGCAGCCTCTGGGAACAGATGGGCACGCGATACGTGCCCCCAGCAGTGTGGGTGCTAGACATCGGGATTCAAAGTAGGGAATCATCCCATGTTCCTGGTCAGCACATCCCAACACGTGGAGTTTCAGCCCCAACTTGCCTATAAGTATCTAGCCAGTTGGGAGAAAAATACACCGGAGACTCAGAAAAGACATAATCACATGCAGCTAAAGGGGTGAACAGCTCCCTAGGGACATCCTGTCACTGTTCGCTGCTTACCTGCAGTGGTCTGCAATTATTTCTCAAGTTTTTTTTTATGAGCAGTCTAAGCTTAAAGAACCCCTGCTCCATTTTGCTCAGCTGTATGTGGATCAGATATGCTCAAAAGATGTCCAAATGGGATGCTCTCCACTGCCTCCTCTACGAGAAGGGCTGACCAATCTCGTAGAGACCAGAAAGGCCAATTTTTCAAGTTAAGTTTCACTAAACACTTGAAACAACCCACAAAACTCGGCTCCAATCAATGACATGGCTGTTTACAGGAATCCAAGTAGGAAGACTGTAATAAAAGATCAAAGAGAAACACCATAGACGGTGCTTACTTCCCTTTTTACATGCTGCAGATACAGTTGTTAACATTGATATAGACCCTTGTAAAATATCTGCACCAAATAACCTGTAAAGTCAGAGCATTCTGAATAAATACTCATATTCTCCATGCTCGCATGCTTCATCTGTAAGGCTGTAAAAATAAATACCACACAATCTATTAGTCATGAATAAAATATGAAACTGCTGAACCAGTGATTCATTGCTAACCAAAAAGGAAGCATTGAATCCATTATTCAATGACTGCTACTACTTTACCTAACCTCAGGTTAATACCTGGGCTTTCCCCCTGCAGTGCTGCATAATAATCGCTGACTTTGATGCAGCAAGGTAAGGAGTACTGCTTTGTGAATAATCTGTAATTGAGCTATTCATTAGTTCAAACCAATGTCTAAGTTTAATCACGGTGTTTACTGAATGGCAATAATGTCAGGAGGTTTGCATCAATTTTACCTTTCATCCTGCAATAAGGCATATTGGGAGAATATTTCCTCTGTGTGTTATGTGAATGAAATTGTACATTTGTTCCTCATAAATGGGTTTACTATTTTGTTACATGTGGCACAAGGAGAAAATCTTCCTCCATTGCTCTATATATGTGAAATTCAATGGAAGAGTTGAACCTGAAATGGCTCGACAGTTCACCTGTAGAATGATGAATATATGGGGTTGAGTTACAAGGCTGTAATACGAGCAGCAGTAGATCTGTCAGCATCTGTGAAGAGAAAGGACAGGTCAATATTTTGGGTGTTGACCCTTTGGCAGAACCTAAAAGTAGAAGATAAGCAAACCGCTTAGTGGGAGTGAACGAAACAAAGATGAGGAAGGAGAACAATCAGGTCAAAATCAAGAATCAGAAATGCTGATTCTGAATGGCCAACAAGCAGGTGAGTATTTCAGAACTTGCTGCTTTCATTTCAGATTTCCCAATACATAGGTTTTTAAAAAAATATTGGTGAAGTAATCAAATTTAAATTAGTATAATTCAAGCAGTTTGTTAATTTATCATCTTAACTCTGGGACTAGGTGACTGCTATCTGCTAATTTTATAAAGTACATACATTCTGTTGAAACTTACAGAAAAGTAGTATACTGGTAGATTTGAATATTTCAGGATTGTCTATGCAAAGATCAAACGTCAGATATGGGAATACCTTGCGCACACACCGATGTTGCCCAGCATTCCCTTTTTCAGAATTTTCAACTGCATACTCTTGACCAATAAGTTTTTTTTAACTCTATTACCACTAAAGGGAAAGGTCCAATATCATAGTACTGTGTTGTTCACAAGATTAACCCCTCTTTTTGATGTCATTATTGCAGTGCTGCTAGGAAATGAAAATCAGTGGATCACAAGAATGTTCTGTATAAAATATATTCAATATAGTTCCAGAATGATACTGGGTTCAAAGGGTTAAATTATGAGGACAGGTTGTGTAGACCAGGCTTGTAATCCCTTGAGTTTAGAAGGTTGAGGAGTGATCTAATCAAGGTGTTTAAAATGAAAAAGGGTTCAATAAGTTAGATACAGAGAAACTATTTCCTCTGGCGGGGAAAATCAAAAACAAGGGTGCATAATCTTAAAATTAGAGCTAGGTCATTCAGGTGTGAAACCAGGAAGCATGTTTTCACACAAAGATGCTGAGGGTCAATTGAAATTTTTAAGACTGAGATAGATTTTTGTTCAGTAAGAGTATCGTGGGATATGGAGTTGAGGTACAGATCAGCCATGATCTGAATGAATGGCGAAACAGGCTCGAGGGTCTGAATGGCCTACTCTTGTTCCTATATACTGTATTAAAAAGACATACTAATCATATTGCACAATTTAACCAGCTTAATGTAAATTACAACCCATTGGGGAAATATTATCTTAATTATTTTACACTTTGTGGACTGTGAAAGGGTTACCCATTTTATGGGCAGTGCAAAAAATGTGTTTTATAGGAAACTAGAGCTATTGTTGTGAAACTATCTGAGTTTGCTGACCCAGTACTAAATTTTAGTCTGCTGCATGCAGAAACCATAGTTTTCTGATTCTTGTGACCTTTAACTGTTCCAGTCAATAAGCTAACCTTTTCTAAACTGAGAGTTCACCTTTAAGTTTATTCCCACTTGTTCTATTAAACAGTAACGCACAAAAAGAGCCTCCAGTGAATGGCTTCAATCCTTGGCCTCATGCTGATGTGTCAGAGAGCGGTTGAGAAAACTAGTCACCGTGTCAAGGTGTCAAAATATCAGATTGGACAGAGGCAGCTATATTACTTTGCAGATTGTGCTGTTTTATCTTTATTCCTTAGTCATCATTGCTCTTTCAGATCGTGTTACTGTCTTTTCCTCTGTGACTGGAAATACGATTTTACTGCTTCTGAGGTTAGTTTCATACCTGGACAAACTCCGGAAACTATATAGGAGACTCGCTGCAGATGGAGATCTCCAACCAGCATGCTCAGTTCCCTGGAAAAGGTCAGGGATTCCCTAGTGAACAAAATACTCCCAATGCTTGATTTTTCCACTAGTGAGTGTAGAGAAAACTCCTATATATTATTTAGCCGAACATGCTCAATTTTGGAGTATCTCTGTTCCCTACTGGGTATGTGCACACAGTTCTAATATGAATTTCTCTCTCCTCTTTCCTCATGTATGAAACTAGTTTTGCACTGACTGACAGTAGCTGACTGAACGTAGTATTGAATAAGGAAGATCATGGTTTGTCAGTCGTTAAATGCACCGTACGTTGTCATGCTGGGCCATACAGACCAAGGAAGGTCCCAGGTACGATCATAAGGATGGTATAGTGATGTGACGAATAGGATTTCTGTCCCAATTCAAATCATAAGAAAGTGGCTGGCCACTTTAAATTTAGTTGTTGATAGCTTGTTTTCCACACGCTGGAGAGGATACATAAAGTCTCACCTCAAAGACATTATTCTAATGCAAATATGTTTTGATTACAAAGCATTAGAAATCATTTAACACAGACTATTTGCTTTGTGCTGAAATCAAGCAGATTTAAGATTAAATGGTTGGTAGTATGTGGGTGGAGTTCAGGAACGCATTGCATTAATCTGACAAAATTGGGTCAACTATGGAAGAGAACTATTTCTTTCCTGTAGCTGAGCTTTCAACTTCAAAGAGTACAAAAGGTATATCCCAGGTAGTGTGCTCCCAAATCATCAGTTCTTCTTGAATCACTGTATTGTAGTTCGAGTGGAGGTGGTCTTGTGGTCCTCCATGGGCCATTACAAATTTCCACGTGTACGAGTTACTTAAGTGTCACACCTTTTGTTGTTTTTGTACCCGTGCTGGGAGTGTGATTTACAATTTCTATCTAAACAGTGGAAGCTGCTGTTTGGTCTCTTGCTACTTCTTATCTGTTGCTTTTAATCCTTTTTATAGTTTATGGCCTAAACTATGGTTTGATAGATTGTTCATTCTTCTGCTACCAAGGACTAGGAGAACATGAGGGGGGCTCATGTCAATTTAGCAAGTTATTGCAGGAACAAGGATTTCTGTTTGACCCTTAGGTAACACAACATTGCTAGATATTGTATGTATAAATTCACATTCCAGTTCAGAGGAGAAAAGAGACAGCTTGTGGGAGTGATCTTTTGCTCTGAGCATGAGAGAAATATCTGAGTAAAGCCTAAAATCTTTGTGGGGCTAAGGGTTAACTGGGTGATTCTTCAAGTGAATAGAAATGTTTTAAATGAAATTTCCCATGAACAGGTCCAATTGAGTCTCAATTGTTGCAGGGCTTGTATATTTTGGAGTGCACTCATTCTGGATAATTTTCCGAGTCATGCTGGCAGAAAGCCTTGCCTGCCAGCAGCATGTATCGGAAATTCAGGCGATTGCTGCCCACAATTTGCCGTCATGGGCAGCGCTCGCCCGAATTTCTGATGTGCGCTGCCAGCGGGCGAGGCCCCTCAACGGCTTTGTAGACTCATAAAATAATTCTGATTGTATTTCGCCACGGTGCTTTAAGTATTGTCAGTCCCTTTTAAGTTTTTGAAATGTCACTCTAAACCTGAAACTTACAACTAAAATGCGAGGGATAAACGACAGAACATTTCTCAATTCATATTGCAATCATTTCAATTTTTTAAAAAAACCTTGGAGGTGAAATTCCTTCGATTGATAATTTTACACCCTAAAAAAACCCAGTGTGAATATAAAACAAGAAATTCCATTTTATGTTCACACTGACCTTTTCCATAAAATTTTCACAGAGAACTTTCACCACCTCTCATCCCTCTTTATCGTTTGGCTTGATTTTGTAGACAAACTTTATTGCTTATTAAAGAATCGGAAACACAGCAATGACCAGAAAATAAATGTACTTGTAAAGTGTTCATTAAAAATGTGACGACACCAGTATTAGTGAAAACTCTGCAGTGCCCATGACCTTGGTTGTTTTGCTGGAGGGCACTGTAAATTGAAGTGTACATGGTTTCATAATGCTGGGAACATTTTTTTTAACAAATACAACAGTTTTTTTTAAGTCTATCAAAAGACCTAATTGACCATTAGGCTTATAAGCTATTCATTATAGTAAATCAGGGAATAATCAGATTGAGGTGCCAAAAGAAAGTTTAATTCAGAAGACTGTTAATATAGCTTTTAATATAATGTGGGAATACATTCCTGTTGCCCAAATGATATTGCTACACATGCTAAGATTTACAAAGAAATAGCCACCGAGTGGAAGTAAACTATTAATGGCAATTATTGTAAAAGTTATTTATGTATGATGTGGTTTAGAGTCTATGTATATTTCTGCTATAATTATCCAAGCTCCAAGTTGAAATGTTCAGCATACCCCTGTTCCGCATAATAATGGTCCTAATTACACTTCAGACACCTGTCCATAAAGCTGTTCGGCTTTTTACACCTTAATTTAGCACGCAGCTATTCAGAGAAGCTGTTTGTCTTATTATTTCTGGTATGCATTCCATATTGACAGCTGGACAGTTTCGTGTCAGATTGCCATCTGGCCCATGTTCCTTAATCGTCCTTGTTCCCGCTCCATTGCCGTCACCATCTTGCTGGCTTTAATGCAGCTTTCAGATTTTGCGCATGCTGAGAAACGAAAGGGGAGAGGCTTTTTAAAATGACAGTACCTCTCCGCAGTTGTGCTCGTGCCCTGGCCAAGATCACCACAGCTACAGTTTATTAACAGCTATTACTCAGTTAAAGGCTTTTGCAAGTGCTGAGTTGCAATGACCCCAGAGCCAGAACATTATTACTCTCAAGAGGCTCTTTGACTGTGACTGGTATGTGCATACAGCATGCTAATTGCAGGACAAATGCCAAGACATGAATAGCTGGTGGCAAATAAAGATGCCCAAAATGCCAAGAAGCTGTCCAATGTGACAACAATTCACTCGCAATGCTAATTTGTTTCAAAAATGTATATGTGCATACAAATGCTGAACTGCAACATATTGACAGATGGGGCAGTTGCAGCAGATAGAATGCATCTCTTTGATGTTTATAGTGGGCTATCAGACACTTTAAATCCACATACACACATTGTACTAATGAATAAAAGAAAACGTTTAAGTTGACTAGATACACTGTCGTGAAGAACAAGCAGATCTGCCAATTGCTCACCACTTCAAGATTTCATTTGCACTCAGTGCACTGATTATCCACTAATTGTTCTTTTTTCAATGCATTTGTAGGAACACACAGGTTTATTCAGCACAATTTTGGAGTTAGTTTGCTTACGCAGAAATTACGCTGGTTTCTATGCTGATCTTGGCAGTGGGAACTTATGCTGAAATTTCCTGCGGAGCTCATTTGCCCACAGTGGAATATCAAAACTGGCATAAGACAAGCGCAAATGCACTGCCACCAATAGGGGTAATACCATGGGCTGCTGTCTTCTGCCTTCGTACCTCACTCTCTGAGCCTTTTGCCTCTGCTGCTCCTTTTCCTCTTCCATTATAATGCAGTGGATGTGGAGATGCCGGTGATGGACTGGGGTTGACGATTGTAAACAATTTTACAACACCAAGTTATAGTCCAACAATTTTATTTGAAATTCACAAGCTTTCGGAGGCTTCCTCCTTCCTCAGGTGAATGTTGTGGTTTCCACAACATTCACCTGAGGAAGGAGGAAGCCTCCGAAAGCTTGTGAATTTCAAATAAAATTGTTGGACTATAACTTGGTGTTGTAAAATTGTTTACAATTATAATGCAGAACAGGGGCATTCCTATTGGGAAAATCATTCCAGTTGTGTAGTCCTTACGAATGTGTTGAGGGGGGAAGGAGAGGTGTGGGCTCTGCAAAAATTTCAAGTCCACTGAGACTGACAGAACTTTGACTAAGTATAGTACAGATCTGAGAAAGAAATGTTTTTTAAAAAACGCAAAGAATATTGTTGTCATACTCCAGAAATATCAGTTATATCAATATCAGGTGATTTGGGACCAGGCTGCATCTAAATTTTAGGGCACAGATCTAGTCCAGCGCATTACTGGCGTAGATGCAGGAAATTTGCTTGAGCTGGTCTTTTGCATGGGAAAGATGCAGGAAATTTGCAGCTATGTAAATAATTGGCAGAGGGTTTCGGTACACGTATCTTGGAGGCAGCACTAATGATTGAGGAAATTTGCACGTACTGATGTTTCGGCGTGAAACCAGCATAAACCAGTTATGTATGGAAGAAAATAATGCATTGCCACTATTACGCCATACAGCGAAAAGTTCCAGGAAATTCCAGGCCATTGTTTTATGAGCCACAAAAAAGCACTGGGCAGTTTTAGTTTATTTGATTTTACAAATCTTATCCGTGCCTTACAAATGTGCATCATTGTAAACCCTTTCTTATGAGGTCAGAGGTTTCTGCAAAGCTTTATCACGCAGATTGGAGCAGGTAGCCCATACTTCCCAGGAGTCAAACCTTCATTCTGTCTTGCAACTTGAACACTTGAGGATCCCTATATTAGCTCAAAACGTGTGCCTCATTTCCTAGAAAATAAGCATCAACTTGCAGTAATTTTTGCCAGTGGACACATACTATTTGGACATTGAGGCAACAATAGCCCTTTTCTTTGATAAAATAGAAAGCACAGCACGGACAACGATGTGAGTGTAATTAATGGCACCTTGTACTTGGGGAATGGCACTCAACTGTTAGAATTGGGTCTGCCTCTTCGAATGGTGCTGCTGTTGAAGTTGATGAATGCTGATTGATAGCAGGAAAGGGCGACAGTTATCTCGATGGTGAAACCAAATTCTGGTTGATGTCTCTGTTGGTGTCTAGAAGCGTTCAAATGCATAAGATTTGAGTGCAGTGATTACTTTCACTTCCACTGAATGTGCCTCATACAGATCTGAGATCTCATTCCTGTCTCATCTACTTACACACTATTCACTGAAGTCTACTTAGGTGATACATCCACGGTACTCATGCTACATTGGTTAGTACTGAGTCCTGAAATTCTGCCACTTCTGTCCTTGAATTTCCTGGGCTGTTCTTTCAAACTATTTAGCATTTTCAAACTTGATATGGTACCAATCCTGCAGAGATCATCAAAAGACTGCTCCCTTAGGCAATATTTCCTGCTCTGCTCACCGCTGGGACTTTGCAAGTTCCCTTCAAAGTTTAACACCAGCTTTTAATTGGAGAAATTAATGCAACCTGGGAAAGAGGTTAATCCCGAATAAATTTGCACATTCCACATTAATTGTTGATAAACAACCAAAAAAAAAGTGTTAGTATTTGGATTGAATGCCAACATTATAAACATTAGAAATATTTACTCCAGGAGCATGGGCAAAACTGTGTTCATGCTTTGATAATGCTAATACAAGAAATTCCTCACATATTAACTCACAATTAGCTCATTCACCAGCTCTGACATACAGAGTTAATTAAACCCGGGGGGAATTCTATATCCACCTAAAGGAGCTGACTATGGTATAGTTGCAGAGGCACCGGCACCTTTCCAATACCTCATCTCAGTGGTCATTCTTTATGTGTGAGTGTCTAGTTGGTGTGGTCAAGCATTTCCCAAGCTTGTGGGACACAAACGCTGAGACTATCCTGTCCTCATCCAACATCCACATGTGCACATTTTCCAGCTGGAATTACTGGATAGCAGTCAATAGCAGGGACCATTGGTGATTCTTTTTCACAATCCGTAACCCAGGGGGCTGAGATCACCTGTATTACCCCACATGATGCTCTGGCTGACATCAACTAAGTCAATACAAGCAGAGGCTCGGACCTTCTGGTCTGGATGGCTTAGTACCATACTGTGTAGTGTAATTACTCACTAAGTCATTGAGGACCTACAAAGGATACATCTGACCAGTTCTGTCACATACGTTGTACTTTGACCCCCCTCCAAAGTGCTGATTTTAAACCAGTTCTATCTCACAGATCTCAGAAGTTGGGACTCAATGAGTTAAACCAGTGTTCAAATCCCATAAAGATGTTGGAAGTGTAAATGACGAATGGAACTTCACAGATTTATAATATTGTCAGGTTGTGATGTCCCTCAACTGCAGAGAAAATCACTTTTCGCTGTTGTATATTTCACACCGTTCCTGTCACTTTGATCGGGTCTGCTGATTTCTTCCACCATCTCCTAAGAATAGTATCTGTTAATATATGAGAGCAGGAAGATTGTCAGTCAGCCATTATATAATTCTTGTGCCCCCGATGACTTTATAACCATAAATAATTTGATGTCTTTGTAAACTAATGAGATCCAATGTTCACAATTGAGGCCATCAGTGGTGCCAGTGTGGAAAAGTAAATGGGACTACAGTTCAGAGATAGTGTGTGAGATCTGTTTGTTTGTGTATTTAATCTGTTTGTTTTGTGTGAGTGTGTATTGGTGAGATGCAGAAATCACTTCACACCAACGCTGAACTTGTAGTGTAAGTGTACCCTTACTCCCCTTTTTAGCACAATACTGCCCAGAACTGGGCACAAAACTACCTATCTTGCTCAAAGAGGCCACAAAAATGGTTAATGTAGGAAACAGAAGTACCGTACTAAGGCTGGGGCGTAGTAGAGGGTAATTATCTAACCAATGCAATTTATACCTGACCGAACAGTGCTTGATACTGGCATTGTATAGAAGAAGCGGTAAATCCCTCAGGAGGAACATCCCACATTGGAAAATAAAATTGATAAATGAAAAAACAAAGACAAAAATTGCACCCAAAGTTTGATTCTTAGTTCGGTTGCTATTGAGATAATTTGAAGTCACTTTCTAATCTAAGCTGGTGCTTTCTTAGTTGGTTTGCTCTCCCCAAAAACCAAAAGTAAATCAGTGGAAATACAGAGAGTTGCCTTTGTCTATGCAAAACCGGAATCCCAAATATGCAGCCCTAATTCTGGTAACACCTAAGTACAACCTATCTACTGTTCGGCCATGGAACATGATAACACTTTAGAACAATTTAATCTTGCATAGTAACAGTAGAATCATGATTGATCTACCCAATTTAGCAAAGGACCACAATCCTCTACATTTTTATCGATGATACTATTTTGGAAGAGTCTAAATGGTATCTTTATATAAGAGTCTCTGGGCTAGAAATTCGGCCATACAGCGCCCAATGTTTCAGCACTACGCGGCCACCCGAAGTTCCAAAATGGCAACTGGGATGCGCGTGCGCTTCTAGCGTTACGTGTACCGGATGCTATCTTGGTAAAGGGTTTCGCATACGCACAGGTAACGAATGCCGGCAGCATGTAAAGTAGGGAGAATATGCATTAGGACAGTATGCAATGCTGATTTAAAGTGATAGATACCATTTTGGCACTTAATGCTCCACTCAACGCATTGTCTTAACCATGAACAGCTGAACGTGTCTTAGATGGCCTGGAAACCCCCCCCCCCCCCCCATCGGCGCTATTTAAAGGGACCATGCAGGATTTACAGGTTAGTTGATGGATTATTGCTTTTGGCTGCTGATGCATTCGTACCTGATTTTGGAGATCTCCGAAACTTGAATACTAGGACAACGGAATATAGCCTAACATTTAGAGCCAGGACTGGCAGGAGTGAAGTCAGGAAATGCTTCTACATGAAAAGGGTGGTAGAAGTTTAGAACTCTCTTCTGCAAATGGCAGTTGATGCTAGCTCAATTGTGAATTTTAAATCTCAGATTGATAGATTTTTGTTAACCAAAGGTATTAAGGGATATGGGGCTAAGGCGGGTATATGGAGTTAGGTCACAGATCAGCCATGATCTCACTGAATGGCAGAACAGGCTCGAGGGGCTAAATGCCACTGCCACTTGCTGCCTCCTGTTATGCGCCATCTTCTCCTACAAGAAAGTGAGAAGTGTGTCGGTGAGTGTCCTGCAGGATGTTTGGGTGATGTGCCTGTCATGGTTGAATAGCTGCTAGTGTGTGTGTGCGACTTGCAATAATGGTAATGTGTGTGAGGGTGAGAGGAAGCATCTGATTGGAAGAGTTGAGAACTGATGGAAAGAGTTTGTTGGTATGTGGGTGATGGAGAGGTGTACTGTGTGGAGCAGTGGATGCGGCTAGTGGTACAGTTGGTAGGAGATGCCACTTGACAGTTGGCTGCACTCATCTTGACCACTCGTGTCAAAGCATTGAACTTCTTCCTGCACTGCATCCATGTTCGTGGTGCTATGCGTCCGGCATTGAATACGTCCCCTACTGCCTTTGACTGCCTCTTGAGCATATGTCTGGAGGGCCTCTTGCCCCCCCTGTGGATATAGGATGTCCCTCCTTCTGTCCGCCTCTTGCACGAAGGCCTCTAGTGCATCAGCAGAGAACCTTGGTGCACACTCTTTCTCAGGCCTGGTACAAATTCAGATCGGCAGATTGGTGAGGTCTGGTGTGCAGATTGGAGGATGTGGGATTTAGTAGTGCTCAACCTTTTTTCAATGTTTTAACATAACTCATCCGCTTCTAAACACAGGGACGGGACCTGCATCCATGTTTTACGCGTGTGATGCCTGATCTCCGTTCAGACTCCATGCAGACCTGTGTCTTATCTTTTGCAAATAAGTGGTGCAGCCTGCCCTTAAGAGGTGCAGCCTGCCTTTAAGAGGTGCTAGCAAATCATGCGATATTTGGGCCCCCCTGCTGATGAGAAGTGCAAACCTGATGCAAAGCCTGATTGGTGCTTTTTGATGAGCCAAGTGACCAGTCACGAATATCTTGTGCTGCCTGCATTGGAACCACTGGGCGCGGATTAATCGGGGACCGTGACCCCCGTGCCCAGATTCGGGGGTTATCGAATTTAATCCCCTCTGCATCAAGGCCATTCTGTTTCAGTCTTTAAAATGTTATTATTGAAAAGATTACAGTAGGATTTCCGTTTCCTGTCATTTGAATACTCCAGTCAATTGCATATATGCCAAGCATGTTGTTTTATCCAAGAGTCTTGAATTCTCACAGTCTCTTCTGTGGGAGTATGTTCTGTTGAGTAAGTAATAATAAGATAAATCTATTTTAAATTTAGATATTTTCATTGCACACTCACCAAGGCAAGTCTTAATCTGTTGTTAGTTCTTTTAGTATGTTGGGGTGCAGCCAGTGCAAATATCACACTCTAAGCTCCTTAAGTATTGCTAAATTATCATAATATTGCAAATATAGCACAGAAGTTTTCAAATAAATTAGTTTTTGCATCACAGAATACTTAATATATACCACTTAAATGTCAAACTCCCTGGAAAGAGTCAAATATCGTCCAACTTATGACAATGAATCAGTGCTGGAGAGAGAGGATGTCCTGGAGGGGTCAAAGACAGAATCTATTTGGTCAGAGTTAAGGAACAATAGAAGTGCCATTACACTACTGGGTGCACTCTATAGGCTACCAACTAGTGGGAAGGAAATAGAAGAACATAATTTGCAGGGAAATTACAGAGAGGTGCAAAAGCTATACAGTAGTGATAACGGGGGACTTCAACTATCCTAATATAGACTGGGATAACAATAATAATATAAGGAGCAAAGAGGGGGAGGAATTTTTGAAATGTGTTCAGGATAACTTTCTTGACCAGTGGGTTTCTGGCCCAATGAGGAAGAAGGCATTGCTGGAATGGGGTGGGCCAAGTCGAGCAAGTGTCAGTGGGGGAGCATTTTAGGCAGCAGTGATCATAGTATCATCAGGTTTAGAATAGCTATGGAAAAGGACACTGACCACTCTAAAGTAAAAATACTCAATTGGAGGAGGGCCAATTTCAAGGGGATGAGAACAGATCTGGCCCGGGTAAATTGGAATCAAATTGACAGGCAAAACTAAAATCGAACAGTGGGCGGCCTTTAAAGACGAGATGGTTCGGGTACAGTCTAGGTACATTCCCACGAGGGTGAAAGGTAGGGCAACTAAAGCCAGAGCTCCCTAGATGACAAAAGAGATAGAAAGGAGCGGAAGAAAGGAGCGTATAACAGATGTCAGGTTGATAACACAAGTGAGAACCAGGCAGAATATAGAAAGTTCAGAGAGGAAGTGAAAAAGGAAATAAGAGGGGCAAAGAGAGAGTATGAGAATAGACTGGCGGCTAATATAAAAGGGAATCCAAAAGTCTTCTACAGGCACATAAGTAGTAAACGGGTAGTAAGAGGAGTGGTAGGCCAATTAGGGACCATAAAGGAGATCTACTCATGGAGGCGAAGGGCATGGCTGAGGTATTAAATAAGGACTTTGCATCTGTCTTTACCAAGGAAGAAGATGCTGCCACAGTCTCAGTAAAGGAAGACATAGTTGAGATACCGGATGGGCTAAAAATTGATAAAGAAGAGGTACTAGAAAGGCTAGCGATACTTAAATTAGATAAGTCACCCAGTCCAGATGGGATGCATCCTCGGTTGCTGAGGGAAGTAAGCTTGGAAATTGTGGGGGTACTGGCCACAATCTTCCAAACATCCTTAGATATGGGAGTGGTGCCAGAGGGCTGGAGAATTGCAACTGTTACACCCTTGTTCAAAAAAGGGTGGAAGGATAAACCCAGCAACTACAGGCCAGTCAGTTTAACCTCAGTGGTGGGGAAACTTTTAGAAACGATAATCCGGGTCAGAAATTAACAGTCACTTGGACGAATGTGGATTGATTAGGGAAAGCCAGCACAGATTTGTTATAGGCAAATCGTGTTTAACTAACCTGATAGAGTTTTTGATGAGTTAACAGAGAGGGTAGATGAGGGCAATGCAGTTGATGTGGTGTATATGGACTTTTAAAAGGTGTTTGATAAAGTGCTGCACGGTAGGCTTGTCATCAACATTGCGGCCCATGGAATAAAGGGGGCAGTAGCAACATGGATACAGAATTGGCTAAGTGATAGCAAACAAAGAGTAGTGGTGAACGGTTGTTTTTCAGACTGGAGGGAGGTGTACAGTGGTGTTCCCCAGGGGTCGGTGCTGGGACCACTCTTTTTCTTGATATATATTAATGACTTGGACTTGGGTGTACAGTGCACAATTTCAAAATTTGCAGATGACACAAAACTTATAAGTATAGTGAACAGAGAGGAGAATAGTGATAGGCTTCAAGAGGATATAGACAGCCTGGTTGCACGGGCAGACACATGGCAGATGGAACTTAACGCAGAAAAATACAAAGTGATACATTTCGGTAGGAAGAACGAGGAGAGGCAATATAAACTAGAGGGCACAACTCTAAAAGGGGAACAGAAACAGAGAGATCTGGGGGTATTTGTGCACAAATCATTGAAGGTGGCAGGGCAGGTTGAGAAAGCGGTTAAAAAAGCATACGGGATCCTGGGCTTTATAAATAGAGGCTAGGAGTATAAAAGTATGGAAGTCATGATGAACCTTTATAAAACACTGGCTTGGCCACAACTGGAGTATTGTGTCCAGTTCTGGGCACCGCACTTTAGGAAAGATGTGACGGCCTTAGCGAGGGTGCAGAAGAGATTTACTAGAATGATTCCAGGGATGAGGGACTTTAGTTATGTAGATAGACTGGAGAAGCTGAGGTTGTTCTCCTTGGAACAGAGAAGGTTGCGAGGAGATTTGATGGAGGTATTCAAAATCATGAAGGGTCTAGACGGAGTAGATAGAGAGAGACTGTTCCCATTGGTGGAAGGGTCAAGAACCCGAGGGCATAGATTTAAGGTGATTGGCAAAAGAACCAAAGGTGACATAAGGAAAATCTTTTTTACACAGCGAGTGGTTAGGATCTGGAATGCACTGCCTGAGGGGGTGGTGGAGACAGAATCAATCATGGCCTTCAAAAGAGAACTGGATAAGTACTTGAAAGTAAAAAATGTGCAGGGCTACTGGGATAGGGTGTGGGAGTGGGACTAGCTGGATTGCTCTTGCATAGAGCCGGCACGGACTCGATGGGCCGAATGGCCTCCTTCCGTGCTGTAACCTTCTATGATTCTATTCTATGAAGGTAGTCACTCCTGAAGCAAATAGAAAAAAATCCATTGAAGCATCAAGGGTCAGAGGGTGATTGCAGATCTGAGAAATGGCTCATTTTTTAAAAATTTACTGGCAAGGACACATTTATTGCCCATCCCTAGTTGCCTTAAGATTGTGGTGGTGGACTTTCCAGTAATTGCTTGCAGTAAAAGTCAAGCGTTTGTGCGGATCGGATCCGGTAGGAGTGGCAGGTTCCCTTCCCTGAAGGACATTAGTGAACCAATTGTGTTTTTACAGCAGCTTTCATTGTCACTTTTTCTGGTGCTACCCTTCAGATGACCAGAATATTGAATTCAATTTCACAATTTGCCATGGTGGGATTTGACCTTACAATTTCCAGATTGCTAGTCCACTACTATAACCATAACATTACTGTACCCAATAAATAACCAACCCATCAAGACAGTCTTCGAACACATGCAGCAAGACCTGGACAACGTCCAGGCTTGGGCTGATAACTGGCAAGTAACATTCGCGCCAGACAAGCGCCAGGCAATGACCATCTCCAACAAGAGAGAGTCTAACCACCTCCCCTTGACATTCAACGGCATTACCATCGCCGAATCCCCCACCATCAACATCCTGGGGGTCACCATTGACCAGAAACTTAACTGGACCAGCCATATAAATACTGTGGCTACAAGAGCAGGTCAGAGGCTGGGTATTCTGCGGCGAGTGTCTCACCTCCTGACTCCCCAAAGCCTTTCCACCATCTACAAGGCACAAGTCAGAAGTGTGATGGAATACTCTCCACTTGCCTGGATGAGTGCAGCTCCAACAACGCTCAATAAGCTCGACACCATCCAGGGCAAAGCATCCTGCTTGATTGGCACCCCATCCAGCACCCTAAACATTCACTCCCTTCACCACCGGCGCACTGTGGCTGCAGTGTGTACCATCCACAGGATTCACCGCAGCAACTCGCCAAGGCTTCTTCGACAGCACCTCCCAAACCCACGACCTCCACCACCTAGAAGGACAAAGGCAGCAGGCACATGGGAACAACACCACCTGCACGTTCCCCTCCAAGTCACACACCATCCCGACTTGGAAATATATAGCCGTTACTTCATCGTCGCTGGGTCAAAATCCTGGAACTCCCTTCCTAACAGCACTGCGGGAGAACCTTCACCTCACGGACTGCAGCGGTTCAAGAAGGCAGCTCACCACCACCTTCTCAAGGGCAATTAGGGATGGACAATAAATGCCGGCCTCGCCAGCGATGCCCACATCCCGTGAACGAATTAAAAAAAACAGATAAGGATGTGTATTAAAATGGATACTTTATTATTTCTTAGGTGAGTGGAAGTGCTTAATAGCGTGACAGTGATAATCAGGCTTAAAAATAATGGCCCTGAATTTCCTTGATGCCCGTTGCACCATTGTTGCACCAGAAAGTTACGCCATTCACCAGCAGAGGGAATTGCATGCAAATTTCCTGCAAGTTAATTTGCATATGAAGTGTTGTAAGTTCTGGCATAATTGTGTTCTAAAAGTTCAATGAGCATCTTAGGCCCCAGGAAATTTCAGCGCAGAAGTGGCGCAGCCACTGTAAAGATTATTGTCATCATTATAGCACTTGGAGAAAGCAAAGAGAGGCTCCAGAGACTTTTTCCTCGATCCTTTTGCCTCTTATTCACTTAGAGCATCTCCTCCCCTTATCTGAAGGGCCATTTGCCAAAACCATAAGCAGTCACAGGCCAGCTGTGCCCATGGGGCACCAGGACAGGGCAGCATCTCATCAAAGAGTTGAAATAGGTGGAAAATAAGTGGGATTAACTCCTGGGTGATGCTGCACAGATCCCCTGTAGCACCTTGAAAGGATCTGGTGCCAAGAAAATTCAGGGTAGTGGTCACCTTCATAGTGACAGTCAGCCGTTCTCTTTGGAGCAAGGCTAAAGAACTTTACAAAGAAGGTCACACAGATGTGCAATGTCAGCCTTGGACAATAGCAGTCTCCGTGAGTAAAACTGTGGATAAAAAACAGGTTGAAAACACACCTGTGAAGCCAGAAATCAGCTAGCAATCCCTGTGGACCCTTTCTAGCTCTCAAACTGCTCACTTCATAGAATCATAGAAAAGTTACGGCACAGAAGGAGGCCATTCGGCCCATTGTGTTCGCACCGGCCGAAAATGAGCCACCCAGCCTAATCCCACTTTCCAGCACTTGGTCCGTAACCTTGTAGGTTACAGCACTTCAGGTGCACATCCAGGTACTTCTTAAATGAGTTGAGGGTTTCTGCCTCTACCACCCTTTCAGGCAGTGAGTTCCAGACCCCCACCACCCTCTGGGTGAAAAAGTTATTCCTCAGCTCCCTTCTAATCCTTCTACCAATCACTTTAAATCTATGCCTCCTGGTTATTGACCCCTCTACTAAGGGCAATAGGTCGCTTAGTAGAGAGGTCAATAACCTTCCCGCCTGAATCAGTGACCGGTGGAGCTGGGCCTGTTTTATATGAGGCTAACTTTGTCAGAGTGCAGTAGTGGCATAAAAGCCGGAAGTTCCCGGGCACAGCGCTACCAGGTGCTTCTGTGCAAATGAGCACCGTGGATCTTCAAAACTGCTAAAAAGATGACGGAAACTGAAGCCTCGCACATTAATGATGCATAAGCAGCATAAAGCGCTAAGCATGAGTTTCCTCAATCCTTTTTAGTGCAATAACAGCATAGTAAGGGCATAAGTGCTGAAGAGAGTGAGGAAATTCAGGGCCATTAGCATAGAACATAAAACGGCTACAAGGAAAATCATTTGGTCCAACAAGCCTGTTCCTTCCACAGATCATATCAAATTTGCGCTATCCTGACTATACATAATTATTTAAAATCCCAAGAGAAGATGTTATATAATTTTGCTCTGATCCCCAAAAATAATCAGGTGAGGTGGAATATCTGGTCCTCCCCACATCTCCACTATTCAATCTAGCCAATCTCTTTCCACAGATCACATTTCCTTAGTGATAGAGGCACAGCCAACATTTTGTTCCATGAAGTTATTGATTATGCCTCTTTATGTTTATCACTATAGCCATCAATCAAATTCCCAACCAGATGTTTATTAAAGGAATGATTCAGCACAGCCTTATTGCTTTTGATGAAGTCCATTCCACATATTCAGTGATTTGGATGGAAAAAATTCTTCGAACCTCTAATCATCCTTGAGACTTGGTAATGTTGAACCGAAGTCGCATAACCTGCTTATGTCTAAATTATCTGCATCTTCCAGCATTTTAAAGGCCTTAAACGTGTCATGCTTACTCTTTCCTTCAGTAAAGATAAGCAAAACTCTGCTCGTCTCTGCATAACCTGAAGCCCTGACTTCCATAGTAACTGCTGTCACTTCATTTTTAAAAATTCATTCATGGGATGTGGGCATCGCTGGCGAGGCCAGCATTTATTGCCCATCCCTAATTGCCTTTGAGAAGGTGGTGGTGAGCCGCCTTCTTGAACTGCTGCAGTCCGTGTGGTGAAGGTTCTCCCACAGTGGAGTTCCAGGATTTTGACCCAGCGACGATGACGATGACGATAACTCTCCCCAATGCAAAGAAAGAATTTTCATTTCTATAGCAGAAGTGTAGTCACTGTTATATAGGAAACACAGTAGCCAGTACGCACACAACAAGGTCTCATAAACAGCAATGATATAGTGACTAGATAATCTCTTTTAGTTATGTTGGTTGAGGAACAAACGTTAGCCAGGACACCAGGAGAATTCCCCTGCTCTTCTTCAAAAAGGGCCATGTGATCTTTTACATCCACCTGAGAGGGAGGAGTGGAGCACGGGATCGGTGATAAAAGGAGGAGCGAGAGAGGAGAGAGAGTGGAGCACGGGATCGGTGATAAAAGGAGGAGCGAGAGAGGAGAGAGAGTGTGGAGCACGGGATCGGTGATAAAAGGAGGAGCGAGAGAGGAGAGAGAGTGTGGAGCACGGGATCGGTGATAAAAGGAGGAGCGAGAGAGGAGAGAGAGTGGAGCGTGGGATCGGTGATAAAAGGAGGAGCGAGAGAGGAGAGAGAGAGCGGAGCACGGGATCGGTGATAAAAGGAGGAGCGAGAGAGGAGAGAGAGTGGAGCACGGGATCGGTGATAAAAGGAGGAGCGAGAGAGGAGAGAGAGTGTGGAGCGTGGGATCGGTGATAAAAGGAGGAGCGAGAGAGGAGAGAGAGTGGAGCGTGGGATCAGTGATAAAAGGAGGAGCGAGAGAGGAGAGAGAGTGGAGCGTGGGATCGGTGATAAAAGGAGGAGCGAGAGAGGAGAGAGAGAGTGGAGCATGGGATCGGTGATAAAAGGAGGAGCGAGAGAGGAGAGAGTGTGGAGCACGGGATCGGTGATAAAAGGAGGAGCGAGAGAGGAGAGAGAGTGTGGAGCGTGGGATCGGTGATAAAAGGAGGAGCGAGAGAGGAGAGAGAGAGCAGAGCGTGGGATCGGTGATAAAAGGAGGAGCGAGAGAGGAGAGAGAGAGTGGAGCATGGGATCGGTGATAAAAGGAGGAGCGAGAGAGGAGAGAGAGTGTGGAGCACGGGATCAGCAATAAAAGGAGGAGCGAGAGAGGAGAGAGAGTGGAGCACGGGATCGGTGATAAAAGGAGGAGCGAGAGAGGAGAGAGAGTGTGGAGCACGGGATCAGCAATAAAAGGAGGAGTGAGAGAGGAGAGAGAGTGGAGCACGGGATCGGTGATAAAAGGAGGAGCGAGAGAGGAGAGAGAGCGGAGCGTGGGATCGGTGATAAAAGGAGGAGCGAGAGAGGAGAGAGAGAGTGTGGAGCACGGGATCAGCAATAAAAGGAGGAGCGAGAGAGGAGAGAGAGTGTGGAGCGTGGGATCGGTGATAAAAGGAGGAACGAGAGAGGAGAGAGAGTGGAGCGTGGGATCGGTGATAAAAGGAGGAGCGAGAGAGGAGAGAGAGTGTGGAGCACGGGATCGGTGATAAAAGGAGGAGCGAGAGAGGAGAGAGAGTGGAGCGTGGGATCGGTGATAAAAGGAGGAGCGAGAGAGGAGAGAGAGTGTGGAGCACGGGATCAGCAATAAAAGGAGGAGCGAGAGAGGAGAGAGAGTGGAGCACGGGATCGGTGATAAAAGGAGGAGCGAGAGAGGAGAGAGCGGAGCGTGGGATCGGTGATAAAAGGAGGAGCGAGAGAGGAGAGAGAGCGGAGCACGGGATCGGTGATAAAAGGAGGAGCGAGAGAGGAGAGAGAGAGCGGAGCGTGGAATCGGTGATAAAAGGAGGAGCGAGAGAGGAGAGAGAGTGGAGCACGGGATCAGCAATAAAAGGAGGAGCGAGAGAGGAGAGAGAGCGGAGCGTGGGATCGGTGATAAAAGGAGGAGCGAGAGAGGAGAGAGAGCGGAGCACGGGATCGGTGATAAAAGGAGGAGCGAGAGAGGAGAGAGAGCGGAGCGTGGGATCGGTGATAAAAGGAGGAGCGAGAGAGGAGAGAGAGTGGAGCACGGGATCGGTGATAAAAGGAGGAGCGAGAGAGGAGAGAGAGCGGAGCACGGGATCGGTGATAAAAGGAGGAGCGAGAGAGGAGAGAGAGTGGAACGTGGGATCGGTGATAAAAGGAGGAGCGAGAGAGGAGAGAGAGTGGAGCGTGGGATCGGTGATAAAAGGAGGAGCGAGAGAGGAGAGAGAGCGGAGCGTGGGATCAGCAATAAAAGGAGGAGCGAGAGAGGAGAGAGCAGAGCGTGGGATCGGTGATAAAAGGAGGAGCGAGAGAGGAGAGAGAGTGGAGCACGGGATCAGCAATAAAAGGAGGAGCGAGAGAGGAGAGAGCAGAGCGTGGGATCGGTGATAAAAGGAGGAGCGAGAGAGGAGAGAGAGTGGAGCACGGGATCAGCAATAAAAGGAGGAGCGAGAGAGGAGAGAGAGTGGAGCGTGGGATCGGTGATAAAAGGAGGAGCGAGAGAGGAGAGAGAGTGGAGCGTGGGATCGGTGATAAAAGGAGGAGCGAGAGAGGAGAGAGAGAGCGGAGCACGGGATCGGTGATAAAAGGAGGAGCGAGAGAGGAGAGAGAGCGGAGCACGGAATCAGCAATAAAAGGAGGAGCGAGAGAGGAGAGAGAGTGGAGCGTGGGATCGGTGATAAAAGGAGGAGCGAGAGAGGAGAGAGAGTGTGGAGCACGGGATCGGTGATAAAAGAAGGAGCGAGAGAGGAGAGAGAGTGTGGAGCACGGGATCGGTGATAAAAGGAGGAGCGAGAGAGGAGAGAGAGTGGAGCACGGGATCGGTGATAAAAGGAGGAGCGAGAGAGGAGAGAGAGTGTGGAGCACGGGATCGGTGATAAAAGGAGGAGCGAGAGAGGAGAGAGAGTGTGGAGCACGGGATCGGTGATAAAAGGAGGAGCGAGAGAGGAGAGAGAGCGGAGCACGGGATCAGTGATAAAAGGAGGAGCGAGAGAGGAGAGAGAGTGGAGCGTGGGATCGGTGATAAAAGGAGGAGCGAGAGAGGAGAGAGAGAGAGCGGAGCACGGGATCGGTGATAAAAGGAGGAGCGAGAGAGGAGAGAGAGAGAGCGGAGCACGGGATCGGTGATAAAAGGAGGAGCGAGAGAGGAGAGAGAGCGGAGCGTGGGATCGGTGATAAAAGGAGGAGCGAGAGAGGAGAGAGAGAGAGCGGAGCACGGGATCGGTGATAAAAGAAGGAGCGAGAGAGGAGAGAGAGAGAGCGGAGCACGGAATCGGTGATAAAAGGAGGAGCGAGAGAGGAGAGAGAGTGGAGCGTGGGATCGGTGATAAAAGGAGGAGCGAGAGAGGAGAGAGAGAGAGCGGAGCACGGGATCGGTGATAAAAGGAGGAGCGAGAGAGGAGAGAGAGCGGAGCGTGGGATTGGCGATAAAAGGAGGAGCGAGAGAGGAGAGAGAGCGGAGCGTGGGATTGGCGATAAAAGGAGCGGAGAGAGGAGAGCGAGACAGCGGAGCGTGGGATCGGTGATAAAAGGAGGGGAGAGAGAGGAGAGAAGGAGAGCGGAGCACGGGATTGGCGATAAAAGGAGGAGAGAGAGAGGAAAGAGAGTGTGGTGTGGGATCAGCGATAAAAGGAGGAGCGAGAGAGGAGAGAGAGAGCAGAGCGCAGGATCAGTGATAAAAGGAAGAGTGAGAGAGGAGAGGGACAGCGGAGTGCGGGATCAGCGATAAAAGGAGGAGCAAGAGAGGAGAGAGAGAGCGGAGCACGGGATCAGTGATAAAAGGAGGAGCGAGAGAGGAGAGAGAGATCGGAGCACGGGATCGGTGATAAAAGGAAGAGTGAGAGAGGAGAGGGACAGCGGAGTGCGGGATCAGCGATAAAAGGAGGAGCAAGAGAGGAGAGAGAGAGCGGAGCACGGGATCAGTGATAAAAGGAGGAGCAAGAGAGGAGAGAGAGCGGAGCACGGGATCAGTGATAAAAGGAGGAGCGAGAGAGGAGAGAGAGATCGGAGCACGGGATCAGTGAGAAAAGGAGGAGAGAGAGGTGAAAAAACACCTAAAATGACGTCAGCATAAGTGAAGGAGCTGGTGAGTGTTTTTTTTAAAGTCTTTAGTTTATTTCTGTTAAGTTTAGTTAATAATCTAATAAATTGAGGCATGGCAGGGTAGCACAGACTCATCGAACGCACGGCCTGTGCCAACTGCGAATTCCAGGACACTTTCCGTGTCCTGGACAACCACAGGTACAGAAAGTGTCGTCAGCTGGAGGAGCTCGGGCTCAGGATTTTGGACTTTGAGCAGCAGCTGGCGTCACCGCAGTGTATCCGTGAGGTTGAGAGCTACGTGGATAGCAGGTTTCAGGAGGTGGTCACCGCGCAGCTTAAGTGAGTGCAGGCGGGGAGGGACTGGGTGACCGCCAGACTGACAAGGAGGACCAGGCAGGTAGTGCAGGAGTCCCCTGAGGGCATCTCACTCTCTAACCATCTGAATACTGGTGGGGGAGAGGGTTCCTCTGCAGAGTACAGCCAGAGCCAAGTCCACAGCACCATGGGTGGCTCAGCTGTACAGGTGGGGGAGGAGGAAGTTCAGGAGAGCAATAGTGGGATTCAATAGTTAGGGGAACAGACAGGCATTTCTGTGGCCACAGACATGATTACAGGATGATATGTTATCTCCTTGGTGCCAGGGTCAAGTATGTTACCGAGCGGCTGCAGAACATTCTGGAGGGGGAGGGTGAACGGCCAGAGGTCGTGGTCCTTATCGGTACCAACGACATAGGTAGAAAGAGGGATGAGGTCCTGCAGGCAGATTTTAAGGAGTTAGAAAAGAGATTAATAATCTCAAAGGTAGTAATCTCCGGATTACTCCCAGTGCCACGTGCCAGCGAGTATAGAAAAAGGAGGAGAGAGAAGATGAATGTGTGGCTGAAGAGATGGTGCAGGAGGGAGGGCTTTAGATTCCTGAGGCATTGGGACCAATTCTCGGAGAGGTGGGACCTGCACAAGCCGGATGGGTTGCACCCCAACAGAACCGGGACCAATATCCTCGTAGGGAGGTTTGCTAGTGCTTTTGGGGAGGGTTTAAACTAGCTTTGCAGGGAGATGAGCACCTGAGCATAGATTCAGAAGGGAGAGAAGCAGAGCTGGAAATAGAAGGAAGAAAATTAGTAAGTGAGCTTGGAAGGCAGAGGAAACAAACGTTAGAAACTAGACAACAAAGGAGTTTGGCAATGCTTAATGAAATATACCTCAATGCAAGGAGTCAAGTGAATACGGCAGATGAGCTGAGGGCACAGATAGACACGTGGCAGTACGATATCTTAGCTATTACAGAAACATGGCTTAAACAGGGGCAGGAATAGCAGCTCAACATTCCTGGTTACAGGTTTTTCAGACGAGATAGAGACGAGGATAAAAAAGGAGGGGGGGTGGCAATATTGGTTAAAGAAACACTTACGGCTGTGGGGAGAGATGATATATAGAAAGATCACCAAATGAAGCCAAATGGGTTGCGCTAAAGAACAAAAAGGGGCAGTCACACCGCTGGGAGTGTTCTATAGACCCCCAAACAGTTAAAGGGAGATAGAAGAGCAAATATGTCGGCAAATTTCTGAGAAGTGCAAAATCAATAGAGCAGTAATAGTAGGGGATTTCAACTACCTCAATATTAACTGGGATACAAACAGTGCAAAAGGTATAGAGGGCGCAGACTTCTTAAATTGCATTCAGGAGAAGTTTTTTAGCCAGTACATAGCAAGCCCAAAAAGAGAGGGGCAGTTCTGGATTTTGTTTTAGGGAATGAAGCTGGGGAGGTGGAAGGAATATCAGTGGGAGAGCATTTTGGTGGCAGTGATCATAATTCATTTAGATTTAGCATGGTTGTGGAAAAGGACAAAGATAGAACAGGAGTAAAAGTTCTAAATTGGGGAAAGGCCAATTTTACTAAGCTGAGAAGTGATTTAGCAAAAGTGGACTGGAAACAGCTACTTGAAGGTAAATCAGTGTCAGAGCAGTGGGAGGCATTCAAGGGGGAGATTCAAGGGGTTCAGAGTAAACATGTTCCCACAAAGAAAAAGGGTGGGACTGCCAAATCTAGAGCCCCCTGGATGACAAGGACCATACAGGGTAAGATAAGGCAAAAAAGGGAAGCTTATGTCAGACACCAAAAGCTCAATACTGCAGAAAGCCTAGAGGAGTATAGAACATGCAGGGGTGAAATTAAAAAGGAAATTAGGAAAGCAAAGAGAGGGCATGAAAAAATACTGGCAAGAAAAATTAAGGAAAACCCAAAAATGTTTTATAAATACACAAAGAGCAAGAGGATAACTAAGGAAAGAGTAGGGCCTATTAGAGACCAAAGAGGTAACCTATGTGTGGAGGCAGAAGATGTGGGTGTGGTTCTTAATGAATACTTTGTGTCTGTCTTCACAAAAGAGGGGGACGATGCAGAGATTGTAGTTAAGGAGGAGGAGTGTGAAATATTGGATGGGATAAACATAGTGAGAGAGGAAGTATTAAGGGGTTTAGTATCTTTGAAAGTAGATAAATCACCAGGCCCAGATGAAAGGTATTCCAGGCTGCTAAGAGAAGCAAGGGAGGAAATAGCGGAGGCTCTGACTATCATTTTCCAATCCTCCCTGACTACAGGCATGGTGCAAGAGGATTGGAGGACTGCTAAAGTTGTACCGTTGTTTAAAAAGGAAGAAAGAGATAGACCGAGTAATTATAGGCCAGTCAGTCTAACCTCGGTGGTTGGGCAAATTATTGGAATCGATTCTGAGGGACAGCATAAATCATCATCACGGGTTAATCAAGAACAGTCAGCATGGATTTGTTGAGGGAAGGTCGTGTCTGACTAACTTGATTGAATTTTTTGAGCAGGTAACAAGGAGGGTCGATGAGGGTAAAGCGTTTGATGTAATCTACATGGAATTTAGCAAGGCTTTGACAAGGTCCCACAAGGCAGACTGGTCAAAAAAGTAAAAGCCCATGGGATCCAAGGGAAAGTGGCTAGTTGGATCCAAAATTGGCTCAGTGGCAGGAAGCAAAAGGTAATGGTCAATAGGTGTTTTTGCGACTGGAAGGCTGTTTCCAGTGGGGTTCCGCAAGGCTCTGGGTCCCTTGCTTTTTGTAGTATATATTAATGATTTGGACTTGAATGTGGGGGCTTGACCAAGAAGTTTGCAGATGATACAAAAATTGGCCGTGTAGTTGATAGTGAGGAGGAAAACTGTACACTGCAGAAAGATATCAATTCAGGTGGTCAGGTGGGCAGAAAGGTGGTAAATGGCATTCACTCCGGAGAAGTGTGAGGTAATGCATTTGGGGAAAGCAAACAAGGCAAGGGAGTACACAATAAATGGGAGGATACTCGGAGGTGTAGAGGAACAGAGAGACCTTGGAGTGCATGTCCACAGATCCCTGAAGGTAGCAGGACAGGTAGAAAAGGTGGTTAAAAAGGCATGTAAGATACTTTCCTTTATTAGCCGAGGCATAGAATATAAGAGCAGGGAGGTTATGCTAGAACTGTATAAAACATTGGTTAGGCCACAGCTTGAGTACTGCGTTCAGTTCTGGTCACCACATTACAGGAAAGATGTGATTGCACTAGAGAGGGTACAGAGGAGATTTACGAGGATGTTGCCAGGGCTGGAGAATTTTAGCTATGAGAAGAGATTGAATAGGCTGGGGTTGTTTTCTTTGGAACAAAGGAGGCTGAGGGGAGATTTAATTGAGGTGTATAAAATTATGATGGGACTAGATAGAGTGGATAGGGAGGACCTATTTCCCTTAGCAGAGGGGTCAGTGACCAGGGGGCATAGATTTAAAGTAATTGGTAGAAGGATTAGAGGAGAGCTGAGGAGAAATGTTTTCACCCAGAGGGTGGTGGGGGTCTGGAACTCGCTGCCTGAAAGGGTGGTAGAGGCAGAAACCCTCAACTCATTTAAAAAGTACTTGGATGTGCACTTGAAGTGCCATAATCTACAAGGCTACGGACCAAGTGCTGGAAAGTTGGATAGCTCTTTTTCGGCTGGCACGGACACAATGGGCCACATGGCCTCCTTCAGTGCTGTAACTTTCTACGATTAACATCTCATCCGAAAGATGGCACCTCCAAAGGTGCAGCACTCCCTCAGTACTGCACTGAATTATCAGCCTGGATTAGATGCTCAAGTGTCTGGCGTAGGATTTGAACCCACAATCTTCTAACTTAGAGACGAGAGTGCTACCACTGAGCCAAGGCTGACACAGCAGGTCTTTAGTGCATTAAAGACATTTGAAAGTTAGCTACAGGTGCGTGGTAGGGGGGAGGATAATTAGACATTAGGAAGGGGGCGTCAATATGGGATAAGGTTTATACTGAATATCAGATTTTTGTATAAATGTTTCAGTGAATTCTGTACCTCGTCAAATAATTGAAACCAGAAACAATGGGCCAGATTTTCGTGGGTGGTGCACATTGGGCGGGCAGTGGGCGGATTGATCAGGACGCCCACCCGATGTCACCAGCAAGAGGCCTGCACTATTTTGATGGTCGGGCCACATTTATATCTAACAGGCAAACTGCCCACATATTTCCAGTGCTAATTGGCAGCTCGCCAATCAGGGAGTGGGTGTGAGCAGTACATCCAATGGCTCCTCTGCAGGGCTGAGCCAACCGGCCCGTTTGAACTTAAAGGGGAGGTCCATACAATTGCTGGGGGGAAGGGAGGGTTGGGCATGGATGCTCTGGCATCAGGTGAGAAGACATTTGTTGTGCTTCTCCTGGCCACACAAAAATTCTTAAAACCATTCAACTGCAGCAGTTTAGGAGCGGCCTCCAGCAATCCCTTTAAGGACCACTGGTTAGCCCACTCTATGTAGAGTTCCATTGGACGGGGCTTGCGTGTTATGTGCTCTGTCCATTGGTACTCTAAAATAGCATTGGGTTTCTATGTACATCATAACACTCAGTTGTCTGTTTTCCAACCCCGGACCAAAATAGAAGTGGGATAGATGTCGGCAGCAACCGGGCGGTTTGTTCTTTTAACGATTTTTTTTTTCTTCTCACTACCACCCCTTTCTTGCTGAGAAATGGAGCAGTGCAGGGATCAGAATCATCCCCAAAGTAACAGGATTTTGAATGTTTTGTTTTGAAAATAATAGTGATTATTGGAAAATGGAAAATTAGTCTTTAAGGGGATTATTCGGTATGGCAAAGTGTCTGATGCTGTGAAAATTCTGTGAGAGTGTTGAACATGATGATGGCATCCGTATCTTCAGCTGCCTAGGCCCTAAGCTCTAGAATTCCCTCCCTAAATCTCTCTACCTCTCTTTCCTCCTTTAAGATGCTCCTTAAAACCTATCTCTTTGACTTCACCTGTCCTAACATCTCCTTCTTTGCTTCGGTATCAATTTTTGTCTGATTATGCTCCTGTGAAGCGCCTTGGGATGTTTTACTACGTTAAAAGCACTAAATAAATACAAGTTGTTGTTGTTGATGGTCACATAGTTTTGTTTTTGAAGTTTCAAAAGCTGCGACCCATTAATATGGCTCCTTGAAGTTTTTATTTTGCAGGATGATGTACCCCTTTAACAGAACTACAGTATACTGTCAAGTGGGTAGTTTGTTTTCATCAGCAATTTCTTGCTTGCAATCAGGAATCCCCACTGACTATGCCCATTTAATACTGAAGTGGTAAAAGAGAGCTGCAACATTCCATTGATTACATAGAAGTGCATACATGCGTCGTAGCCTAGGGTACATCAAAGGCTAATCCTCTCCACAATGAATTTAAATTGAAAATAAATATAGCTTTGTGCAGCTGAAAAGTTGTCCAGGTGTCCAGTGGCAATTAGTCAAGTTCCTTTTCACAGCTGCCATTCACTTAGACCAGAAGTTCCCAGCCTTTGGTGGGGGGGGTGACAAGGATACCTGGGGGAGGCGGGGGGGATGTGGTGCGAGGAGGACAGGCTGGCCGAGGAGAGTCACCGATGCAGGCTCACATAGCAAGAGGAGTCTGATTTTCTTTAAATTTCAAAGAAATTGAGCAAATTTAAGTTTAAATTCAAAGAAATAGTATGTACAGATACAGCCTTGTGTAGGGCGATCTTGTAGGGGACGTTTGAATCGGTTACTATACACCAAAAGCAGCTCTGATTGGTCTAACTTCCACTTTTAGAAATCAACAGGAATTCAAACGTTCTTTGAATTTAAACTTAAATTTGCTCAGTTTCTTTAAAATTTAAAAAAATTCAGACTTTTGATTGCCAGTCGACCACAGTAAGGCAGGAAGATGGGGGTGAGACTGCATCGGTGTCAGCTGCAGGCATCCACCAGGTCATACTTTTCACAGTATTAGAGTTTGCTACCAGTCCAGATGATCCTTACCTGACCTGATATCTGCACTGATCTGCCATTTCAAATTAAAGTGTTCTTAACACCCACGTGCTGTTTAACTGATGTGACTGTGAGGTTTGGTGTTCGATAACGGAGCCTTTTTTGAAGCAAATAAAAATAAGAAATCCGATCCTTCCGACTTGGACTTGGGATTCACATTTACAGGTTCTGACAAAAATCGTCAACCTCAATGTGTTGTTTGTGCTGAAGTTCTTGCTCAAGATAGCTTGAAAACAAACAAGCTAAATCATCACTTGGAGACTAAATATTCTGCCCTCAAGGATAAACCATGAGAATTTTTTCAAACGAAGGCTCTTTCAACTGAAATGACAGGTAAAGGTAATCAAAGCGGTTTGATGGCAATCTCGTGGTAAAGTTTCGGCAAGAATCTGCAAACTCAGGGAAGGGTGCTGCAATCACCAATTCACCATCATTTCCTCAACCAGTGCTTTCAGGTTTTAGATGTTTGGCTGACATTTTTGACAGGTTCAATTAACTTAACCTTCCTTTGAAAGGTAAGCACATCTTCATCATGCATGAAAAAGTACAGAGCTTTGCCAGAAAACCTTTTGCTATTGATTAGTAGCTATGTGCTGCAAGACAATGTAACTACAACATTGCCTTCTGTTATTATGGACTGTAAGATGTCGGTCCTAGGAGTTAAAGATGTAATTCTGGAGCATTTGTCTCAGTTTTGCACAAAATTTTCTGAGAGAGAGAGACAAATAAATTGCAGGATTTCGTCTGGCTCCGAAATCCGTTTCCAGAACACTTCATAACAAAGCCCAAGATTGCTGTGAGCCGAAAAGAGAATTTGATCAACAGTGCTGGTCACTCTGTTTTGAGAGATCATTTTAAAGTCATATCTCTTGATCAGTTCGGGCTCTCAATTCAATAAGAGTTCCCTGAGCTGTCCCAAAGAGCTGTTAAAATATTTGTCCACTTTGCCTCAACATATCTGTGGGAAGTGGTATTTTCTTCACTTATTTGTATCAAAAACAAGTACAGAAGGCGATTGAATGTGTGGTTGAAATTCTCCAAAATTAAACCAAGATTCCTCAAATTGTACACTAGCAAACAGGCTCATCCTACTCACTGAGATAAGGGTGAGTCATCAAGTGTTCTTTCTTGTTCAAATTTATTCAGTTGTCTAGTACTGGTTCTGTGCTATTTACATTGCTTTCTGTCTTAAGCAATATGTTATATTAGCTGAGAAAATAAAATCCTCTAGTTCTATGCAAAAATGCAGGGGTGAAAATATTCTTTGCCGGTAGTGAGAAACAGGTTTATAGCGAATCAGTAACCCATCTTATACCATGCCTGATCATTCATTTCAATGGAAAAGGAATCAGGGCACGTCGTATAGTGGGCTGCCGATTCGTTATCGCCCGTTTTGCGCTACTGCCAATGACTAATTTCACCCCTACTGTTTCTCAAAAAGAGAGGGCTGCATGGGGCAGGAATCTCCAAATGGGGAGCTCAGCAAAAAAAAAAGTTTGGGAACTTCTGATGTAGGCAGTGGTTTAAAGACCTCGTATATACTGTGAATCAAAACTGTCGATCAGTTAAATCTGTGAACATCAACTTCAGTGTACTTTGGCATAATTAGATAATTATAATTGTGGGGAAAATGTGGCAATGTCACCGAGGCATTTTAAGTAAAATTTCATCTTAAAATGTGATTTTTGTTAAGAATATGATATTTTTCCACAACGACTTCCTTCCATGTTTCTTCTCCTAAAGGTTTTTCACTGCCTCAGATCTTCCCACAGCGGAGATATCTGAGGACTGCACATGATTCCCCAGTTACTGATGCTTTTTTGTGCTCAGCTGGCAATAAGCCCTGGGTGTGCTGAGTGAGATCCTGTTTCTCCCTCCTTACTTGGAAAAGACACCTCACTGCAGTGTTGGCTGCTCTATTCAATTGCTAGGTTCAGAAGTAATGAAGCCCCCAACAACACTCACTTGCATGATTGAGCTTATGAGCCACTCGAGTCAACCTTATTTTTTTAAGACTTACAAGGCACAATCTAATCAGACATATTGTGGATTAATTATTAAAGTGAAATTTATAATGAGGGCTTAATCAGTCCCCCTTGCCTAACTGTTTTAAACCTTTGACTCCCTGCTTTTGTTGTCAGTTTTTGTATTTAACGCACGTTGTGAATGGCTGTGCGTTGTCAGTCAGCAAAATCAAAGAGAAACAGAATCAAAAAGCATTAAACATCCTGAGAAACATTACCTTCAAGAAGTCCCACTGTAATACTCTGGGGCTTCCAGTGCAGCTGCTTCATTTACATTGACATGTGATTATTTGTGAGCCATGTTTTGCAACTTTAATACTGGCTGTCAAACGTTCCGCAATATATATGAAAAGGGAATCCATTGAGTGTTTGTAAATGCTGGGTGTTATCCTGTTTTTCCCTCCTTCCCTCAATGGAACAACTCACTGCCAAGTAGTTGCTTTATCCAACTGCTCAGCTCACAGCTAATGAAATGCCCCAGCAACATTAAATATGCAGTTTAAGATGAGCACTTATTTTTTGGATGGTTTACTAGTAGATCTCTTGTGTTGTTACTTATGATGAGTATTGGTTGGCTGTTGAGGGATGTGTATGCAATGTCGGGGCCACTGATTTAAAGTAATTAAGTCAAATTCCTTTTTTAAAAATGTATTCCGGGATTTTTACTGGTGCTTTGGAAATTGGGTTGTGCAACCCTATCCATTATTTGACTAGAGACTCGACTGTTCCAATGGTCTCCTGCCAGTCTCCTATCTTCCAACCTCCGTAAACATCAGCCCATCCAAAATCTGCTGTATCCTATCCTGCACCAAGTCCTGCTCACCTATCACATCTGTTCTTGCTGACCTACATTGGCTTCTGGTATCCCAACACCTCAAATTTAAAATTCTAATCCCTCCATGGCCTAGCCCCCTTCCCTCTCTGTAACCTGCTGCAATGCTACACCCCACCCCACCCTCAAACTCTTGATTCCTGTGAACCCGGACTCTTGTGCATTCCCCATTGCCCCACATAGGCGACCATGTCTTCAAGCCTCCAAGCCCAATGCTCTGGAATTCCCTCCCTAAACTCTTCCTACTCTCCACCTCCCTCTCCTCCTTTAAGACACTTTTTAAAACCCATCACTCTGACTCCCCCTGCTAATAGCTCTTTCCTTGGCTTGGGGTCCATTTGTGAAGTACTTTACAACTTTTTTCTATGTTAAAAGGTGCTATGTAAATGCTAATTGTTATTGTTGTCGTATTATTTTGTGAAAACTATAAATAAGTAGTCTTTATATTTTGTACATTCCTTTACCTATGTACTTAATTTTTAGCCCTTAACATTTTTAAAGCTGAGAGTACACAGCAAGTCAGTAAATAAATTATACAATTGGAGGTGGATATCTAGGGCACAACTCTAAAAGGGTCCAGGTGCAGAGAGATCTGGGGGTATATGTGCACAAATCATTGAAGGTGGCAGGGCAGGTTGAGAAAGTGGTTAAAAAAGTATACAGCATCCTGGGCTTTATAAATAGAGGCATAGCGTAGAAAAGTAAGGAAGTCATGATGAACCTTTATAAAACACTGGTTCGACCTCAACTGGAGTATTGTGTCCAGTTCTGGGCACCGCACTTTAGGAAAGATGTGAAGGCCTTAGAGGGAGTGCAGAAGACATTTATTAGAATGATTCCAGGGATGAGGGACTTTAGTTACGTGGATAGACTGGAGAAGCTGGGGTTGTTCTCCTTGGAACAGAGAAGGTTGCGAGGAGATTTGATAGAGGTATTCAAAATCATGAAAGGTCTAGACAGAATAGATAGAGAGAAACTGTTCCCATTGGCGGAAGGGTCAAGAACCAGAGGACATAGATTTAAGGTGACTGGCAAACGAACCAAAGGTGACATGAGGAAAAACCTTTTTACACAGCGAGTGGTTGTGATCTGGAATGCACTGCCCGAGGGGGTGGTGAAGGCAGATTCAATCATGGCCTTCAAAAGGAACTGAATAAGTACTTGAAAGGAAAAAACATGCAGGGCTACGGGGATATGGTGGGGGAATGGAACTAGCTAGATTGCTCTTGCATAGAGCCGGCATGGACTCGATGGGCCAAATGGCCTCCTTCCGTGCTGTAACCTTTCTATGATTCTATGATTCTAGTACTTAGGAGGAGAAATGGGGTTTAGCTGCACTTGGGGACAATCCAGTACTTTGATAATGATGGGGCAGTCCTGGGTTTTGGTAGCAGTGGGGAATGGTCCTGGGTTGTGGCAGAACTGGGTTTGCTGGAGTTTGGCAATATGGGGCAAGGGGACCTTTGATCTGGCACCACTGAGGAAGGGAAACTGGGGTTTGGCACAATTGGGGGTTGAATGTGAGGTTTGGCTCATTGGTGGATTCCTGGGGTCTGTCAGCAGAAAGAATGGTCAGGGCATGGTTAGGGGGAGATCCTAATACCACTGATTTATGACTTTATAAAGGATTTCTGTATACATTGAATTTGGTGTTTTGTATATATCCCAAACACACATAAAAATGTAATTACTATCAACAGTTATAAAAATTCAAAATTCAACTTGTTTGCTTTTAATTTGAAAAAAGAAATTAAATTATGTGTGTCTCTCTGTCTCTGTGCCGGGCACCTCTTAGCAATTAGAATGTTTACATTTTCTAACATAACTGATGATAATCAGATGAGATAATTGGAGGCTGTTTACTTCAAAGTTTAATTTAACTTTGAAAAATTAGCTCAATCACAATGAGAAACAAACATCTCTCTCTGAGCTTAATGCACTTTCTGAAGATTATAGAACACAAAACAAAGCCAGCAAAAAGGTATGTAATCAGTAGTCTGTCCTTTTACACTGTTTAAAAATATTACTCAAAAAATTTCACTTGAATAAAAACTTTAAAGTTTGTCCTCTAGCTTGTTACTGTACAGTACTGGTGCATCCTGGTAAATTCGACACATTGCAGGTGCTCAGATTGTGAAATCCAAATTCAGCTCACAAATCCCAGCTTTGGCCAAAAATCTCAAGTTCAAGCCCAGGCTTTTGGAAGAGGGTGGAGACTTCATTAAAAACTTTAATGAACACATTAAAAGACAATTCATTGGATAAATTTAATCATGTTATGGTGAAGTATAGAATATTGCTTTCATATTCATTTTGTTTAAACCCTTATTTTGGACATTTATTATAGTTGAGAGAAAAAAATAATAGCATCCTAACAATAACTGGTTACTCACATACTTCATTGCGGAATGTTCAATCTAGCCCTCACATGAGAGTTTTTCCAGGTGGCCATTTATGTAATCCGTGTGGTTATACTATTCAAGTGATATATGTGATAATCATCTGATTGTAATTTTGATTTGATACTGGATTGTGAAGTGCATGTGATATTTATCTAATTTTAATTGTGGCTAAATACTGGACAGTTACTTCCCTAAATTATATACATGTAAAATCTAAGGGTGTGTATTTTCTTCTTTGTAAACTTAAAGAAAATTTTGCTATCTTAATTGATAATGATTGTTCAGTAAAAGATGAAAAATATATACCTCGAGCATGGTCAACCTCGAGTGTTCAGTCCAGCAAAGTAACAGAGCGAGTCGCTGGGAGTTTTGAAATTATTCTTGCTGTGGCTCTGAGGTGAAAGCTCTACAGTACATTCTGTAACTAAAAGCTTTATGGTACAGCATGGAGATCCCTGACTCAAGCATGACAAAGTATAAGTGGGTCAGTGGTACATCTCTTAATAGAAAAGAACCAGCTCTGTCATCGTTCACTCAGAGTTAGTGGCTTTCAAACATTTCTGTGTGGGGAATTCCCTGCAAATATTGGCACACTCCCAGCGACTCCTCCATCCTAATCCACCCCTTTCAAGTCACAGGAGGGGATAGGGAGGGGTTGGGGACTCCCCATATTAGGGGATCGATTTTCGCACTCGCGATCGGGTGCGTTCGTGGCGGGGCCGCTGCGAAAATTGGGGATTCCCGCGGTGGGGCGGGAGCCCGGCTCCAACCCGCCCACTTCTGGGTTCCCCACTGACACGCCAACATGCGCGCGCAGCCCCCGCATGTGGGACCAGTTATTTTAGCAGGGATGGGATTTTGCAATTGACTGGGACTGTTTCCCGTACTGGGGGAAACACTCCCAGTTGAAATGGACGCGTTGCAGCTGTCAGCCTGTGGCAGCTGCAAAGGTCCATTTGACAGGTTGGGGGGCAGGGGGGGGGGGGGGGAGAGACCCTCACTCATTGCAGGAGGCCACTCTGTCACTTGGGACAAAGTTCGGCTTCCACCACCGTGCTCCGAACAACAAAATTCACCAACTTGCACACTTACCCCGGTGTCCAGACACATGTACCTACCTTGCGGACCCCCTCAGATGTACATCTTCCAGATGGGGGCCGCCGTAGCTGCAGTTGTGACCTCCTCGGAGGGCGAACAGCATCACCAGCCTCGCCGGCCACGCCGTCTACCTCTGACACGTGGAGCTCCACAACACAGTGCTGTGACACATCCACCTGCACAGCAGGAAGGAGGGCAACCACAGAGAGAGATGCATCGCAGAGAGCAGTACCCTCGCCACAGGGTCCACAGACCGAGGCTCAGCTTCCTGGACCTCTCTGAGCAGCAGTGCACACGGAGGCTCAGAGTCACTCGACATGTAGTCGTGGACATCTGCAGCCTCCTTCATGCCGAGCTGCTCCCGGCTGGCCTGAGCACCATCTTCTTACCTGTTGCTGTCAAAGTCACCACTGCCCTCAACAACTTCTCCTCCGCATTCTTCCAGGGTGCCACCGGGGACATCGCCGACGTCTCTCAGTCGTCTGCACAAAAGAGCCCTGCAAATACACCTACACCCACTCTGCAGTGACACAATGGGTGGCATCAGTTGTGGGTCTTCTTTGTGATCCTCGGGAAAGGGCATTATTGCACAAACCAGACAAGATTCGCAAAGACGTGGCAGTAGTGGTGCCAATATAATATGTAATGTGAGTTGATCAGAAATTAAATATAAGTAAAAACCATGACAAACCCTCAAACACCCTTGTGCATCCCCTTCATGCTCACGACACATTTGCCTTACGCTTCCTACTGCACATATGTGATGCATGCCCTGTGGCTGCAGCACAGGTAGTGGCAGGTTGAGTGAGGCTGACTGTGAAAGAGATGCACGAGAGGGTGAGTATGAGATAGAGCCATGAGATTGTATGAGGATTGGGTTGAGTGGTAGTGGCGGGATGAGTACTGGCGAGGTGAGTAAGTGCAGGTAAGATGAGGATGAGCTTTGAGTGGGTATGAGGGGTGATGTGACAGAGTAGTGTTGGCAGTGCAGAAGGAGATGTGGGGTGGGGGCGGTGATGTGGCAGACGGAGTGTAGGGGAATGAGTAAGTGTACTCACTTTGGCTGACCTACTTAGGTCATTGCAGCACCTCCTGCACTGTATGCAGATGGGCGATATGTTGGTGGTGCAGGTGATCTCCTCTGCCACCTCGAGCCAGGCCTTCTTGGTGGCAGAGGCGGGCCGCTTCCTCCCGCCCAACGGGGGGAAGATCTCTGTCCTCCCCCTCCTCCTCACCCCATCTAATGATACCTGGAGTGAGGCATCATTAAACCTGGGAGCAGCCTTCCCCCTGGGCTGCTCCATGCTGTAATTTTTCCTATTTCTTGCAGCATCAGTCAGTGGAGGACTGTCCCTTTAAATAGAGCTCCTCCAGCTGACAGACCTTACTGCGCATGCGCAGTCCGCCCGACGCGCAGCTCAGCAGCGGGGAACCCGGAAGACCAGGTAAGTGGATCCAATCAGCCTGCGATCGGCGTGGGGCAGACTGATTTCGCCGGGCGCGTTACCCACGTGCCCAATCTACCCCCCGCCGCGAACCCGCCGCCCTGGTCATATAGGGCCCTCGGAGTTCCGCATCCCCAACCTAAGAGCAGATTGAGGCATGATCGGCAGCTGGTACTTTTAAAAAGTACCCGGATATGCACCTGAAGTGCCATAACCTACAGACCAAGTGCTGGAAAGTGGAATTAGGTTGGGTGGCTCATTTTTGGCCAGCACGGACATGATGGGCCGAATGGCCTCCTTCTTTGCTGCAAATTTTCTATGCTTCTATTGTTTAGCTACAGTCTAGGTACGTTTCCACAAGGGAGAAAGGTAGGGCAACTAAAGCCAGAGTCCCTGGATGACAGAAGAGATATGAGTAAGCAAAAAGGGGTGTATAACAGATGTCAAGTTGCTAATACAAGTGAGAACCAGACTGAATATAGATCGTTCAGAGGGGAAGTGAAAAAGAAAATAAGAGGGGCAAAGAGAGAGTATGAGAATAGACTGGGGGCAAACATAAAGGAAATCCAAAAGTCTTCTGTAGACATAGAACCATAGAACCGTAGAAAAGATACAACACAGAAGGGGGCCATTCGGCCCATCCTGTCCGTGCCTGGCTCGAAGAACAACAAGGTGCCCATTTTAATCCCACCTTCCAGCACCCGGTCCATAGCCCTGCAGTTAACAGCACTTTACATGCAGGTCCAGGTACTTTTTAAAAGAGTTGAGGGTCCCTGCCTCTACCACCAATTCAGGCAGTGAATTCCATACACCCACCACCCTCTGGGTAAAAAAGTTTTTCCTCATGTCCCCTCTAATCCTTCCGCCAATCAGCTTAAATCTATGTCCTCTAGTTCTTGAACTCTCCGCTAGGGGAAACAGGTACTTCCTGTCTACTCTATCAGGGCCCCTCATAATTTTGTACACCTCAAACAAGTCACCCCTGAGCCTCCTCTGCTCCAAGGAAAACAACCCCAGCCTATCCAATCTCTCCTCGTAGCTGCAATTTTCAAGCCCTGGCAACATTCTTGTAAATCTTCTCTGCACTCTCTCCAGAGCAATTACGTCCTTCCTGTAATGTGGTGACCAGAACTGCGCACAATACTCCAGCTGTGGCCTTACCAGCGTTTTATACAATTCCATTATTACATCCCTGCTTTTGTATTCTATACCTCTGCTAATAACGGAGAGCATTCCGTATGCCTTCTTCACAACCTTATCTACCTGTACTGCCACCTTCAGGGACCTGTGCGCATGCACTCCAAGGTCTCTCACTTCCTCTACCCCTCTCAATATATTCCTGTTTACTGCGTATTCCCTTTTACTGCTTGCCCTCCCTAAGTGCACTACCTCACACTTCTCCGGGTTGAACTCCATTCACCACTTTTCCACCTACTCCACCAACCTATTGATATCTTCTTGGAGTCTACAGCTATCCTCTTCACTGTCAACTACACGGACAATTTTTGTGTCGTCTGCAAATTTGCCAATCATGCCCCCTACATTCAAGTCCAAATCATTAATATATACCACAAACAGCAAGGAACCCAACACTGAGCCCTGTGGCACACCACTGGAAACATTTCCATTCGCAAAGACATCCATCGACTTTTACCCTTTGTTTCCTGTTACTGAGCCAATTTTGGATCCAATTCGCCATATTTCCCTGTATCCCGTGGGCTTTTACCTTTCTGACCAGTCTGCCATGTGGGACCTTGTCAAATGCCTTACTAAAATCCATGTAGACAACATCCACTGCACTACCCTCATCAATCCTCCTTGTTACTTCCTCAAAGAATTCAATCAGATTTGTAAGGCATGACCTTCCCTGAACAAATCTATGCTGACTATCCCTGATTAAACCATGCCTTTCCAAGTGACAGTTTATCCTATCTCTCAGTATTGATTCTAATAGTTTGCCCACCACCGAGGTAAGACTGACCGGCCTATAATTGTTCGGCCTTTCCCTCGTACCCTTTTTAAACAATGGTACTACATTTGCAGTCTTCCAATCCTCCGTTACCCTTCCCTGTATCTAGTGAGGATTGGAAAATATAAACAGTAAATGGTTAGTAAGAGGAGGGGTGGGGCCGATCAGGACCAAAAAGGAGATCTACTCATGGAGGCAGAGGGCATGGCTGAGGTACTAAATGAATACTTTGCATCTGTCTTTACCAAGGAAGAAGATGCTATCAGAGTCTCAGTAAAGGAAGATGTAGTTGTAATATTACATGGGCTAAAAATTGATAAAGAGGAGGTACCAGAAAGGCTAGCTGTACTTAAAGTAGATAAGTCACCCGTCCGGATGGGATGCATCCTAGGTTGCTGCGGGAAGTAAGGGTGGGAATTGCGGAGGTACTGACCATAATCTTCCAATAATCCTTAGATACGGGGGTGGGGCAGGGGGGGTGCCAGAGGACTGGAGAATTGCAAATGTTACACTCTTGTTCAAAAAAAGAGTGTAAGGATAAACCCAGCAATTTCAGGCCAGTCAGTTTAACCTCAGTAATGGGGAAACTTTTAGAAACAATAATCCGGGACAGAATTTGCAGTCACTTGGACAAGTGTGGATCGATTAAGGAAAGCCAGCACGGATTTGTTAAAGGCAAATCCTGCTTAACTAACTTGATTGAGTTTTTTATTGAGGTAACAGAGAGGGTCGATGAGTGCAATCCGGTTGATGTGATGTATTTGGACTTTCAAAAGGTGTTTGAAAAGTGCCGCATAATAGGCTTGCATCAAGATTGAAGCCCACGGAATAAAGGGGGCAGTCGCCCGAGGGGATGGTGGAGACAGATTCAATCATGGCTTTCAAGGGAACTGGATAAGTACTTGAAAGGAAAACATTTGCAGGGCTACGGGGATAGGGCGGGGGAGTGGGACTAGCTGGACTGCTCTTGCATAGAGCCGGCACGGACTCGTCGGGCCAAATGGCCTCCTTCCAAGCTGTAAACATTCTATGATTCTATGATTGTGCCCCCTTGTTTTGTATTCCCTCACCAGAGGAAATAGTTTTTCTGCAGCTAACCTGTAGGACCGCTTTATCATTTTAAAGACCTTGAGTAGATCACCCCTCAACCTTCCAAACTTAAGGCAACACAAGATAGGTTTATGGAATCTGTCCTCATAATTTAACCCTTTAAACTCCAGTATCATTCTGATGAATCTGTGCTGTACCTCCTCCAAGGCCAATATATCTTTCCTGAGGTGCGGTGCCCAAAACTGAAGGCAGTATCCAGAAGGGGTCTGACCGAGGCTCTGTACAACTTCCAATACAACAGTATAACTTCCTCCCCTTTCTATTCCAGCCCCCTGGAGATAAAGGCCAACATTCCATTAGCCTTTTTGATCACTTTTTGTACTTTTGCATTAGCTTTTTGTGATCTGTGTACACGCACACACAAATCTCTTTGCTTCTCCGCAGTTCCTAGGCTCTCGTCATGAAGAAAATACCCCGATTTATCATTGAATCCAAAGTGAATGACTTCCCCACATTGAACTCCATTTGCCACGGTTTTGCCCACCAACTGTCTATGTCTCTTTGTAACTTCCAGCTCCCATCTAGACAACTTACTGTGCCTCCTAACTTAGTGTCATCTGAAAACTTGAATATAAAACTCTCTATTTCTCCATCCAAATTATTAATATTTATGATGAAAAGTTGAGGCCCTAGTACAGCTCCCTGGAGGATACCACTGTTACATCCTGCCAATCAGAGTACATTCCCTTTATCATTACTCTCTGTCTCCTACCTGCTAACCAATTACCAACCCATATCACAAGGTTACCTCCAATTCCATGTGCATTTATTTTTGCAAATAATCTCTTGTGCACAACCTTATCAAATGCCTTCTGGAAGTCCATATAGACAACATCCATAGACATTCCCCTGTCCACCATGTTAGTGACCTCCTCAAAAAATTCAACTAGATTAATCAGACATGACCTACCCTTCACAAATCCGTGTTGACTCTTTGATCAGCTCATACTTGTTCAAGTGTTTAATCACTCTGTCCCTGATGATTGATTCCAGTAACTTCCCTACAACTGATGTTAAACTGTCAGGTCTGTAGTTTCCTGGTTTCTCCCTCCTTCCCTTCTTAAATAATGAAGTGACATTTGCAATTTTCCAATCCAAATGCACAATCCGAGAGCTTTGGAGAATTATGACTAATGCATCTGTAATTTCTTTTAATACCCTGGCATGGAAACCATCAAATCCTGGAGATTTTTTGATCTTAAGTAAAATTAACTTCTCCATTACCATTTTTTTTATTTATAATAAATCCACTAAGTTCCTCCCTGTGACTTATTTTTAGGTTCCCTTGTATGATTGGTATTTTGTCTCCTTCCTCCACTGTGAAAAGAGATACAAAATATTAATTTAAGAAGACAGCTATTTCCTTATTATCCATTATAGTATCACCTGCATCTGTCTTTAATGGGCCCGTATTCACCTTACCGCTCTCTTTTTCTTAATATATTTATAAAAGCTTTTACTGTTAACTTTGCTATTCCTTGCAAGTTTTTTTTCCAAATTCCGGTTTTGCCTCTCATTACTTTCCTTGTTGCTTTTTGTAGCCCTCCCTGCTGGATTTCCACTTAGCTTGTATTGTCGAAGCATTTTCTTTTAGCTTGAAACCATCTTTTACCTCATTTGTTGACCATGGTTGCTTAACTGCACAAGTGGACTTTTGCCTTTTAAGATTATGTATTGGTTATGTATTGTACAAAAAACTTCTTTGAATACTTCCCGCTGTTTGTCTGTAGGTTTACCCATTCACAGTTCAGCCCATTTACTCTGTTCCATTCATTTCTCATCCCTTTGAAGTTTGCCTTCCTTAAATTTAAATTCTTGATTTGAGACTGTTTTTCTCCCTCTCAAACCTAATATCAAATTCAATCTTTTATGGCCACTATTTACAAGTATTATCAGATTGTTAATTAATGCTGGTCCATTACTCACCACTAAATATAGTATAAAATAAAAACTAGAAGTGCTGGAAATACTCAGCATGTCAGGCAGCATCAGTGGAGAAAGAAACAGAGTTAATGTTTCAGGTCGATGACCTTTCATCAGAACTGGAAGAAGCTGAAGATTGAACAGTTTTTAAGCAAATACAGAGCCAGGGAAAGGAGGGGGGAGGAAGGGGATGGGAGGAAAGAACAAAAGGAAAGGTCCCTGATAGAGTGGAGGGCAGGAATGATTACATAACAAAAGGGATGATGATGCAAGGCAAGGAGGGTGGTAATGGGACAAGTAAAGAAACAAAAGATGGATGTAGAGGAGCTGTAAATGGCAACATCAGAACCATTACCAGCACCTGCTGACCGAGAAAATGGGAGCAGTGGTTATGATCTGAAGTTATTGAAATCAGTGTTTAGTCCGGAAGGTTGTAAAGTGCCGAATTGAAAGGTGAGATGAAGTTCCTCGAGCTTCCATTGAGCTTCATTGGAACAGTGTAAGAGGCCGAGGTCAGAGTGGGAGTGGGACAGGGAATTAAAATGGCAAGTGACCGGCAGGTCAGGGTCACGCTTGCGGATTGAGCATAGGTGTTCAGAAAAGCGATCACCCAATCTGTGTTTCATCTCCCCAACGTAGAGGAGACCACACTGTGAGCAGCGAATGCAGTATACTAAATTGAAAGAAGTACAAGTAAATCACTGTTTCACCTGGAAGGAGTGTTTGGGGCCCTGGACGGTGGGAAGGGAGGAGGTGAAGGGACAGATGTTGCATCTCCTGCGCTCGCACCGGAAGGTCCCGTGGGAAGGAGAGTGAGTGTTGGGGGTGATGGAAGAGTGGACCAGGGTGTCGCGGAGGGATTGGTCCCTTCGGAATGCTGAAAAAGGAGGGGAGGGGAAGATGTGTTTGGTGGTGGGATCGTGCTGAAGGTGGCGAAAATGGCGGAGGATGATACGTTGAATGTGGAGGCTGGTGGGGTGGAAGGTGAAGACAAGGGGGACCCTGTCATGGTTCAGGGAGGGAGGGGAAAGGGTGAGGGCGGATGTGCAGGAAATGGGATGGACACAGTCGAGGGCCCTGTCAACTACAATGGAGGGGAATCCTCGGTTGAGGAAAAAGGAAGACATATCAGAAGCACTGGTGTGGAAGGTGGCAGCGTCAGAACAGATGCGACGGAGACAGAGAAACTAGGAGAAGGGAATAGAGTCTTTATAGGAAGTGGGGTGGGAGGAAGTGTAATCAAGGTAGCTGTGGGAGTCGGTGGGCTTATAGTAGATAATGGTTGACAGCCTAACTGTCTTATCTGTTGGCCTGGGTAATGGTGCATGATAAAGGGGAGGAAGAAAATAAATTAACTTCAAAATGTATCTCAATTGTATCAACACTTGATGGATCTTTTCCATACAGAAACAATTACAAAGGCTCATTTTAAGAAGATTCCCCTCCTCTGCTCATTGTTATCTGGCTAAGCTATTTTGAATAAAGAAAAGAAAGACTTGCATTTATATAGCACCTTTCACAACCTCAGGATGTCCCAAAGCGCTTTACAGCCAATGAAGTACTTTTTGAAGTGCAGTCACTGTTGTAATGTAGGAAACCCGGCAGCCAATTTGCGCACAGCAAGATCCCACAAACAGCAATGTGATAATGACCAGATAATCTGTTTTTTTTTAGTTTTGTTAGTTGAGGAATAACTATTGGCTCGGACACTGGGGAGAACTACCCTGCTCTTCTAAGATTAGTGCCATGGGATCTTTTACATCCACCTGAGTGGGCAGACGGGGCTTCAGTTTAACGTCTCATTTGAAAGACGGCATCTCTGACAGTGCAGCACATCCTCAGTACTGCATTAAAGTGTCAGCCTAGATTATGTGCTCAAGTCCCTAGAGTGGGACTGGAACCCATAACCTTCTGACTCAAAGGCTACAACTGAGCCAGGGCTGATATTTTACCACTAAATCATATTGTCCAGAAATATACAAAAGAAGAAAATCTATGCAGCCAATTTTCCCAAAATACATTCCACCTGACTTGCGTCCAGGTCATTAGCCTAGGCCAGTGCACTCCTGGAAAAGGGTGTGAATTACTGCTGCTAGGTCTACAACAGTAATTATGGCCAAAAGGCCTTCAATGTCAATTCCTGACCCATTATCTGTGGGGGGAAAAAAGGGATTTGCCTTCTTAAATTCTCTGGACTTCGTTGGGTGCAGGGCCTAAGGCCTAATTCTTCTGGGAGCCCCTCAAAATGGGTATCCTTATGGTGCTGGGGGAGGAAAATGAGAGGAAAGGGTTGGTAACACCCCTCCCACATCATTACCATACCTGCCCTTTGCACCTACTGCAGACACAAGCATTCTGCCCCATTTCGGGAGAAACCCTGAAAATCCCAGGGCAATGTAATGGGGATGGAGACCCAATGTCACGGGTCACCAGGCCTTTCTCCTTGCCTTTGTACCTGAAAACTCAGCATTCTCCATGCAAAGTGGAGAGGGAAATCAGCCCTTATTAGTCTAAAGCCTTTCTGTAGTAAAGCTATCCTTTCTAAATCAGACTTCAGCTAAAAATATATGATTGAAAACCTTACATCTTGCCCTGAGTACTATTCTTTCTATAAATACTATTTTCATTTTCCATTGAAGCCTCTCTCAAATCCAGTTGTGATATCAGCCAGAAATGACATGACATTCCCTTTGCTCTAACCACTCCTTTTCCTTTTGATTGACTACAGTAGCATTGTAGTCTTACTCAACATCATTTAACGTCAAAATGATGTCAGAATCACAAATTTAACTGGGCCGGTTTATGGTGTCGGTCATGGTATTTACCAATGTAGCTGAAAATATAGAACTGGTTGTATGCTTATGGGTTCTGATGAAGTGAATATTAGCAATAGCAGAAGATGCTGTTCCTCTAGACATTCAGCAGTAGATGACCCGCAGTGGAAATATTTCCCTGTTTCATTGCTGCCGAGCCCATAATGGCACAACTTGGTAATGTCATCATTTACAAAACCTGCAATTATATCAAACCAGTGAAAAATGTATAGATTTTCTCCACTCACTCCATGCAGTCAAGGTAAAGATATCAATGTGGCTGGTTCTACATTTCATACTGAATTCTTGAATGTCTCTACGCCTGCCCAACTGCTCCAAGCCAAACATAACGATGTTCACTTCGTAAGGAGCTGCCTCTTTAAACTGAACTAATGCAAACCTCCCAGGCCCTCGTAATGTCAGAGATGATGGAAGTAAATAACACCCATAGCAATGTTGGAGCAAAATAAATTGAGTGGGAGCCTTTCCAAATAAAATTCTGTGTCAATTCTCTGTTGTCTTAATCAAACAAAATCTCTCCACGAAGGTTTTCCTTTTCAGACCAATAATCCTTTTAGTTATTGAATTGCAGGCCCTGAAATTCCTTGAGGCTGGTGCTGGGAATGGCGGCTGGGAACGGGGGCTGGGGCTGGGAACGGGGGCTGGGGCTGGGAACGGGGGACGGGGGCTGAAACTGGGGACTGGGAACGGGGGCTCGGGCTGGAGACGGGGGCTGGGGACGGGGGGCTGGGGACAGGGGGCCGGGGGGCCGGGGGCTGGGGCTGGGGACGGGGGGCTGGGAACGTAGACTGGGGACGGGGGGCTGGGGCTGGGAACGGGGGACTGGGGCTGGGGCTGGGAACTGAGGGCTGGGAACGGGAACTGGAACTGAGGGTCGGGGGACTGGGGGATGGGGGCTGGGAATGGGGGATTGGGGCTGGGAACGGGAACGGGGACTGGGGTTGGATGTTGCGTATTTAAAAGTCTGCAGTATCTCTGTTGCTGCTTTGTTCGTATCAATCGATTGCTCTGTAATTGATTGCCGTTAGGAAGCTGGCATTAGACCCCCAGTTCCACAATTGTAAAGTAATTACCACGGCTGAAAGAAAGGTGGAAGTGGTGGGATTTCTGGTGGAAGATGTCATCCTGCCACTCCCCCTTTTTCAGTGATGTCATTGGAAGTTATGATCGTTCAGAGAAAGGGTTGGGGACCTGACAGAACCAAGATCCCCCCACACCCCCAAAAATTCCTAATTATTGCTTACACCTACATTTAAGAAGAAAAGGAGAGAGACCGGAGTCAGAGAGGGGGCAAGAGAGAGGAATAAATACTGGAGAAAGAGAAAGACAGACTGGCATCAGAGAGAGAGAGAGAGAGAGAGTCTTTCCTCATTAAATGTTATTTCAATTTTCAAACAACACCAGCTGAATTTTGATGCCAACTGATTATCTCACCCGTGGTTTACTGACAGTTCGAATAGATCTATGCTAATAGATTACACCCAAGAGAGAGATTCTAACTTCTAACACAGAGGAGGATGGAGACAAAGTCAGACAGACAATTTCTCAATTTAAAAAAAATAATTTTAAAAGTAAATAAACCCTCTTCAATGGAAACAGGAAGGAAGGAGAGGAGGGAACCTGATTGAGGGAGTCTCTGACCTTTCACCACCTGCCCTTGATCAGAGTGAAGGGGTAGAGTAGTGGGAAGGTAAAGAGGTAGAGAACATAATGGGAATGAGTGGGTGGAAGGAAGCAAGAGTGATTGTGGGAGGAGATGGGAGAATGCTGTTACGGGTCACATTTTCCCCACAACCCCCACCCCAAATGCAGCTTTCAAACATTGCTGGCTACATTTCTCGCTACACCATGACGCACCAGCTGCTGCCTCCTATGCAAAAAAAGGAAAGAGAAAAAGAGAAGCAGAAAATGACAGAGAGAAGCAAAAAGAAGAGTTACAGGGAAAGAAGCAGGGGAGAAGAGAGAGACAGAAGCTGAAGAGGACAGACAGAGAGAGAAATCAAAACTGCACAAAGACAGGTAAGATAGACCAAATTCTCCAATTCTCCCTGTACAATGCCACAGGAGATTGATTAAGAGAAAGAAAGACAGACTTGCATTTATATAGCGCCTTTCATGACCTCAGGACGTACCGAGGCACTTTACAGCCAATGAAGTACTTTTGAAGTGTAGTCACTGTTGTAATGTAAGAAATGCAGCAGCCAATTTGCACACAGCAAGGTCCCACAAACAGCAATGAGATAATGACCAGGTAATCTGTTTTAGTTATGTTGCTTGTGACTGGTGAAAATGAAAGTATTTGTAGGGACTTCAGTACAGCTTTGCAACTTTACAATTGCTTTCATTGTAAATCTAACCCCAGATACATCATGTTAATGTGTGAACTGGAACCGTTTTACATGATGCACCCACAATAATCTCAACTTGCAGTATGTTCTACATTCGCAAGGCAAAACTGGCTTACTATTGCATCTGTCTGCACTCCTGGAGGTGGGCAGGGGGTTATCTGGATTGAGGGGATGCTGATTTAACTATTTTAAATGGACATTTTTTTCAGTAGCTTTAGAAGGGATAAGGGTGAGTCAGCCATTGAATCAAAACTTTGGAACCAAGTTCCAATGAAGGATCACACCCAAACATTAACCCGTCTTTTCTTCTTTTAAATCCTTATTGACCTGCTGTGCATTTCAAACATTTTCCATTTTAAAATCTGTTGGCAGTAATTGTAGAGAAACACTTAATGTGTTCATATGACAATACTCTGTATGCTTCTGATAAAATAACAGATAGAGGAATAAAGAAAGAAGAGAGAACTTCCATTATTTAGCACCTTTCATGACTTCAGGATGTCCCAAAGTGTTCTCAGACAATTAAGTACTTTTGACGTATAGCCATTGTTGGAATGTAGGGAAATATAATAGCCAATTTGTACACAGTAAGCTCCCACAAATATAAATGAGATAAATAAGCAGATAATCTTTTTTAATGATGTTTGTTGAGGGACAAATCTGGCAGAACTCCCATGCTGCTCTTTGAATCGTTTACGTCCACCTGAGGGGGCAGTCAGGTCCTTGGTTTAATAACTCATTTGAATGGTATACAAATGCATTATTATCAGCAACAGTCTGGCCTGGTCTGTCAAAAAAAATTGTTTTCTTGTACCAGAAATAAAAATCATTATACGCCACCATGATTTTTAAAAAAACTAAAGTACATGAAAATGTGAGTTGCAGGAGCAGAGATAGAGTATGGCATTTTGTGCTGTCAGGTGGTCCTGAGTGAGGGTCTCCAGTCTGAGGTTTGCAATCTGTTACGCTCTTATTGCTTTTCAATGTCAATCTGCACATTTTCCCTGAGATATTGACCTCTCTAATATAGATGGTACAGCCCCTCTGCCCAGTAACAAATGGACCTCCACCAAGAGCTTGTAAACTAACTGAAAATAGCTTTCAATGTTACAGAACATAACCAGGCGCTATAAATAGCCCATAGACAGGCCAACTGTCTACATCACAGTAATACACGCAATCAAGTCCTAAATATGGGAATCTTGGAGCATTTTTTAAAATGAAGTAAAAATCATCATCACTTCAATGCCACTACCTGTTTAGCTCCAAACTGTGGCAGATCCACTGTGCAGTGAATAAGGACAGTTAATGCGTTCACAGCAGGAAACGTCCTCTTTATCTCAAAAAAACAGCTGCAACTCGCCTTGAAGAAAAGAATCCTTTACATAAAGCGTCAGCTAGACATGCCAAGAAAGTTTCTTTGAGCAAAATGAAAAGTTTTTTCAAGCTATATTTCAGCAGCTTATTTGTTATATATAACTTCTTTGTGAGGTGAAATGATAAATAAACACACCTCTAAATGACTTTCAAAAACCATCAACTCACCATTAAAACCTTTCTGTCTCAAGTTCCTGTGGAAGCAACAGTGGCAGAAAATAATGTATGATTGGTTCTTAGAACCACTCTCCAATCACTCTGGTTCTGACCGGCTCCAGTCCTGCTCTCCAATGGATCTGATTGGTTGATACCCTCAACTTCCAATGAAAAAAGCCGATACCACTTGTATAACAGTGACATCTTAACACATGGGTTGAAATAATGATCTGTTAGCTTAGAAAGTTGACGTTTGCCATGTATGTGATATACCTGAAGTATGTGGTCTTTCACATTATGTAATGTCCCTTCTACAAACCATGGCTTTAACTGTTCCACTGTGTTTATTTTTCTTCCTTCCTCTAGTGGGGTGGTAGTGCGATATATAGAACACTTGGTGTACAGTGGTAGAACACACATATGAATATTGATAAGAAAGGAAGGATGGGAAAATAGCGTGCAGCTGATCAAGCCTGCCCCATCCAGACATGATACAGTTACAGACACCACTGACCCCCCCCCCCAGACATGATACAGTTACAGACACCACTGACCCCACCCCCCCCCAGACATGATACAGTTACATACACCACTGACCCCACCCCCCCCAGACATGATACAATTACAGACACCACTGACCCCACCCCCCCCAGACATGATACAGTTACATACACCACTGACCCCACCCCCCCCAGACATGATACAGTTACATACACCACTGACCCTACCCCCCCCAGACATGATACAGTTACATACACCACTGACCCCACCCCCCCCAGACATGATACAATTACAGACACCACTGACCCCACCCCCCAGACATGATACAGTTACATACACCACTGACCCCACCCCCCCCCAGACATGATACAGTTACATACACCACTGACCCCACCCCCCCCAGACATGATACAGTTACATACACCACTGACCCCACCCCCCCCCAGACATGATACAGTTACATACACCACTGACCCCACCCCCCCCAGACATGATACAGTTACATACACCACTGACCCCCCCCCCCCAGACATGATACAGTTACATACACCACTGACCCCACCCCCCCCAGACATGATACAGTTACATACACCACTGACCCCACCCCCCCCAGACATGATACAGTTACAGACACCACTGACCCCCCCCAGACATGATACAGTTACAGACACCACTGACCCCACCTCCCCCAGACATGATACAATTACAGACACCACTGACCCCACCCCCCCCAGACATGATACAGTTACATACACCACTGACCCCACCCCCCCCAGACATGATACAGTTACATACACCACTGACCCCACCCCCCCCAGACATGATACAGTTACATACACCACTGACCCCACCCCCCCCAGACATGATACAGTTACATACACCACTGACCCCACCCCCCCAGACATGATACAGTTACATACACCACTGACCCCCCCCAGACATGATACAGTTACATACACCACTGACCCCACCCCCCCCAGACATGATACAGTTACATACACCACTGACCCCCCCCCCAGACATGATACAGTTACATACACCACTGACCCCCCCCCCAGACATGATACAGTTACATACACCACTGACCCCACCCCCCCCCAGACATGATACAGTTACATACACCACTGATCCCACCCCCCCCAGACATGGTACAGTTACATACACCACTGACCCCACCCCCCCCCAGACATGATACAGTTACATACACCACTGACCCCACTCCCCCCCAGACATGATACAGTTACATACACCACTGTTCCCACCCCCCCCAGACATGATACAGTTACATACACCACTGACCCCACCCCCCCAGACATGATACAGTTACATACACCACTGACCCCACCCACCCCAGACATGATACAGTTACATACACCACTGACCCCCCCCCAGACATGATACAGTTACATACACCACTGACCCCCCCCCCCAGACATGATACAGTTACATACACCACTGACCCCCCCCCCAGACATGATACAGTTACATACACCACTGACCCCCCCCCCCCCCACCTTGGCCCCCCAACCCCAACCCCCAATCTTGGGGGAAGCAAAAACATAAGGCCAAATTAGGAAAAAAATAATCTGGGAAGTACCTCTCTCAAAGCCCCTGAAGCAATCAAACAAATTCCAAGAGACTGCCGTAATTTTTGGGTCCCATTATCCCCAGCTACCCTACAACTTATCCTCTATATACTTGATATGACCTCCTCTCCCCAGAACTAGTCAGCTCCCTTCTGAAGGATGGTGGGAAATCCATACTTTCCCCCCATGCTTTGACTCGCTGTGGTAAGAAACATTTCCGAACATCTAACCTAACTCTTTGCCTATGTGTTTTATACACATGCCTCCTAATTCTCCCATCGTTAACCATTGCAAAGAACCTATCCAATTGGATATAATCTAATTCCTTCATCATTCAACCACAATCAAATCTCCTGTTTTCAAATGTAAATTGCCCCAACTCCTTGAGCCTATCACAATTACGAAGAGTCCTAAGGCTGGCTATCATTTTAATCATCACCTCTGTACCTTTTCCAGGCTTCAATACACTCACCATGTGTGGGGACCAAAATTGGACACAGTATTCCATTTGCAATCTTGCCAGGCCTTGTACAGTTTAATTATTGAATTTTCATCTTTATATTGTACTGTCCTAACAATACAACCTAAAACACTCTTTGCTTTACCAATGGCCTTGTCACACTGCTCGTGAGTCTTCAATAACCTATCCACTATGGCCTCGATTTTTACAGGGGGCAGGAAGGGAGCCCGGGAGCGGGTGATGAACCTGGCAAGGCTGGGGTTGTGGAGGCCCTGCCAATCGTAATGGCAGGGCCTCACTTGAATAAATCTCTGCAGGTTCCTGCCCGACACCCAGCAGATTGACTACCTGGCCGGGAGTGTGAATCTGGCAGCAGGAGACCACAGCCGGGGACTTGTGGGAACAGTCCCCGGCAGTCAGTGGGGGCAAAGGCTTGGGATATGATCGGGGGGATGGGGGTGGGGAAGGGTCTGGCAAAGATCGGGAGGGGAAAGTCTGTCCAAAGGAGGCCCAAGGTTTCCTTGTGAGGTCCGGAAGAGCACTCCTGCTCCTACTGGCCCACAAGGGAACCTAAAATTAAACTTTAATACTTACTTTCTATGCCGCTTCTGGCCCAGAATCTGGCTCCCGGCAGGTTTGCCTGATGGGGAACCCGTCACTACCCCCCACCTGGTTCCCACATGCGGGGGCTGTTAAAATAGGGGTCTATGACTCCCAAATCCCTCTCCCACTCCATAAAATTTGGATCCCCTTTTCCCATGCCTGGAGTTTCCCAGACCCAAATGCATAACATTTCATTTATCTAGATCAAAGGACATCTGACACACAGGCGTATTTCCCTAACTTATCTGAATCAGTCCATTACCTACTCTTTTGACCTTAATTCTCAACTCCCATGCATGTTCTTGTTTCATCTGCAAATCTGAATTGAACAATTAGTGCTCTCATCCAAATCATTAATGAAGATGATAAACAGCAGTGATCCCAACACAGAGCCTTGAGAGATTCTACCTATGACCTTGCCCCATACAGATCTATTCCCATTGATGAGGAACCTCTGCCAATAAGATTACAGCCCGTTTCCTATAAGTCATAATATCTGACCGCCAATACCATGTGATGGAATTTTTCCCAATAGCCATCTATGCGGCACTTTATCAAAGGCTACCTGGAAATGAAGGTGTGTGAGTTGAAACCAGTGACTTCCCATAAGGTGGAGTTCCCAATCTCCACTTTGTTGGTTAAGGTGATACATTTTGACAGAAAGAATAAAGTCACATACTCCTTGGAAAATAAGAGTCTAAATGGGATAGAGGAGCAGAGGGATCTGGGGATGGAGATACATAGTAGCAACATACGTTAATAAAGCCATAAAAAAAAGCAAACAAAGCATTTCTAGAAGCATAGAATTGAAAAGCAGAGAAGTTATGTTAAACTTGTATAGAACCTTGGTTAGTTCACGTTTGGAGTACTGTAAACAGTTCTGGTCTCCATATTATAAAAATGGAGAAGATGCAAAAGTGACTTACTAGGATGATACCAGAACTGAGATGTTATACATGCTAGAGCTCTTTTCTCTATAAAAGAGAAGACTGAGGGGTGACCTGATAGAGAGGTATTTAAGATTCTGAAAGGGTTTGATAGGATAGACGTAGAGAAGATGTTTCCACTTATGGGGGAGACCAGAACTAGGGGTCATAAATATAAAGTCACTAAGAAATCCAGTAGGGAATTCAGGAGAAACTTCATTACCCAGAGAGTGGTTAGAATATGGAACTCACTACCACAAGTAGTAGTTGAGGCGACGAGGGGTTGGGGGTAATATATTAGCATGGATAGAGGATTGATTAATGGAGAGAAAACAGAGAGTAGGAATAAACAGGTCATTTTCAGGTTGGTAGGCTATAACTAGTGGGGTGCTGCAAGGATCAGTGTCTGAGCCCCAGCAGTTTACAATCTATATTGATGACTTAGATGAAGGGACCGAGTGTAATGTATCCATTTGCTGATGATACAAAGCTAGGTGGGAAAGTAAGTTATGAGGAGGACACAAAGTGTTTGTAAAGGGATAATAGACAGGTTAAATGAGTGGACAAGAAGGTGGCAGATGGAATATAATGTGGGGAAATATGAGGTTATTTACTTTGGTAGGAAGAATATTTTTTAAATGGTGAGAAACTATTAAATGTTGTTGTTCAGAGAGACTTGGGTGTCCTTGTACACGAAACACAGACAGTTAACATGCAGATACAGCAAGCAATTAGGAAGGCAAATTGCTAATGTTGGCCTTTATTGCAAGGGGGTTGGAGTACAAGAGGAAGGAAGTCTTGCTGCAATTGTACGGGGCTTGCTGCAATTGAGACCACACCTGGAGTACTGTGTACAGTTTTGGTCTCCTTACCTAAGGAAGGATATACTTGCCTTAGAGGCAGTGCAACTAAGGTTCACTAGATTGATTCCTGGACTGAGAGGGTTGCCCAATGAGGAGAGGTTGATTAGAATGGGCCTATACTCCCTAGAGTTTAGAAGAACGAGAAGTGATCTCATTGAAACATGTAAGATTCTGAGAGAGCTTGACAAAGTAGATGCTGAGAGGCTGTTTCTCCTGACTGGAGAGTCTAGAACTAGGGGGCATAGTCTCGAGATAAGGGGTCGGCCATTTAAGACTGAGATGAGGAGGAATTTCTTCACTCGGAGGGTTGTGAATCTTTGGAATTCTTTACCCCAGAGGGCCGTGGAGGCTTAGTCGTTGAATATATTCAAGGCTGCGATCGATAGATTTTTGGAATCTAAGGGAATCAAGGGAATTGGGTGGGAAAGTGGAGTTGAGGTCGAAGATCAGCCACTATCTTATTGAATGGCAGAGCAGGCTCGAGTGACCATGTAGCCTCTTCCTGCTCCTATTTCTTATGTTTTTATGTTCTAGTGTAGGTGCATTTAAGGGGATGCTAGATAAACACATGAGGGAGAAAGGAATAGAAGGATATGTTGATGGGGTTAGATGATGAAGGGTGGGAGGAGGCTCACGTGGAGTATAAACACCGGCATGGACCTGTTGGGCCGAATGGCCTGTTTCTGTGCTGTACATTCGATGTAAAGGAAGGCTTTCAGCAAAGGTCAAGAACTTCCCCCAGGTTGGATCAGAAAAATCCAAGATGCACCTCCTAGTGGTCAGTTATAGAGCAACTTTAACCGCACCCCAGCAACAAGCCTTTGCTGGTCTTTCAGCCAGAGCATGGTGCATAGTACATACTGGTAGACCCACAACTGTACAGATATGTTGGGTTGAAGCCAATTATTTTCTGGAGCAATCAATGTGTGCTAGGGTTGGGAGAGAAGAAATACACTCACTGCGGGTCACGTGGAGGCATTTTTATAGTGCTTGTGATAGCAAGACTTGAGAAAGTGGATTATTCTCATAAAAATTGTAATGGAGCATGTGCATTTGATCAGAAACTATCAAAAAAACAACAGTCTTTCTCCACTGTAGGAGAAGTATATCCTGTTGATCAAGGCCAAACGTGCTGAAGCTCAGTAAACCTTATGATCCCATTGTATCTTGGTATCTCATATGGTGCAACCACTTACAGATAGAACTTTATGACAAATGATTAAATTATTTTGGTTATAAACACTGCAGTTACATTAGATGGATGTGCTTGGATGTAACCTTCAAGGATGTGTTCCGCACAGATGAATTATCATAAAATTGATTTCCATGTGTAATTTGTTAGAATGATTGTTTCAGTCTAATTACTTTTAACAGCTGCCTTATCAGTCATAATCAGGTTTTGACCTTCAGACAGAAGTATTTGGAAAGTCTCATGCGACTACAACACTTCCCAAGGGTGTAACCCAGATGACAGTTAATCAAGACTGAACACTATAGACACAGAATATTCAAATAGCTTTTGTGTATACGTAAAAAGCACAACATAATGACAATATATAAACTGTCTTGTTCTTTTTGTATTAGTCTACAGAGGTTTATTTTTCTTCCATTTATAATTATGAATGAATTTAGGGTTTTTTGGTATTTGTTTTCTAATATTTTACTGTTTTTTACCCTTGAGTGCTCATCTCTCGTTCCACTTGCCGCTGACAGGACAGGGCAATCTGGATTGCAGATTTATCCATTATCACCGTAAATGTTCTCAGCAGTGCAGTCCATCAACCATTCTTTTATTTTTAATCTACTCTCCTCCTCTTCTGAAAGGCTTGGCTTTGACTGTAGTGTGGTTCCACAGGTGCTGGCAGCCCTGTGGTAGCTCCCCCAAGGCGTCTTTTTTCACACATCAGATTAGATAATGAGTACCAGCAGGCTAATCATCTATAGAAGTCATCACAGCCAAATCCAATTCTGTTCCCATCTGACATCCATACATGTGCAGTGGATCTTCTGGTCCACTTTGCTTAGTGCTGCACCTGGATGGTGTTTTTGCTCACTAGACATCAGAAGAGCTGTCAGGAGTTATCTTTTTTTGTTTCATTTGCTTGCCTTCTAGTCATCACAGGTTATTCCAAGCAAGAAGGAGGCAATTGGTGCTGAATTTTGGTACGTTCTGAATGTTCTCATAAATGCTGCAGTGATCCTTGTAATGTACAGCCTGCTTCACTTGCCCTAAGCAATGACCTGGATACGCCAAGGAGCCGGAACAAGGTGACCCACTAACTCCTTAATTTCTGAATTTATTTCTCACCATGTCTCAGCTGTCATACTTTGAGATGCTTAGGGACTTCCTTATGGGAATCACTTCAAAACCCAGGAATTCTGTCTCCTGACAAAGAGTTAAAATGAACTTCATTAGCAACAACCTTCAGCCTTTAGGGTGAGAAAGAAATGCCTGTGATCATTTATGTTGCTGGACAAAAAAGTACACTGTAGATACATGGTCACATCAATACTGTCAAAGCTTTACAGTAATGTTTTCAGTGCTTCAAATCTTCCTGTGCAATTCGATATGAGTTAGCATTCAAGGTGTGTTTGATGTATCTTATTTTTTTCTTTTAAGTCTGCAGCACTTAATACCAATACCACTCAATACAATTAATGTTGTTGCAGTGGTCGGGATTGATGAAATGATTTTATGATAATTTTGGGTAAGCACTTATACCAAATTTCTAATTCTTTGCCTGCACCTAAATCAGTGCACGAAACTGTACTTGTCCAATCATAGGTTTTTGCCGTCTCATTAATTGAAATGGGATTAGTTCCTCATTAACATTTATCTTTTTCTGTTAGATTAGACAGGGAAATTTTATTGAGAAACTAAAGCTCGTTCTTCTGATCCCATCTTCAGCTACTTGTGGGTGTTTTTTTTGTGCCTTTCCGTTTACGACCATGTTTGTATCTACTTAGATATGGAATACATGACACATGGTCAGGGATATCATGCTGGATCTATTCTGAGGACGGTTATAAATCAGAGATCTCTGGGATTGACTGTAAACATGAAATTTCTGTCTTCATAAACCTCACCATTCTAAGATGCAATGTATGGAAAGGTGACAAGATTGCAACCCAGTGAACCACATTACAGTAAATGCAGACAGACTTCGAAACTCAGGGATTAATATTTATATATGACGGAACTGCAAGAGGTTCTGACAACCACATTGTAGCATCCAGCTATATCCTAATCTTGATCACCTTAGCCATAGGAGTCCATATTCAGAACAACATGATGTACTGCCATTCCTTCTTCTTTCCCTGTTCACAAGATTACAGGATAATTATAGATGAGAAATGCTATTCAGCCCCCCTTGATTCATCCATCCGGAGAGATCATAAGGTATCCTCATTTCAGCATCCTATGGTTCTTAAAAAGTCCAGAGTTTCCACCTCTACTACTCTTTCTGGAAGTCTCTTTAATATGTTGATCACTCTTTGTGTGAAGAATTTCCAGACAACAGTCCTAAATTTATTGTTACTAGCTTGAATCTGTTTCCCCTTGTCCTACTGCCTCAATTTAATTTAAAGTAACATTCGCAATTATCTTTTCCATTCGCTTAACTGCTTATACACTTTATAAGATCACCTCGCAGCTGTCTCCATTCCAGCCTGAGAAGCCCAAATCTCTGCAGTCTTATCTGGTAGCTCAGACCTTTGACATTAGAGATCAGCCTCGTAGGCCTTCTCTGTACTGTGCCCAGCGCTTGAATGTCACCTTTGTGTCTCAGTGACCAGAACTGGATGCAGTGGTCAAGGTGCAGTCTGACCAGAGCGTTATATAATTGGTTACAATGTCCTCTGACTTGTATTCTACTGTTGTGGCAAAATAGTTCAACATTATACAGGCATTGTTGATTGTTACTCTGGGTTGGTTGAGCATGTCGAAGATCAAGTCTACTTAGACTCCGAGTTCTCTTTTGGCTTTGGCCTTGGCTATTTCAACACCATTCATTATTTTTTCCTCTTTGTGCCGTACTTTACACTCATCTGCATTAAATTTCATCTGGCATTGTTTGGCCTACTTAAATATTTTATCTGATTCATTCTGTAATTTCTGAACTGCCTCCCCCGAATCCAGTGCCCCTCTTAGTTTTGTTTCTTCTGCAAATCTGACAACTTTGTAGTGAGATTCTGAATTCTGAATGTAATGATTCCTCCCACCCTCAATGAGTACTCATTTCCTACACTTCAGCCATTTTTGTTTTTTCCATTCCCAGGGTTTACCCTGAATTCCTACAGCTCTGAGTTTAACTAATAGCTTTTAGAGTCATAGAGAGTCATAGAGTCATAGAGTTATACAGCACAGATAGAGGCCCTTCGGCCCATCGTGTCCGCGCCGGCCATCAGCCCTGTCGACTCTAATCCCATATTCCAGCATTTGGTCCGTAGCCTTGTATGCTATGTGTGGACCTTTTCTTGTGGACCTTTGTCAAATGCCTTTTGGAAGTCTAGATACACCTCGTCATAGGGTAGTCCACCATATACTTGGGGTGTCACTTCCTCAAAGAAGTAAAAGAGATTGGTCCGGCAGTATCCACCCTTTCTGAAGCCAAGCTGACTGCAGTTTACTAGATTATTGTTGTACACATAATCCTCAAGTTTACTTCTGATCATCTACTCCATTATTTTAGGTGTCAGCTAGGGCTCAGTGGTAGCACTCTCATCTCTGAGTCAGGAGGATGTGAGTTCAAGTCCCACTCCAGAGACTTGAGCACTAATATCTAGGCTGACACTCCAGTGCAGTACTCAGGGAGTGCTGCACTGTCGGAGGTATTGTCTTTCAGATGAGATGTTTATCTGAGGCCCCTTTTGTCCCCTCAGGTGGCCGTAAAATATCCCATGGCACTATTTCGAAGAAGAGCGGGGGGGGGGGGGTTACTGGCTAATATTTATCCCTCAACTAACATCACTGAAACAGATTATCTGGTCATTATCATATTGCTGTTTGTGGGACCTGTGAGGAAAATTGGCTAGCACGTTTCCTACATTACATCATTGCTGCAGGAGTTCCTCAGGGCAGTGTCCTAGGCCCAACCATCTTCAGCTGCTTCATCAATGACCTTCCCTCCATCATAAGGTCAGAAATGGGGATGTTCACTGATGATTGCACAGTGTTTAGTTCCATTTGCAACCCCTCAAATAATGAGGCAGTCTGTGCCTGCATGCAGCAAGACCTGGACAACATCCAGGCTTGGGCTGATAAGTGGCAAGTAACATTCGCACCAAACAAGTGCCAGGCAATGATCATCTCCAACAAGAGAGTCTAACCACCTCCCCTTGACATTCAATGGCATTACCATCGCCGAATCCCCCACCATCAACATCCTAGGGGTCACCATTGACCAGAAACTTAACTGGACCGCCATATAAATACTGTGGCTACAAGAGCAGGTCAGAGGCTGGGTATTCTGCGGCGAGTGACTCACCTCCTGACTCCCCAAAGCCTTTCCACCATCTACAAGGCACAAGTCAGGAGTGTGATGGAATACTCTCCACTTGCCTGGATGAGTGCAGCTCCAACAACATTCAAGAAGCTCGACACTATCCAGGACAAAGCAGCCCTCTTGATTGGCACCTCATCCACCACCCTAAGCATTTACTCCCTTCACCACCGGCGCACAGTGGCTGCAGTGTGTACCATCCACAGGATGCACTGCAGCACCTCGCCAAGGCTTCTTCGACAGCACCTCCCAAACCTGCGACCTCTACCACCTAGAAGGACAAGAGCAGCAGGCACATGGGAACAACACCACCTGCACGTTCCCCTCCAAGTCACACACCATCCCGACTTGGAAATATATCGCTGTTCCTTCATTGTCGCTGGGTCAAAATCCTGGAACTCCCTTCCTAACAGCACAGTGGGAGAACCGTCACCACACGGACTGCGGCGGTTCAAGAAGGCGGCTCACCACCACCTTCCCAAGGGCAATTAGGGATGGGCAATAAATGCTGGCCTCGCCAGCGACACCCACATCCCATGAACGAATAAAAAAAAAAAGTGACTGCACTTCAAAAGTATTTCATTGGCTGTAAAGTACTTTGGGACATCCTGAGGTTGTGAAAGGTGCTGTGTAAATGCAAGGCTTTCTTTTTATACGGAACTGAAGTAAGACTAATGGGCCTGTCGTTGTCAGTTTCTGTTTTATCGTCCTTTTGAATGAAGGCATCATGATAGTCTGATTCCTGTCTACTGGTACCTCCCTAGTGTCCCATGATTCTATCATAATGATTGTCAGTGCCAATCTCCTTCCTCGTTTCTCTGTTTCTCTGTCCCCGGAGATTAATTTCTTTTGAGCCCTTTTAGCTTGTCTAGGATTTCCAATTCATTTATATCAAAGTCATTGATTTTACTTTTGATAGGGTTACCGCAATAAAACGATTGTGTCAGTATAATCTTTTAAGAGAAATAAAATCTTCTGCAATTTTATCTTTTCTATAGGAAATATCACAGAACTGCTTGAGGGATAGGACTGAGTTTTTAAAATAACTATGCTGTCCAAATCAGACTTGAGGTAAAACTGTACAATGGAAAATCATACTTGTATGTGTCGAAGCACAGTGCTGTCAACCCTCCCACAGCTGGCTTGCGCCCTTCACAATGGTTGTTGTCATATTACCAAGGAGACCAGTTCTAGATGATGGTTAAAAACGAGGTTAAAATTTAAAGACACACCCACACAAACCCATCTCCCATGGCGTTGTACATAGATTAAGTGCAGTCTGCAGATGAAACAGAAGTTAGAGGATGGGGTACAATTGGATGTAACTCATTCCACATTTTAAAGTCACATATTCTGCCCTTATTTTTATATAATACTGTGATTTCATATTATGTAGAGTTAAACAGCAAAATGTATGGCATTTTAAGAAGCAGGGTTGGTTGGAGAATAGGAGTTTCTCTGCAATACAGGCTGAGGAACTGCAAAACAGAGGCATTATAGTGCCATCACTGGTGAAAGGATGAATTATAGTGTGACAAGTTTACATTGGCACTTTCCAATATAAAGAGTAACATTTTGGGGGGAAAATGGGCAGGGAGACAGCAGCCTATTTCCGCTTAAAGATGGTTGTGAGTAGGTCTTCGAATTATGAGTTTCATTTTTTCTCCCTCAATTTGGGTCAAAACATCAGATAAATCAACTCGGCCTGCGAACTGGCCGCATGAAATGATCCCTGCGCTGGAATGGGTAGACCCAAGGCACACGCGATAATGGGCATTGGGCCTCATCTACATGAGGCCAGCAAGCTGCAGACGCCTGCTGGGTGTCCCCCAGCAGCTCACCGGCAAAGAGGATTTGAATTTCGGGCCACTGTGTCGCTGACAGCAGCTCTCAATAGGACCTGGGAGATGAGGTGAAGCTATCGGAAGGGAGGAGGGCGACTGGGAGAAGGGGGGAAGCTATAGGAGGGAGGGAGCTGATCAGGAGGGTGGGAGGAGGCTGAGTGGGGGCTGGTAATGGTCTTTGACACTGCAGTGGAGCCAGGAGAAGCAATCGTGCACCTCCCGTTTAAGGACCGCTGGTTAGGCCGCATGTAGACCATGCTTTCCTGAACAAATTTTGGGGACCAACATGCTGCGCCCCAAGGATGCCTGAAAGACATCCGACCCGATATTATTACGATCCATTTTTCAGGCATTAGGCCCCTTGCATGTACTTATAAGGGGCCTAACACATGTTTTAGGATTGTGTTTGGAGTAATACTTGCAAACACATCATTATCTGTCAGTGATAGCACGTCTGCAAGAACAGAGATCAGAAATCAGAGAAAAGGGAACTAAGGGTAAATTTTATGATTTAGTTTCCTGTTTCATGCGATTAGTGTTAATCAACAGAAAGTCATGCAGGTCTCTAATCAGGTACAGTGACCTCCATGGCCAAATTCCCAAAGCTCCATACCAGAAGTGCTAAACTGTATAATTTGTCCCTAAATGTTTGTAGCAAAGGCTCAAGTAGTAAATTATTTGCTGAGGCCTACCTTTTTTGTCAAAAATCCCATGGAGTAGTTCATAATTTTTGCCTTTTATATATCAATTGCCTGTTTTGTTCAGAGGCAGTACAGCCTAGCAGATGGAAAGTTATGTCTGGGCTCCCCAAGGCCATTGTGGATAAAAAACACCAACAGTCTTTGCTAAGTCAAATGATTTTAGCTGCAGCAGCAGTTAGGGAATTATAGTTTGGCTTGGCACCTGTGGGTAGGGAAGGCACAATCAGCCTGGGTTCCCACTCCTGTTAATTTGCTTCCACTTACATTGAAATGCCTGAGTTGCATCCCGGGAAATGATTAGCTTTGTTCATGTCGACCAAATACTTTTGATGAACTTTATCAGATGATTTCTAAAAATTCAAGTAAATTATTTCCACCAGATAGGCTTCATCCGCTGATTTAGTTTCATCTTCAAAAAATTCTGATGCGTTTGTGAGGCAAGACCTATTAATGCTGACTACACATTATGCTCTTTACAGAATCAGCGAATTGTACAGCACAGATGGAGGCCATTCGATCCATTGCACTTGTGCTGGCTCTCTGAAAGAGCTATCCATTTAGACGCATTCCCCAGCCCGGAAGATAATTAAAAACAAACAACTTACTTTTTGGTGGCAGCTCCTTGTTAGGCCGCAGCAATCCCACCAATACCGCAGCAGAGTTGGCTCGGTGCCTGCTGTATTCAGCGCTGATGAATTTTGTGGAGGAGTCCTTAAACATCGGTTAAGCCCCTTATTAGCATATGCAAGGACGAAACGCCTATTTAAGTCAGCCGCCCGGGATCCCTGAAGGTTGTCTGGGGCCAATATGGTGTCGGATGTATTTCAGGCACAAAGCTAAGACCTGCGCAATTAGTCATTTTGCCCCCGTTTTCCGCCTGGACAACATCAAGGACCAATTTCTACTCCATAGTATCCTGGACACAGTCCCGTAATATGTTTTAAATCATTTTCTCTGTTTATTCTTAGATAAACCAATCAATAACAAGCATTAACTGTGTATCGGGGACCAGGATAGAACCAGTTTGCATCTGAATGGCAATTAACCAAGTGTGAAATTTTAGTGCAACACAAGTTTTTAAAATTGAAATTTTGTCCCAAGATGTAAAACAGTCAAGACCATGCAGGATATAATCTGAAAGCACGAAAAGAGTCCAGTTAAAAATGAGAACTAATATATTTGTTCTGCGAAATAGTGATGATCGTCACTATTCTTTGGGATTTGGTCTCAGAAGGAAATGGTGATGCATTCTGTAAGTAATATATTTTACTGTTCGAGCCTTTAATCAAAAAGGCTGTAAGGTGGTTTGTTCTAAATTATAGTCGCTTTATTAAGAAGTTATAATAATTAACAAAGATGTGAAAATACAAGAGTACAATTAAGCTTGCTAGTAAGATAAATACAACCTGACGTAAAGTTGATCACTGTCCAAGATTTCAGAGTGCACTTTCAAAGATCTTGATTAGTTGAGCGGTCCAGCCCCACTCTGAGTACATTCTAATCAATACTAAAAAGCTCTAGAGAAGACAATTAACTTTGTATTCTCTCTGTCTCATCGGGTTGCTATCAGTCCTACTCCCTTATACATACAACATTTGGCTTTATCACCTCCCTCATGATTAGTTGCCTCTGAGTTATCAATAACCCATCTCTACCTAAAGCATCTTGCACTACTACCAAAGTATGGATAGCTCCCTTTACCCAAATTATGAACAGGAGATGAGCATGATACCAGATGCTCATTATTCAGAGACCCTTTCTTGCACAGGTCATAAGAAGCTTGTTTTGGATAGACAGAAAGCCTTTGTTCACAGGGAAAACTAACATAATGCTTTTCTCCAACATGGTTTATAATATTATACAGAAAGCTTGATAATGCTTTTTTTACATAATCTTTCGGATAGTTATTTTGCCACCATTTTTTCAAGTGTCAGATCAGAGGCAGCACATTGGGGCTGAGCATTGTACCTCAAGTCCTTAGAGTTATGGGGTATGAGGCAACAATAGTTTTGCTCACCACTCCACTCAATTATCAATCTTAAACATATTAAAGGGGGAGGTGCTGAGCAGAGGCTGTAGCATCTTCTGTCCGGGGAGAGGGAAAGTCACACCCAAAAGCCTTGAGGCCCTTCATATGAGCCAGCTATGGGGGTGGGATGGGATGGGAGGATTTATTGGTATTAGTCCGGGAGCAGGCCAACTGCCTGCCTTCTGTGCCCAAAATCCAAACTCTTCAGCCGGATGCAGCAAAAACCTATTGCTTTCAGGTAAATGGAGGGAGCAGTACTGCAGAGTGAATTAGCATTTGCTGGAAACCAACCTCAAACATCATCTGGATAAAGCATCTGCACTTTACCTGTTTGTTTCTGTTACTGTACACCTGGGACTCAGTTAATTAAATGGGAACTTTAACACTTTAAATACGTCAATTTTGATTGTCACACAATATTTTTATATCAGAGTAGTCATGTTCCCTGTATTTTAACTAAGTAAATTTGTTTGTATCATACTATGATAACAAGGAAAAACAAATATAATTAAGGCTTCATTAGCACATCATTCCAGATTTTTTTAAAAATCAGCCAGTGTAGTGGCATAGTGTGTTAGTAAGATGTGAACTCACGCTCAAGATTCCCACACTATGAGTATCCAACTTTGGTCACGGTGCTAGGTGGAAAAGGGAAAATCAGATATGTTCCCCTGGACCACTCTTACCCACCATCTCGCCTTCAGCTCAAGATTGTCACTGGCAGAGGTTGGGGATGTGGTGGTGCTGGAAGGTTTTCAGCTAGGAAGTAGTGAATGGCACAGAGGAAATAAGTTTAAAAACTGGCATGTGAGTTTTAGTAGAAAGGAAAGTTTTTGAATGTTGCCAACATTTGGTCATATGAATGGTTACTGAAAGTATTTTTTTTATTGAGAAACCAAGATGAGCAAGATGCCAAGGCTCAAATGTAAGACACAATCGAGATTAAAAAGAGTAAACAGTAGGGAAAGAAAGACTTACATCAATAAGCATCTTTCATGATCTCAGGACGTCTCAAAGCACTTCACAGCCAATGAAGTACTTTTGAAGTGTAGTCCTTGTTGTAATGTAGGAAACGCAGCAGCCAATTTGCACATAGCAAGATCCCACCAACAGCAATGTGATAGTGACCAGATCATTGGTTTTTAGGTGTTAATTGAGGGATATGTATTGGCCAGGACACCCAGGAGAATTCCCCTGCTCTTCTTGGAAATAGTACCATGGGATCTTTTATGTCCACCTGAGGGGCCTTGGTTTAACATCTCATCTGATCTGAAAGACAGCACCTTTGACAGTGCCGCACTCCCTCAGTACTGCACTGGAGTATCAGCCTAGATATTTGTGCTCAGGTCCCTAGAGTGGGACTTGAACCTACAACCTTCTAACTCAGTGGCGAGATTGCCACCAACTGAGCCATGGCTGACATCACAGTATTTAGTCAGATTTCTAACTATGTTGCATTTCAGCCTTGCTGTTAAGGAACTGCAGAATTTTGAGAACCTGGCAATAAATGTGTTACAGTGGAAGAATGTGATTTCAACACTGGGGATGTAAGGGAAGAGGAAGAGTAACACAGGAGGCAGAGGAGAGGAAAGTGAAGATGAGCACGAGCTACAGTATTATCAATAAAAATAGAGGCAGGGAACATTGTAATAGGAAGGTTAAAGGCTAGAGTGAGAGAGGAATTATCCATCAAATGCCAAGTAGTTTTCTGTATTCTATCCAGAAAAGTGTTAGAAGAGCTGGCTGGGAAGTTAGGGTTAGGGTTTTATGCACAGATAGCAGGATGTTAATCTGCCAGATAGGGGTTATTCAAGTATTGGAAGCACTTAGGCTTCATAGAAAGTTAACAGTTGTCGGGTGGAAAAGAAAAGTTTGAGTTGAAAGAGGAAACCAAGCTTTGGGGGGCAACTGGAGACATGGGAGTTCTGTTCCATTAACATGTTAACATTTTAAAACTTGGTTATTTTTATTATATAGTCACATTTATGTTATAGGCCCAGATTTTGCTGTAGCAGGGCATGTAATGGCATCTGCCGTGAGTTGGACGTGCCCTTGCACGTTTAGGCTTTTAAATCTTTTGCGTGGCAAGTTGCTGAAAGTGTGAACTGATAACATCGCAGCGAGGGAAACCAGGCATCTGGGACCTGAGTGAACGGATGTATCTCCTTAACCAATCAGGATTGTGAAATAAACAACGCAAGGAAGTGTAAATTCAAGTGGGTGAATTCAATGTCAAATCAGTTACAGAAACAGAAATAAAGAGGGAAAGAAAGATTGGATTAAGAGAGAGAGAGAAACAAGAGATGGAAAGGAAAAGTAAAAAAAAATAAGATTTTACATTTTTAAAATCTCCAACAACAATTAGTACCTGAAGGAATGAGACTCCACATTTGTATTAGTTAATTTTCAGTGCCAGAGAGGTTGACTGGCAGTAATTAACACTTATCATGTTGTTAGACTTGAAATGACAAGACTTAACTTTCAATGGCAAGTTTAGTTGTACTGCGCAAATACAGGAACTTCATGCCGTTGAATGCATTTCAGTGGTGAGGCAGACGGCGAAGCAATGCAACTCAGACAGCAACTTTTGGATATCCACGTTTAACCACACATCTGCCCCTTGCCTGAAGTTGCTGTACCTTTTGTGCATCAATAACGGCGAGCACCATTAGCCTTACCGTTATTTTGACAGAAAATTCTGCCCATTGTGCTTTAAAAATATCTCCCATTCAATAAAAAAAACAAGTTCCTCAACCAAAATAAAAATGCAAAGTCCTTTGACTGGCCATGTTTGTTCCCCACCCACTGCTAAAAATAACATTTATCATATGATAAACACATTAAAAAATATATTTCTAAAAAAAAATCAAATGAATTATCCACCTCCTCTGTCAATCCTTTCAGCAACTATTGCCCGCATGAGGTGTATCTGTGTCCTGCAATAACTGGGGCCCTGCTTTCGGGCATCAGGCTTGATTTCTGCTCTATTTCCATTGCATGGATCCTTCATCTGGGCCGTGGTCCTGATATTTTTAATTTGCATGTGCGTGACTTCAGCACCAGTGCTTCCATGGAATTGTAGCCCTTATTGTTTAATGCATCAATGCAAAAGGAAAACGGAAATAGCATTAGATTGTTACTAATGTTCATCGAAATTATTTCATGATCCTTATATGATTTTCTTCTACATACTCTCTCTCTTTCTTTTTCCCCTTCTCCCCGAGTTAAAGTAATGTTTGGCAGGCATCAGGTAATTTATTTTCTGATAATGATGGTGGTGTTGTATTTTGAAGGAATGCAGGCTCCAAAGCACCATTACCAGTGATGCTGCTCATTCAAAAGCTTTCAACAGCTGATCAATGGTACCCAGACATCACCCCCTCCCCCAAGTTTTCCCAGGACACAGATACTCCTCTCCCCCAGTTATTGCAGGACACAGATGCTCTTCTCCCCCAGTTATTGCAGGACACAGATATTGCTCTCCCCCAGTTATTGCAGGACACAGATACTCCTCTCCCCCAGTTATTGCAGGACACAGATATTCCTCTCCCCCAGTTATTGCAGGACAAAGATACTCCTCTCCCCCAGTTATTGCAGGACACAGATATTTCTCTCCTCCAGTTATTGCAGGACACAGATACTCCTCTCCCCCAGTTATTGCAGGACACAGATATTCCTCTCCCCCAGTTATTGCAGGACACAGATACTCCTCTCCCCCAGTTATTGCAGGACACAGATGCTCTTCTCCCCCAGTTATTGCAGGACACAGATATTCCTCTCCCCCAGTTATTGCAGGACACAGATCCTCCTCTCCCCCAGTTATTGCAGGACACAGATATTCCTCTCCCCCAGTTATTGCAGGACACAGATACTCCTCTCCCCCAGTTATTGCAGGACACAGATATTCCTCTCCCCCAGTTATTGCAGGACACAGATATTCCTCTCCCCCAGTTATTGCAGGACACAGATTCTCCTCTCCCCCAGTTATTGCAGGACACAGATACTCCTCTCCCCCAGTTATTGCAGGACACAGATAATCCTCTCCCTCAGTTATTGCAGGACACAGATATTCCTCTCCCCCAGTTATTGCAGGACACAGATACTCCTCTCCCCCAGTTATTGCAGGACACAGATATTCCTCTCCCCCAGTTATTGCAGGACACAGATACTCTTCTCCCCCAGTTATTGCAGGACACAGATGCTCTTCTCCCCCAGTTATTGCAGGACACAGATACTCATCTCCCCCAGTTATTGCAGGACACAGATATTCCTCTCCCCCAGTTATTGCAGGACACAGATACTCTTCTCCCCCAGTTATTGCAGGACACAGATGCTCTTCTCCCCCAGTTATTGCAGGACACAGATACTCCTCTCCCCCAGTTATTGCAGGACACAGATGCTCTTCTCCCCCAGTTATTGCAGGACACAGATATTCCTCTCCCCCAGTTATTGCAGGACACAGATATTCCTCTCCCCCAGTTATTGCAGGACACAGATACTCCTCTCCCCCAGTTATTGCAGGACACAGATACTCCTCTCCCCCAGTTATTGCAGGACACAGATATTGCTCTCCCCCAGTTATTGCAGGACACAGATACTCCTCTCCCCCAGTTATTGCAGGACACAGATATTCCTCTCCCCCAGTTATTGCAGGACAAAGATACTCCTCTCCCCCAGTTATTGCAGGACACAAATATTCCTTTCCCCCAGTTATTGCAGGACACAGATATTCCTCTCCTCCAGTTATTGCAGGACACAGATACTCCTCTCCCCCAGTTATTGCAGGACACGGATACTCCTCTCCCCCAGTTATTGCAGGACACAGATATTCCTCTTCCCCAGTTATTTCAGGACACAGATACTCCTCTCCCCCAGTTATTGTAGGACACAGATATTCCTCTCCCCCAGTTATTGCAGGACACAGATTCTCCTCTCCCCCAGTTATTGCAGGACACAGATACTCCTCTCCCCCAGTTATTGCAGGACACAGATGCTCTTCTCCCCCAGTTATTGCAGGACACAGATATTCCTCTCCCCCAGTTATTGCAGGACACAGATACTCCTCTCCCCCAGTTATTGCAGGACACAGATACTCCTCTCCCCCAGTTATTGCAGGACACAGATGCTCTTCTCCCCCAGTTATTGCAGGACACAGATATTCCTCTCCCCCAGTTATTGCAGGACACAGATACTCCTCTCCCCCAGTTATTGCAGGACACAGATATTCCTCTCCCCCAGTTATTGCAGGACACAGATACTCCTCTCCCCCAGTTATTGCAGGACACAGATATTCCTCTCCCCCAGTTATTGCAGGACACAGATATTCCTCTCCCCCAGTTATTGCAGGACACAGATTCTCCTCTCCCCCAGTTATTGCAGGACACAGATACTCCTCTCCCCCAGTTATTGCAGGACACAGATAATCCTCTCCCTCAGTTATTGCAGGACACAGATATTCCTCTCCCCCAGTTCTTGCAGGACACAGATACTCCTCTCCCCCAGTTATTGCAGGACACAGATACTCTTCTCCCCCAGTTATTGCAGGACACAGATACTCCTCTCCCCCAGTTATTGCAGGACACAGATATTCCTCTCCCCCAGTTATTGCAGGACACAGATACTCTTCTCCCCCAGTTATTGCAGGACACAGATGCTCTTCTCCCCCAGTTATTGCAGGACACAGATACTCCTCTCCCCCAGTTATTGCAGGACACAGATGCTCTTCTCCCCCAGTTATTGCAGGACACAGATATTCCTCTCCCCCAGTTATTGCAGGACACAGATATTCCTCTCCCCCAGTTATTGCAGGACACAGATACTCCTCTCCCCCAGTTATTGCAGGACACAGATACTCCTCTCCCCCAGTTATTGCAGGACACAGATATTGCTCTCCCCCAGTTATTGCAGGACACAGATACTCCTCTCCCCCAGTTATTGCAGGACACAGATATTCCTCTCCCCCAGTTATTGCAGGACAAAGATACTCCTCTCCCCCAGTTATTGCAGGACACAAATATTCCTTTCCCCCAGTTATTGCAGGACACAGATATTCCTCTCCTCCAGTTATTGCAGGACACAGATACTCCTCTCCCCCAGTTATTGCAGGACACAGATACTCCTCTCCCCCAGTTATTGCAGGACACAGATATTCCTCTTCCCCAGTTATTTCAGGACACAGATACTCCTCTCCCCCAGTTATTGCAGGACACAGATATTCCTCTCCCCCAGTTATTGCAGGACACAGATTCTCCTCTCCCCCAGTTATTGCAAGACACAGATACTCCTCTCCCCCAGTTATTGCAGGACACAGATACTCCTCTCCCCCAGTTATTGCAGGACACAGATGCTCTTCTCCCCCAGTTATTGCAGGACACAGATATTCCTCTCCCCCAGTTATTGCAGGACACAGATACTCCTCTCCCCCAGTTATTGCAGGACACAGATACTCCTCTCCCCCAGTTATTGCAGGACACAGACATTTCTCTCCCCCAGTTATTGCAGGACATAGATGCTCTTCTCCCCTAGTTATTGCAGGACACAGATGCTCTTCTCCCCCAGTTATTGCAGGACACAGATATTCACTGAGGGAGATAGTGAATGGGTGACCAACAGACAGAGGAAGAGTAGGAAGGCAGTGCAGGGGTCCCCTGCGGTCATCTCCCTCCAAAACAGGTATACCGTTTTGGATACTGTTGGCGGAGATGGCTCACCAGGGGAAGGTGGCAGTGGCCAGGTTCATGGCACCGTGGCTGGCTCTGCTGCACAGGAGGGCAGGAAAAAGAGTGGCAGAGCTATAGTGATAGGGGACTCGATTGTAAGGGGAATAGACAGGCGTTTCTGCGGACGCAACCGAGACTCCAGGATGGTATGTTGCCTCCCTGGTGCAAGGGTCAAGGATGTCTCGGAGCGGCTGCAGGACATTCTGGAGGGGGAGGGTGAACAGCCAGTTGTCGTGGTGCATATAGGCACCAACAATATAGGTAAAAAACAGGATGAGGTCCTACAAGCTGAATTTAGGGAGTTAGGAGTTAAACTAAAGAGTAGGACCTCAAAGGTAGTAATCTCAGGATTGCTACCAGTGCCACGGGTTAGTCAGAGTAGGAATGACAGGATAGCTAAGATGAATACGTGGCTTGAGAGATGGTGCAAGCTGGAGGGATTCAAATTCCTGGGCCATTGGAACCGGTTCTGGGGGAGGTGGGACCAGTACAAATTGGACGGTCTGCATCTGGGCAGGACTGGAACCAATGTCCTAGGGGGAGTGTTTGCCAGTGCTGTTGGGGAGGGTTTAAACTAATGTGGCAGGGGGATGGGAACCGATGCAGGAAGTCAGTGGGAAATAAAGTGGTGACAGAAACAAAAGGCAGTAAGGGAGAGTGTACAGAACATGACCGGACAGATGGTCTGAGAAAGCAGGGCAAAGACCAAGGGAAGTCTAGATTAAACTGCATTTATTTCAATGCAAGAAGTCTGATGGGCAAGGCAGATGAACTCAGGGCATGGATGGGTACATGGGACTGGGATGTTATAGCTATTACTGAAACATGGCTAAGGGAGGGGCAGGACTGGCAGCTCAATGTTCCAGGGTACAGATGCTATAGGAAAGATAGAGCAGGAGGTAAGAGAGGAGGGGGAGTTGCGTTCTTGATTAGGGAGAACATCACGGCAGTAGTGAGAGGGGATATATCCGAGGGTTCGCCCACTGAGTCCATATGGGTCGAACTGAAAAATAAGAAGGGAGAGATCACTTTGATAGGATTGTACTACAGACCCCCAAATAGTCAACGGGAAATTGAGGAGCAAATATGTAAGGAGATTACAGACAGCTGCAAGAAAAATAGGGTGGTAATAGTAGGGGACTTTAACTTTCCCAACATTGACTGGGACAGCCATAGCATTAGGGGCTTGGATGGAGAGAAATTTGTTGAGTGTATTCAGGAGGAATTTCTCATTCAGTATGTGGATGGCCCGACTAGAGAGGGGGCAAAACTTGACCTCCTCTTGGGAAATAAGGAAGGGCAGGTGACAGAAGTGTTAGTGAGGGATCACTTTGGGACCAGTGATCATAATTCCATTAGTTTTAAGATAGCTATGGAGAAGGATAGGTCTGGCCCAAAAGTTAAAATTCTAAATTGGGGAAAGGCCAATTTTGATGGTATTAGACAGGAACTTTCAGAAGTTGATTGGGAGAGTCTGTTGGCAGGCAAAGGGACGTCTGGTAAGTGGGAGGCTTTCAAAAGTGTGTTAACCAGGGTTCAGGGTAAGCACATTCCTTATAAAGTGAAGGGCAAGGCTGGTAGAAGTAGGGAACCTTGGATGACTCGGGAGATTGAGGCACTAGTCAAAAATAAGAAGGAGGCATATGACATGCATAGGCAGCTGGGATCAAGTGGATCCCTTGAAGAGTATAGAGATTGCCGGAGTAGAGTTAAGAGAGAAATCAGGAGGGCAAAAAGGGGATATGAGATTGCTTTGGCAGATCAGGCAAAGGTGAATCCAAAGAGCTTCTACAAATACATAAAGGGCAAAAGGGTAACTAGGGAGAGAGTAGGGCCTCTTAAGGATCAACAAGGTCATCTAAGTGCGGAACCACAAGAGATGGGTGAGATCCTGAATGAATATTTCACATCGGTATTTACGGTTGAGAAAGGCATGGATGTTAGGGAACTTGGGGAAATAAATAGTGATGTCTTGAGGAGTGTACATATTACAGAGAGGGAGGTGCTGGAAGTCTTAACGCGCATCAAGGTAGATAAATCTCCGGGACCTGATGAAATGTATCCCAGGACGTTATGGGAGGTTAGGGAGGAAATTGCGGGTCCCCTAGCAGAGATATTTGAATCATCCACCGCTACAGGTGAGGTGCCTGAAGATTGGAGGGTAGCAAATGTTGTGCCTTTGTTTAAGAAGGGCGGCAGGGAAAAGCCTGGGAACTACAGACCAGTGAGCCTGACATCTGTAGTGGGTAAGTTGTTAGAGGGTATTCTGAGGGACAGGATCTACAGGCATTTGGAGAGGCAGGGACTAATTAGGAACAGTCAGCATGGTTTTGTGAGAGGAAAATCATGTCTCACGAATTTGATTGAGTTTTTTGAAGGGGTAACCAAGAAGATAGATGAGGGCTGTGCAGTAGACGTGGTCTACATGGACTTCAGCAAAGCATTTGACAAGGTACCGCATGGTAGGTTGTTACATAAGGTTAAATCTCATGGGATCCAAGGTGAGGTAGCCAATTGGATACAAAATTGGCTTGACGACAGAAGACAGAGGGTGGTTGTCGAGGGTTGTTTTTCAAACTGGATGCCTATGTCCAGCGGTGTGCCTCAGGGATCGGTGCTGGGTCCGCTGTTATTTGTTATTTATATTAATGATTTGGATGAGAATTTAGGAGGCATGGTTAGTAAGTTTGCAGATGACACCAAGATTGGTGGCATTGTGGACAGTGAAGAAGGTTATCTAGGATTGCAACGGGATCTTGATAAATTGGGCCAGTGGGCCGATGAATGGCAGATGGAGTTTAATTTAGATAAATGTGAGGTGATGCATTTTGGTAGATCGAATCGGGCCAGGACCTACTCCGTTAATGGTAGGGCGTTGGGGAGAGTTATAGAACAAAGAGATCTGGGAGTACAGATTCATAGCTCCTTGAAAGTGGAGTCACAGGTGGATAGGGTGGTGAAGAAGGCATTCAGCATGCTTGGTTTCATTGGTCAGAACATTGAATGCAGGAGTTGGGATGTCTTGTTGAAGTTGTACAGGGCATTGGTGAGGCCACACTTGGAGTACTGTGTACAGTTCTGGTCACCCTATTATAGAAAGGATATTATTAAACTAGAAAGAGTGCAGAAAAGATTTACTAGGATGCTACCGGGACTTGATGGTTTGACTTACAGGGAGAGGTTAGACAGACTGGGACTTTATTCCCTGGAGAGTAGGAGGTTAAGGGGTGATCTTATAGAAGTCTATAAAATAATGAGGGGCATAGATAAGGTCGATAGTCAAAATCTTTTCCCAAAGGTAGGGGAGTCTATAACGAGGGGGCACAGATTTAAGGTGAGAGGGGAGAGATACAAAAGGATCCAGAGGGGCAATTTTTTCACTCAAAGGGTGGTGAGTGTCTGGAACGAGCTGCCAGAGGCAGTAGTAGAGGCGGGTACAATTTTGTCTTTTAAAAAGCATTTGGACAGTTACATGGGGAAGATGGGTATCGAGGGATATGGGCCAAGTGCAGGCAATTGGGACTAGCTTAGTGGTATAAACTGGGCGACATGGACATGTTGGGCCGAAGGGCCTGTTTCCATGTTGTAACTTCTATGATTCTATGATTCCTCTCCCCCAGTTATTGCAGGACACAGATATTTCTCTCCCCCAGTTATTGCAGGACACAGATACTCTCTCCCTCAGTTATTGCAGGACACAGATGCTCTTCTCCCCCAGTTATTGCAGGACACAGATACTCCTCTCCCCCAGTTATTGCAGGACACAGATGCTCTTCTCCCCCAGTTATTGCAGGACACAGATATTCCTCTCCCCCAGTTATTGCAGGACACAGATACTCCTCTCCCCCAGTTATTGCAGGACACAGATGCTCTTCTCCCCCAGTTATTGCAGGACACAGATATTCCTCTCCCCCAGTTATTGCAGGACACAGATACTCCTCTCCCCCAGTTATTGCAGGACACAGATATTCCTCTACCCCAGTTATTGCAGGACACAGATACTCCTCTCCCCCAGTTATTGCAGGACACAGATATTCCTCTCCCCCAGTTATTGCAGGACACAGATACTCCTCTCCCCCAGTTATTGCAGGACACAGATATTCCTCTCCCCCAGTTATTGCAGGACACAGATACTCTTCTCCCCCAGTTATTACAGGACACAGATTCTCTTCTCCCCCAGTTATTGCAGGACACAGATATTCCTCTCCCCCAGTTATTGCAGGACACAGATATTCCTCTCCCCCAGTTATTGCAGGACACAGATACTCCTCTCCCCCAGTTATTGCAGGACACAGATATTCCTCTCTCCCAGTTATTGCAGGACACAGATATTCCTCTCCCCCAGTTGTTGCAGGACACAGATATTCCTCTCCCCCAGTTATTGCAGGACACAGATATTCCTTTCCCCCAGTTATTGCAGGACACAGATGCTCTTCTCCCCCAGTTATTGCAGGACACAGATATTTCTCTCCCCCAGTTATTGCAGGACACAGATACTCCTCTCCCCCAGTTATTGCAGGACACAGATATTTCTCTCCCCCAGTTATTGCAGGACACATATAGTCTTCTCCCCAGTTATTGCAGGACACAGATATTCCTCTCCCCCAGTTATTGCAGGACACAGATACTCCTCTCCCCCAGTTATTGCAGGACACAGATATTTCTCTCCCCCAGTTATTGCAGGACACAGATAGTCCTCTCCCCCAGTTATTGCAGGACACAGATAGTCCTCTCCCCCAGTTATTGCAGGACACAGATATTTCTCTCCCCCAGTTATTGCAGGACACAGATAGTCCTCTCCCCCAGTTATTGCAGGACACAGATATTTCTCTCCGCCAGTTATTGCAGGACACAGATATTCCTCTCCCCCAGTTATTGCAGGACACAGATACTCCTCTCCCCCAGTTATTGCAGGACACAAATGCACTTCTCCCCCAGTTATTGCAGGACACAGATATTCCTCTCCCCCAGTTATTGCAGGACACAGATACTCCTCTCCCCCAGTTATTGCAGGACACAGATACTCCTCTCCCCCAGTTATTGCAGGACACAGATATTCCTCTCCCCCAGTTATTGCAGGACACAGATACTCCTCTCCCCCAGTTATTGCAGGACACAGATATTCCTCTCCCCCAGTTATTGCAGGACACAGATACTCTTCTCCCCCAGTTATTACAGGACACAGATTCTCTTCTCCCCCAGTTATTGCAGGACACAGATATTCCTCTCCCCCAGTTATTGCAGGACACAGATATTCCTCTCCCCCAGTTATTGCAGGACACAGATACTCCTCTCCCCCAGTTATTGCAGGACACAGATATTCCTCTCTCCCAGTTATTGCAGGACACAGATATTCCTCTCCCCCAGTTGTTGCAGGACACAGATATTCCTCTCCCCCAGTTATTGCAGGACACAGATATTCCTCTCCCCCAGTTATTGCAGGACACAGATGCTCTTCTCCCCCAGTTATTGCAGGACACAGATATTTCTCTCCCCCAGTTATTGCAGGACACAGATACTCCTCTCCCCCAGTTATTGCAGGACACAGATATTTCTCTCCCCCAGTTATTGCAGGACACATATAGTCTTCTCCCCAGTTATTGCAGGACACAGATATTCCTCTCCCCCAGTTATTGCAGGACACAGATACTCCTCTCCCCCAGTTATTGCAGGACACAGATATTTCTCTCCCCCAGTTATTGCAGGACACAGATAGTCCTCTCCCCCAGTTATTGCAGGACACAGATAGTCCTCTCCCCCAGTTATTGCAGGACACAGATATTTCTCTCCCCCAGTTATTGCAGGACACAGATAGTCCTCTCCCCCAGTTATTGCAGGACACAGATATTTCTCTCCGCCAGTTATTGCAGGACACAGATATTCCTCTCCCCCAGTTATTGCAGGACACAGATACTCCTCTCCCCCAGTTATTGCAGGACACAAATGCACTTCTCCCCCAGTTATTGCAGGACACAGATATTCCTCTCCCCCAGTTATTGCAGGACACAGATACTCCTCTCCCCCAGTTATTGCAGGACACAGATACTCCTCTCCCCCAGTTATTGCAGGACACAGATATTCCTCTCCCCCAGTTATTGCAGGAGACAGATACTCCTCTCCCCCAGTTATTGCAGGATACAGATATTCCTCTCCCCCAGTTATTGCAGGACACAGATGCTCTTCTCCCCCAGTTATTGCAGGACACAGATGCTCTTCTCCCTCAGTTATTGCAGGACACAGATGCTCTTCTCCCTCAGTTATTGCAGGACACAGATATTCCTATCCCCCAGTTATTGCAGGACACAGATACTCCTCTCCCCCAGTTATTGCAGGACACAGATTCTCCTCTCCCCCAGTTATTGCAGGACACAGATACTCCTCTCCCCCAGTTATTGCAGGACACAGATACTCCTCTCCCCCAGTTATTGCAGGACACAGATATTCCTCTCCCCCAGTTATTGCAGGACACAGATATTCCCCTCCCCCAGTTATTGCAGGACACAGATACTCCTCTCCCCCAGTTATTGCAGGACACAGATACTCCTCTCCCCCAGTTATTGCAGGACACAGATACTCCTCTCCCCCAGTTATTGCAGGACACAGATATTCCTCTCCCCCAGTTATTGCAGGACACAGATGCTCTTCTCCCCCAGTTATTGCAGGACACAGATGCTCTTCTCCCTCAGTTATTGCAGCCATGTTGTGGAGATGCCGGTGATGGACTGCGGTGGACAAATGTAAAGAATCTTACAACACCAGGTTATCGTCCAACAAATTTATTTTAAAATCACAAGCTTTTGGAGATTATCCCCTATGTCAGGTGAATGAGTGAAAGGTTCTCAAATCGCATATCTTATATTAGGCTGGGACACCATCACACCAATCAAAAGGTGTCGTTGGTGTTCAGACAGATTAGCCACGGAGAACAGTACGTCCCAGTACACTGAATATACATTGTGTCAAATTATACAGACAGAGAGAAAGAGACCCTCATGGCACAGAGAGAGAGAGAATATTAAAAACAGATAACTTTTTTTTCCCCTTGCTGGTGGGTTTACGTGTAGCCTGACATGAACCCAAGATCCCGGTTGAGGCCGTCCTCATGGGTGCAGTTATTGCAGGACACAGATACTCCTCTCCCCCAGTTATTGCAGGACACAGATCTTCCTCTCCCCCAGTTATTGCAGGACACAGATACTCCTCTCCCCCAGTTATTGCAGGACACAGATCTTCCTCTCCCCCAGTTATTGCAGGACACAGATCTTCCTCTCCCCCAGTTATTGCAGGACACAGATACTCCTCTCCCCCAGTTATTGCAGGACACAGATATTCCTCTCCCCCAGTTATTGCAGGACACAGATATTCCTCTCCCCCAGTTATTGCAGGACACAGATACTCCTCTCCCCCAGTTATTGCAGGACACAGATCTTCCTCTCCCCCAGTTATTGCAGGACACAGATCTTCCTCTCCCCCAGTTATTGCAGGACACAGATACTCCTCTCCCCCAGTTATTGCAGGACACAGATATTCCTCTCCCCCAGTTATTGCAGGACACAGATATTCCTCTCCCCCAGTTATTGCAGGACACAGATACTCCTGTCCCCAAGTTGTTGTCGGCTCAGACTCCTTCCCAAGTGTTCCCAGGTCCCAAAATCTGCTGCACAAGTTCTTCCAGGCCCCATACGTGTGACTTCCCCAAATGCCCCATCACTGTTCCCAAACTCCAGTTGCATCCTCCTGACAGCTCCTCCTCCTTTATGTATGCTTCTAGCCTCGAATTACTCCCACAAAAACTCCCTCATCTCAGACCCGCCCACGTAGCTGACAAAGTGCGCACTACAGCCCAAGCCCCAGTCCTCCTTGTCACCAGCCTTCCTTCCCAATCACCTGTTCTCTCCCACACCCCGCCCAACACATTCTTCAAGATTCAATACGCTGCTGTCATCCAGGATGTTGAAAAGAGCAATCCTCTGCTCTATAATTTTATACAGTTCTCTCCACAATGGTTGAAGGTTGAAACTCTCCACCACAGCCAAACAGACAAAACAGTTAGCAGAACTCGCACTCAGACACACTACGGCCTTGTAGGGGTTTGCATACATGAGTAAAAGTGTTTGAGAAGGCACTTCACCCCTCACCACCACATGTTTACCTTTTTTAATCCACGAGCAGCACCGTGGGAGATCAACTGGTCGAAACTTATATTGTTGGACCAACTGCCTGCATTTTTATTATTGGTTTAAATATAGATTTAATGTCCGCATCAGAGTACATTTTTTGAAAAATACTTTCAAATTTACTTTTTTTGTTACAATATTGAGACAATAGATCTCCTTGCTGCTTTTGTCTCCTACCGCCTACAGCCTGAGTCAGCTGGAGACATGACAGCATGTCTGCCAGCCTCTGCAACTCCCGATGCTTGGGATTCAGAGTCAGGCAGCAGGTGGAGAGGAGCATCTCGTGGTTGTGCTCGGTTCAATCACAGGCAAAATGGTGACTCCGCGAGGGGGATCTACTCTGCTTTAAATAATCAAAATGAATATCAGTTTATATCAATCCTTGAATTAGAAGTGGAATAACAGCAGTTTGGCTATCAATTGCACAATAGCGCATCCCGCTCCTTTAATAAAGAAGCAGTGTCTTATTAAACTGCAGCTGCATTACCTGCTAATGGGCAATGTATGTCCAGTTAATTTCAATGTCATTAATATTGAGCAGCTAAATTCTGATTATCATAAAATATTATTTAAGTTTTGTTTGCATTTGACTAGCAAATTATCATAATTTTAACAATTATCAATAGATGTTGACTTTCCTTTCATAGTTCTATCACAAAGATGTGAATTTTTACCTATTACATGTAGTAGTATGAATATACTAAATGCATGGTAATTTTTCTAGTCATTTCATACTCATTTAGCTATCCGCCTAGCATGCACTATTCTTCAGCTACGATGGAGAATTGGGGCCATGTTCCCAGGTATCCACAAGTGTCATTCTGTAACGGGTCACAAAGAGGTGAGCGGTACAGCTTTAGATCTTTGCTTGTTCCCTCTCACTGTCTCTCCATGATGGGTCATCTGTGGTGGGAGGGAAGGAGGGTGGAAATCAGGGGCTAGAGGCCCATCCTATCGTCCAGTGGCACAACACATTGGTGCATGGATTGCCAACGGGCTGCCATAAAGAAAAGGTTTGTGCCATCCAAGAGAAAGTTTGATCATTCCAAAATATAGGTTTGTGTCAGTGGAATGTTTACAGCTGAAGAAGGTCAGTCTCTGGTTGACCATAGTTTGAAGCTGTGCTGCCTGGTATTGAATGTATTTATAATATTTACTGACAGTCGACTTATTTGGTGACTTTTATACAATATACAATAACCAATTCCTTAAAAGGGAATTGTCATAATTATACGGGAGTGGGGGAACAGATTAATCACACATTATGATATTTCAAAGATTTTGATTAATTTTTGTCGAAGCAAATTACATCATCATGGGGGCTAAATTGGGCCGTGTAGCGCCCGTTGTTTCGGCGCTACGTGGCCTCTCTGACATTCAAGATGGCGTCTTGGATGCGCACGCACATTTCCAGCGTGATGTCATTTTGGTATAGCAGTTAGTGCAGGCGCAAATACCGAATGCTGGAATCATGTAAAGTAGGGAGAAAATGCATGCAATCAGTGTGCAACGCTGATTTAAAATGATAGACACCATTTTGGACCTTAACGCTCAACTCAATGCACAGTCTTACAGTGCCTGAAGGACCTCCTCACCAGTGCTATTTAAAGGGACCATGCAGGTGTTGCAGGTTAATTGCTGGATTATTGCTTCTGGCTGCTGGTGGAGTAGGAAGTGTTTTTGAAGCTCCTTATTCTTACTGAGAGTTCCTAGACTACATTTGAGAGTGGTTTGGCAGGTACTGCTTTACGGTTCAGAAAGTTACAACCATGGTTGAACAACATTCCTGGCAACCATGGCGCTCTGCTAGGGTTCTCGCTGGGCAATGAGCACGACTGGGAGCACGCAGAGAGGCCACGCATAGCAGGTCAAGCTTTGAGGAGATGGAGGATGAGGCAGCGCAGGGCACTGAGCAGGAGACCCTACCCAATGAAGGCCTTCTGGGACCAATTCTCTTACGTCAACATGAGCGAGGAGGATTGCATCCGACGCCCGAGGTTCACCAAGGAAGCCGTGATGGAGATCTGTCAACTGGTGCGGCCACAACTGCAGCCTCAGAGCAGGGCGAGGACAGCATTGCCTGTGGCTGTGAAGGTCACCACGGCATTGAATTTCTACGGCTCAGGATCATTTCAGGCCCCTGCTGGCGACATGTGCAACATCTCACGGTGTGCCGTGCATTGCTGCATAGGGGAGGCTCGTTCGCACTGCAGGCTTCCCCATGGTGCAGGGTGCCATTGACTGCACACATATTGCCCTACGTGCTCCGCATATCAACTCGGCCATCTTCATCAACCGAAACGGCTTCCACTCCCTGAACATGCAGCTGGTGTGCGACCACACGCATCGCATCTTGGAGGTCGATGTCCGCTACACTGGGACCAGTCATGACGCCTTCATCATGCGGCAGTCCAATGTACCAGCTATCTTTCACCTGACTCAGCAAGTCAAAGGCTGGCTACTGGGCGACAAGGGTTATCCCCTCACGCCGTGGCTCATGACACCGGTCAGGAACTCACGCACACGTGCACAGCAGGCCTATAATGAGAGCCATGCTGCCACACGCAACATCGTGGAGCACACCATAGGCCTCCTCAAACAACGCTTCCGCTGCCTGGACCGGTCTGGAGGAGCCCTGCAGTACTCCCCTGAGTGGGTGGGCAGATTCATGGTGGTCTGCTGCATGCTGCACAACCTCGCCATCATGAGGGACCAATCTTTGCCACCAATGATTGGAGAAGACCCTGAGCCAGAGGTGGAGGAGAAAGAGGCTGAGCAGGAAGAAGAGGCTGAGGAGGAGGATGAGGAGGAGGAGGAGGGTGTGGAGCTGGAGGAGGAAGTGGAGGAAGATGCAAGGGTGCAACAGGAACCACACGCCTTGTCTGAAAGGGCTCTGTGTGCTCGCCTGATCCGTGCCCGCTATCAGTAATATGAACTACATCCCCCAACTCACCAACAGTCCTACACTCCCCACCTTTGCGCTTCCACAAGACAATCAAATCGCCCTCCATCTGATTACACATTGGTTTCCCCCTCAGCTCATTGCATAAATAAAAACCACCACCAAATGCAAAATCAAAGTCTCATTTATCAATGAATAAATGAAATGTTGCAAACATAACAGAACTATTTACCCTTGTGCACTCCCTTAGTGCCTGTTGTTCATGTGCCTTCACCTATCCCAGTGCTCCTACGAGGTGCTTCCCCAGTGGGAGGCTGTTGGCCTTCAATGGAGGAGTGTGTAGATGGCCTTGGAGGACGACCTCGGTCAGCTCTGGGCCTGGAAAGCCCGGTTTCAGACTGCACCATCTCAGCATGGGCTGCAGCAGTCTGGCCTGGCTGGCTGATAGGCAACAACAGGGGCACTGGCAGAGTGGCAGGGGTGGGAGCAGGAAAGCTGTCGTCCTGAGAGAGGACAGCAGGTCCGACTGCCATGGTGCCACTGCCACTCTCCCAGGGCGGCGCCTCAGCAATCCTGGTGATCAGCTGGAGAACGGATTGCTGGAGTGCTGTGATGCCCTGGAAGCCCCGTTTCACAGTGGTCCCCAGACCCACTATAGCAGCAGTCTGAGCTTCCAAGGCAGCAGTCTGAGCTGCAAATGCAGCAGTCAGACCTTGGATGGCAGATGTTTGTGCTGCAATGGAGGCTGTGACATCAGTCATCAGACGCTGCATCATGGTGGGTTCCACAGGTGCTCTGATGGAGGTGACCACCTGTTCCATGTTGGAAAGGATGGGCTCCAAGCTCTGAGCAAAGCCCTGAGCCAAGTTGGAGCTGGACTCCTCCATGCCCTTCTCATTATACGCAGACTTTCTGGCAGGCTTTCCAGTGCCCCAAGCATTTGTTGGTGTACGCCCATCAGCCGTCTTCTGTAGCCTGGCCCATCGAAGTCCTCATTTGACTCCTCTGCAGCAGAACTAGTGAGCGACCTCACCCTTTGGCGAGCTGGCACCTGTGGTATCCGTTCCCTCCGCCCCGGCTCCTGCGCACTTGTGCTCGGTGTCTCACCACGTGCAGATCCCTCCTCTAACCTAACCTCTAAAGGACCCGCAAAGTCAGTCTCTGAGCTGGTGGATGCGAGTGTCTGATCGAGTGACAGTGTGGCTTCAGTGTCCTCCTCCTCTTCCTCTTCCTCTTCCTCCTCCGATGGTACCGCCACGTGTTCTTGGGTATCTGCAATGACAAAGAGAAACAGGTTGCGTTGTGGAGTGGGGAGAGGAGCAAGTAAGACGTGTGTGCTTACAGCATCTGCAGCACGTGAGTCAGAAAAGATTATGGGAGGAGGGAGATGTGGAAAAGGAGAAGGAGCATTAGATATGCAGAGACCCCCTTCATCGGGACCTCTAGCACGGCATGTTGTGATGGCTGCAGCGATGGCCCGCTCAATGATCCGAAGCACTGTCTCCTCTAGGGGGGTGAGGACCTGTCCACCCTCAGGTCCCTCCTGCTGCCGGCTGTATGCGCCACCTTCTCCTGCAAGACAGAGGACATATGTCAGTGAGTATCCTGCAAGGTGTGTGGGTGATGTGCCTGTCGTGGTCAAATAGCTGCCAGTGTCTGTGACCTGTGAGTGGTGGTTGTGTGGCCTGCAAGTGTGGTACTATGTGCGGGTGAGATGCAGCATGCCGAGTGCAGCATTGCGTATGGATGGGCAGTGTTTGTTGGTGGGTGGGTGACGGGGAGTGTGATGCGTGGAGCAGTGGTGCATTTGGTTGGATGTGTCACTTGACACTTGCATTCACTCACCTTGACCACTCGTGTCAAATCATTGAACTTCTTTCGGCACTGTACCCACGTGCGTGGTGCAATGCTCCTGGCGTTGACGTCCTGCGCCACAGCCTGCCAATGCCTGCGGAGCTGCAGTCTGGCGGGTCTCCTGCCACCCTGCGGGTACATGTTGGCCCTCCTTTCGTCCACCCCTTCCACCAGGGCCTCCAGGACATCATCAGAGAAGCATGGAGCCCTCTCTCGTGCCGGTCCTGCTATCCTCGTGGCCATTTTTCCCTTCTCCTAGTAAGCTATGTACCTGCCTTTTGTAATGTGCACCTGCACCTTTAAGAGGTGCAGGCTGCTGATGACATGCGCTGTGGACGCCCCATTTCCAACTTCCTCACTCTCCGTGCAGTCTCTTGGCAGCGTGGGTAGCGCTCGTTGCACGGAAGTATCGTGGTAAATAGCAGATAGCACGAAGTTCACATTCTGCCTGTGTAGGGTCCATCGGGCGTGGGGTACTAGGGCATCACCCTACCCCCGCCCGAAAACGGCCCTTATCGAATCTTTACCCCCGTATCTCTAGTTTACAAAATTTTGGAAATTATTCAGAAGTGACCATGTCTCTTTAAACATCCTGAAAAATTCAGGAAAATATTAAATGGAAATTAAAAGAATAATCTGTTCTACAAGGCTCAGAGTGAACTGGAATCAAGTAAGCTAGGCAAGAAAAGAAAGCTTAATGACAATTAAAAAGCAATTAGCTAGACTACTAATTGCGATTTTTACTGCAACAAACTTCAAAGGCACATTGTTAAAAAGAAATCATAAACGTAGGGGAAGAGCCGAGGCCCATAATGCAGGGCATCACCAAGATTAAAAGAGCAGGATAAATCAGATAGTATTGATTACGTAATGTCAAGCTTAGGTTTTAAAAGCCTGCAAATTATAGGGGAAGGAAAGACCAAAAGGTAAAGAGTGTAAGAGGAACAAAGACAGACAAACAGACCAGTGGATTGGTACAAGGAAAACCAACGTTTATTAATAAGAAAACTAAAACTACAAGGTAAACAGTATAATACAGAAGATAAAGAAATCGCTATGGATGTAATACAGTCTTACACTTATCGGGTTGAAAGAAACGGACACATTGAGGGAAAATTCTAAAATCACAAGTTTAGCAATATCCCTTAACCCCCAACCTTACACTTATGCTAGGTTGTCTTGTGGCGGCCAGAAAATTAATGCTCACCGGTGAAAACAGATGAAAAAGGCCTGGCCTCCTGCTGCGTTTGCGAGGTTTTTCTGGATGGCCTTCCTTCTCAAGTCTGAGCTAGTGAGCAGCAGGACCCCGGCCACCAGGCGAAGAGAGCAGCCCGAGAGAGATACTGGGCAGCCCCAGTTATACCCTCTTGGTAACAGGTTTTTTTCATACCTTATCAGCTTGCTTCATTGTTTGATTTAAGCACGAAACGTAAGACAAAGGACCCCATCTCTGGCCCATTTACATTAATGGCCATTTCCTGTATCGATCTGTTCGCTAACTGCTTTACTATTGTTCCGAATGTACCTTGATGGTTCACCTTTTGTCCTGCGATCACTTCCTGCTCGAATTTTGATGTGTTGGCCGGCTATGTTGATAGCTTGCCTCAGGGCTAGAATGCAGCTGCATTGTTTAAAGAAACCTGTCTGAGACACGAAGCCTGTCGAGTTGTTGAGAATGCAATTTCAAATCTGCCGGTCCTCGGCCATGTGTCTGACTGCAGCCATTTTGAGAGACCTTGGATTTTTTAAAACAGTTACACCAGGGTTTCTTTAATAACTCCAATAAATCTTCGGGGTGGGGGGAACATGTGAAATTTTGCGAATCCCTTCAAGAGTTCAGTAGGGAAAGAGTGAGTTGGAGCAGGAGATGGTACCATGAGTCTAGATTTCACTACAGTGCAGATGCAGGGAGGAGACGGTGTGCGGACAGCATATTTGGAGCTAGGAGGAACAAGAGAAAACAATTCATAAGAGCGCTGATCATAATAGTATCAATAAAATAAAGACACAAGAAAGATTACAATGGAGATTAAGAAAGAGAGTGTTCAGAGTGCTGTTCAATTAAGAGGTTAATTGGGCTTGTGACCCTTGTTAAAAAGTTAGTGAGCATCATTGACACAAGCATAGCATAACGTTTAATAGAAGAGCAATGTCAGGTTTTAGTTTATATAAAAATGTTAAGTGGAATTAATCTAATACATTTCCCGCTGAAGTACATCTAAAAGCTCCAGAGATAGTCAGTCAGTCATGACACTATTGTGCAGTGCCTTTGTTTCTTCTGGCCTCGTGACCCTTAGTTAATTAGCATTGCTATGGCAATATGAAAAGCCGTGCTAATATATTTGCAGCTCAAATCTATGTTCAAATTGAACAATGTCAGCCGACACTTTGGGGCGGCGTTGGATTTTTTATATTGTGTTGTGCAATCATTGGAAGTTTTTATCAACAACAATAACAACTTGCATTTATGTAGTGCCTTTAATGTAGTAAAACGCCCACAGGAACTTCACAGGAACATATCATCAGTACAGTAATTTGAGTAATGCTGTTGCTAATTATGTTTCACACAGAGGCACAATGTAATGAAAAATATATGATATATGTGTGTGTGTGGGTACAGTGGTTACTGTGGTGTAGCAGACTAGTAATCCAGAGGTCTGGACTAATAATCCAGTGAACATGAGTTCAAATTCTGCACTTTGACAATTTGAATTCAGTTTAAAAAATCTGAGAAGAGACTTCTGTTCCACCAGTTTGGACTGAATTCAAACTCTATTCCCAAAGGTGAGAGACTGTGTACTTATCCACAGTGCCATTAAGGCCCTGAAATGTTGTAGTTACTATGTCAGGTTATCTTTTGTGGAAATATATGCGATCTGAATAGAGTTGTTCAGGGTTTATATGCAATCCCAATGTAACAGGCTATTCCATAGTCATCTGCAGTTCACTCTCAAATGTTTCATTCTGTCTAATATATACAAGTTACTTTTATCATCATGTTTCAGTTCCTGGAAAGCCATCTAGGGGGAAGATTTCTGCTGTGAGCTAAGTGCAACAAAATTACTTTATAAATCATATACTTTGTTTATGATTTTGGTACACATAGTTGGAGAGGAACATCAGAACAGAAGTAAGCAATTCAGCCCTTTGAGACTGCTCTGCTATTTTGTTAGTTATCTTTTTAATCCCAGTTCTCTGCCCTTTCTCCATTTTACTTAATACCCTACTCATAGGAATATGGGAAGACTTATAAAACATAGAAAATGTCCCCCTCCCCCCTGCATCCCCCTCAATTCATAGTCTACCTGTGGTGAAGAGGTTGGGGAATGGGGGATGATGGCCATGTGATGTCAGGTGTAATATTGCAATGAATGTCCCATTCTGTAGGTTGAGTACAATTGGGAGTTGTCGGCCTGTTCTGATATGAGAGCATGGAGGTTGAAAATACATTTTTTGTTTAGAAAATAAGTTTTCAGAAGAATTTAGATATATTGAGATTTGGGACTGATGTGGAGTGGTGAGAATGTGAAACTCGTTACCACATCAAGTGGTTGAGACGATTAGCATAGATGTATTTAAGGGGAAGCTAGATAAGTACATGAGGGAGAATGGAATAGGAGGATATGTTGATAGGGTGAGATGAAGTATGGTTCAGAAGTAAGAGAGGAGGCTCATGTGGAGCATAAATACCAGCATAGACCTAGTGGGCAGAATGGCCGGCTTCTGTGCTGTAAAATTCTATGTAATGCTATGATATAATATTTGTAACCTAAACTAAAAATTATGATATAGTTTATAAACCACAGAGGTGAAATTTCATCTGCTGATAATTTCACAGTTTAGTACGAACTGAGTATTTTGTTGAAACTATGGACACAAGGAATCTTAACCCCTACATGCATTAAGAAGTGATATTTTCATGTATTTTTCTAACTGATGATGAATAGATTTGAGTTTGATTTGTGATACAAAAGATGTGCATATTTTGAGAGCTGATAAGGGCATTTGGTATTTAGCGAGTTACAATCACTAAGGTATTTATTGGTAACAAATTCTTTCTTTACGCCTGGAATATCTATGCCCAGTATTTTAGTGGAAACAGATGAGACATAACTCCCCATGCTTCAATAAACTGATGAACTGCTGAAATAAAATCATGAATGTAGCGTGCATTAATTTTTATTAGAGTACGGTAGGACATTAAATCAATGACTTTGTACAGGTTGCATTGATTTATTTGCATTCACTGGTGTCTAATAAAATGCAAGGCCATCAAATCCTTTACTGCTGTTTATATTAACTTGTTTTTTGTTGTCTTTTGTTGACAGACCAGCAGTTCTCATGGTCACCTTCACAGCACTTCAATGAAGACATATATTCTCCTTCATCAAGGACCATGAAAGGATTAACTGGTAGCCGTACGCAGCCCCAGCTCAGCTCAGCACACACTTGTGGCCTGGTAACTGAGGACTGTGAGCATTCTCATGACCATATGCACCATGGGCTGGATTCTAGGCAGTCGTACTTGCTCAGCCCAACTGACAGCTGCCAAATGGACCATCATCGGTGTTCGCCTAGAAGTTCTATACATTCTGAGTGTATGATGATGCCCATGATGGTAGGAGAGCATATGTCAAGCAGTACTTTTCCCAGAATGCACTACACTTCACATTATGATTCCAGGGACGACTGTGCCAGTGTCTCGCACACGGGCAGCAAGATTAATCGCATCCCAGCTAATCTGCTGGACCAGTTTGAAAAGCAATTGCCTCTGCATCGTGATGGTTTTCATACACTGCAGTACCAACGAACATCCACTACCACCGAACAGCGAAGTGAAAGTCCTGGCAGAATACGGCACCTTGTGCATTCTGTCCAAAAACTTTTCACCAAATCTCACTCTTTGGAAGGGGCCTCGAAAGGAAATGTGAACGGCACAAAAGGCGAAGGTCGGCATTCGGATGATCACCATCATTCCCACCATCCCAAACACGGCAAAAGGAGCAAAAGCAAAGAACGAAAGCCAGAGCCTAAGCATAAGTCTGCAATGACTGCCTGGTGGAGCTCGGATGACAACCTAGACAGTGACAGTACTTACCGTACTCCAAGTGCGATGAGCAGACACCACATCGACCATATCTCTCAGTATTATCCGGAAAATATTCAGGGGGCCTTCAGCGATCTCACTTTGAAGACGTCAAAAAGCAACAACGATGTTAAATGTTCTGCTTGTGAAGGATTGCCTATGACACCTGAGGGGAAATATATGAAAAGAAGCTCCTGGTCCACACTGACTGTAAGCCAGGCCAAGGAAGCCTATCGCAAGTCATCACTTAATCTGGAGAAACCTCTTGTCCATCAGGAAATAAAATCATCTCTAAGGCCATGTCATTTCCTACAAGTAAGTGACAGTCTTACTTCTAATTTTGGCAGTATTGTCATCTTTTTCTTCATGTTATGGCTGTTCTTGGTAGGAATTTAATGTGTATAATGGAAGTTAATAATTACTGTACTAATTCTATTACAAGCCAAGTATCTACTAAACCAGAAGTGCAGCATGTTACACGTAATGAGCATTTTGTCGACTATCCTCGGATCCAATGCCACATTTTTTGACAAATATCGAGTAATTGTAACATCTAATTCTAACATCATTTTGCATCAAGGAAATCAACCCATAGAAAATAAAGAGATTGACAAGTGCTTTAGACTAGCACAGACAGAAACCTAGCACAAACAGGTTAGCCAGTTCACTGAAAGTAGTGCACAGAGGAAATTAAATCCCCAGGTCAATGCATGAAGCATTGGAAAACAAGGATACCATCAAAATTCAGAACTTGAAGTTATCTGTTGGCATTTACAGGAATGTCCATAATAGGTAAACAGCAATTCTGTTAATTTAATGTATCACATAGTTTACCCTCAATTGAGTAACATTGTAGTTTTAGTGACAAATTATTAAATAAACCTTGGTTTCTAATAATCCAAACTTTGACTTCGGACTCTGAAACAGTTGACAAAGCCCAACATTTGGAGCCGGTTTATTTCACCACAATGAATTGCACGTGAAGTTGAATCTGAATTTCAGATGTTTGTTCCCACATTTTTCGACTGCTCCCATGGTAGATCTCCCATTACATTGCATGTCGGTTATCATGTGTAGTTATATATCAATGCGTCTTTGTGGTTTGCCGGCTCTCCGTGTATCTGTTCTTGGTTTCAAGCAGATCTGCTGCTTTGTTTCTGTGGGATAGATGCTCATCTTTAACACCTGGTCGTAAGGCATCATCTAGGCACAGCACTGAATGGAAAATTGCGTGAGTGGGATCAGACCCCATAATGGAGCCCGCCCGATTTCCTTCATTCAATACCCCACCTAATTTTCCTATCTGCACTGTGCCCAGGCAATGCATTATACCCATGCAATGGTTTATACCTGGGCAATGTTTTATACCCAGGCGATGCTTTATACCCTTGCAATGTTTTATACCCAGGCAATGTTTTATACCCTTGCAATGTTTTATACCCAGGCAATGGTTTATACCTGGGCAATGTTTTATACCCAGGCGATGCTTTATACCCATGCAATGTTTTATACCCATGCAATGTTTTATACCTGGGCAATGTTTTATACCCTTGCAATGTTTTATACCCAGACAATGTTTTATACCCAGGCAATGTTTTATACCCAGGCAATGCATTATACCCAGACAATGTTTTATACCCAGGCAATGTTTTATTCCCAGGCAATACTTTATACCCAGACAATGTTTTATACCCAGGCAATGTTTTATACCCAGGCAATGCTTTAAACCCAGACAATGTTTTATTCCCAGGCGATGTTTTATACCCAGGCAATGCTTTAAACCCAGACAATGTTTTATTCCCAGGCGATGTTTTATACCCAGGCAATGTTTTATACCCAGGCAATGTTTTATTCCCAGGCGATGCTTTAAACCCAGGCAATGTTCTATTCCCAGGCATTGCTTTACACCCAGGCAATGTTTTATTCCCAGGCGATACTTTATACCCAGACAATGTTTTATTCCCAGGCGATACTTTATACCCAGACAATGTTTTATTCCCAGGCGATACTTTATACCCAGGCAATGTTTTATTCCCAGGCATTGCTTTACACCCAGGCAATGCTTTATTCCCAGGCGATGCTTTAAACCCAGACAATGTTTTATTCCCAGGCGATGCTTTACACCCAGGCAATGTTTTATTCCCAGGCGATGCTTTATTCCCAGGCGATGCTTTATTCCCAGGCAATGCTTTATATCTGGGCGATGCTTTATACCCAGGCCATGCTTTATATCCGGGCAATGCTTTATACACAGGTGATGCTTTATACCCAGGCAATGCTTTATACCCAGGTGATGCTTTATACCCAGGCAATACTTTATATCTGGGCGATGCTTTATACCCAGGCCATGCTTTATATCCGGGCAATGCTTTATACACAGGTGATGCTTTATACCCAGGCAATGCTTTATATCTGTGCAATGCTTTATACACAGGCGATGCTTTATATCCAGGCAATGCTTTATATCCGGGCCATGCTTTATATCTGGGCAATGCTTTATATCAGAGCAATGCAGACAAATCTTGTGGTGTTGTGTTTTTATTTTTGTGGAATTCTGCTTTTCTCCATCTGTGCTGTTGTGGCCGTCAGTGTCTTTTTCTGTTGCTCTGGTTGTGATTATGACTTTATCCTATTCTGGGTTTGTGCCTGTGTTTTTTTAAGGGCTTATGATTCTGCGTCTCTATTTTTATGGTTGTCTGTGTTTTTCTGTGTTTGTCCGCTGTTGTTGTTTTTGTCTGTGTCTTTGTAGTCTTGGTTTTTTTTGAATAGTGTTGGATTTTGTTTCTCGATGATGTACTTAAACAGGCAGTGGCTGGGATTCTTCATAGAAGTGCATCCTGTGGTAAGGTGCTGTTGATGGGTGTGCGAGGCATTTTTATAGGAAGAAATAACACAGCTGGGGCAGCATTTGATGGACTTCAGTGAGCATTAGGCCTTTGCATGTTTTGCTGGAGCACAACAATATGAACAATGGGTGGAGAAACAGTGGACAATCCACTAGAATTCACTTCTGGAGTTTAACTAAATAAATGGCAGGTGCCAGCAGAAGTTTGCAATGGGATAAAGGGGCAAAGGTATCTTCTGGGGTGGGTATGATTTGGAAGGGAAGCGGTGGCAATGGAGGTTGGGAGAGACCCACGGTGTGAGCCAGCAGTGGCAGCACGAGAAGAGGGAGTCAAACAGTGAAGAGAATTAATAGAAGGGTAAGGAACAGTAACTCTGGGGAAGGAGGTCAATTTTTGAAGTTTAATATCTAAGATTGGGACTGTATCGGTGGTGTTCGGTATTGTAGAGCTGGAGAAAGTTGCAGAGGTAGTATGATTTGTAGATGAGGATGAGAACTTTCAATTTGATACGTTGTGGGACAGGGATCCAATAAGAGGTGGCAAGTACGGGGCTGATAGGCTAGTGGAACTTAATATGGAACAAGCACTCAGAGAGTGGTTAGAACTCGCTACCAGAAGTAGTTGAGGAGAATAACATCGATGCATTCAAGGAGAAGCTAGATGAGCACATAAGGGAGAAAGGAATAGAAGGATATGCTGATAGGATTAGATTAAGAGGGGTGGGAGGAGACTCATGTGAAGCTTTAACACTGACATAGACCAGTAGGGCCGAATGGTCTGTTTCTGTGCTGTAAATTCGATGTAATTCTATGTAATACCTTGTAATAAAACCCAATGTCAATTATTCAATCATCTTAAATCAGTAGCTCTGGTAATATATAATCTGTTACACAGCATAAAACAGTGTATCCTCTGATTCACTGTGAAGAACGCAATAGTTGATCTGGTAATTTGATATTGCACGCCTCTCACATCTGTCACAAACCAGGCACCACACTTCACTACAGATGCAAAATAATATTTTTAAAAAAAGAGATGGAAAGCCGGTCATTGGCTTGGAGCCTGCAAATGATAAGCAATTTGCTGATTTGTAATTGACCTGAACCAGGATTACAAACGACTGTAATTACTTGGATGCCCACAGGAAGTACTTGAGCAGAGGCTTTAAAGGAACAGGCCAGGTTAACAGCTAAACATCACAGTCATGCTCCAAAGCACACATGAAGACTGCTACAGGAAATTGGACTAATTACCCAAATGATCAAAACCTTTCTGAACCTGGTTCCATTGTGTTGTGTTATTTGGCATCAACGTAGTATAATTTTCTACTGCTTGAAACATTTTTCTCTCGAATGCATATACTGTACTTTTATTTTTATCATAAGCCAATTATGGTGTTCAGCTTGCTAATTCTGCAGTTCTGACAGCCAAATATTTATACAGATCTATCATGAAATCAGAGGTTGATCAGTAGAGAGAAAGTGTTGACAAGCCACCAGGTCGATATGAGCAAGCTTGCGACATTCCCTTCATGCAACACAGCAGAGCTAACCATGTTATCAGTAATGACCCTTTTCCACCTACAGGTGACTGAAAACTGTGACAAACTTTGATCCCTTACAGCATGAAGTTAAATCCGGCTTTTGGCAGAACACAACCTGATAATGTGTGCATGATAACATGATGAGATTTCTACCTCAGTTCTGCTATTTACATCACTTACTTACTTTGCACATAGAATCACAGAAAGATTACAGCACGGAAGGAGGCCATTCAGCCCAAGAGCAATCCAGCTAGTCCCACTCTCCGGTCCTATCCCCGTAGCCCTGCAAATTTTTTCCTTTCAAGTACTTATCCAATTCCCTTTTGAAGGCCATGATTGAATCTGCCTCCACCGCTCCCGCGGGCAGTGCATTCCAGATCCTAACCACTCGCTGTGTAATAAAGTTTTTCCTCATATCACCTTTGGTTCTTTTACTAATCACCTTAAATCTATGTCCTCTGGTCCTTGACCCTTCCGCCAATGGGAACAGTTTCTCTCGATCTACTCTGTCTAGACCCTTCGTGACTTTGAATACCTCTATCAAATCTCCTCTTAACCTTCTCTGTCCCAAGGAGAACAACCCCAGCTTCTCCAGTCTATCCACGTAATTAAAGTCTCTCATCCCTGGAATTATTCTCGTAAATCTTTTCAGCACTCTCTCTAAGGCCTTCACATCTTTCCTAAAGTACGGTGCCCAGAACTGGACACAATACACCAATTGTGGTTGAACCAGTGTTTTATAAAGATCCATCATGACTTCCTTGCTTTTGTACTCCATGCCTCTTTTTATAAAGCCCAGGCTCCCAAATGCTTTTTTAATTGCTTTCTCAACCTGCCCTGCCACTTTCAATGATTTGTGCACATATACCCCCGGATCTCTCTGTTCCTGTACCTCTTTTAGAATTGTGCCCTCGAGTTTATATTGCCTCTCCTTGTTCTTCCTACTGAAATGTATCACTTTGCATTTTTCTGCGTTAAATTTCATTTGCCATGTGTTCTGCCCATTCCACCAGCCTGTCCATATCCTCTTGAAGTCTATCACTATCCTCCTCACTGTTCACTATACTTCCAAGTTTTGTGTCATCTACAGATTTGGAAATTGTGCCCTGTACACCCAAGTCCAAGTCATTAATATATACCAAGAAAAGCAGTGGTCCCAGTACCGACCCCTGGGGAACACCAGTGTACATCTCCCTCCAGTCTGAAAAACAACCATTCACCACTACTCTCTGCTCCCTGTTACTTAGCCAATTATCCATGCTGCTTCTGCCCCCTTTATTCCATGGGCTTCAATCTTGATGACAAGCCTATTATGTGGCACTTTATCAAACGCCTTTTGAAAGTCCATATACACCACATCAACCGCATTGCCCTCATCAACCCTCTCTGTTACCTCATCATAAAACTGTATCAAGTTAGTTAAACACAATTTGCCTTTAACAAATCCATGCTGGCTTTCTCTAATCAATCCACACTTGTCCAAGTGACTGTTAATTCTGTCCTGGATTATTGTTTCTAAAAGTTTCCCCACCACCGAGGTTAAACTGACTGGTCTGCAGTTGCTGGGTTTATCCTTACACCCTTTTTTGAACAAGGGTTTAACATTTGCAATTCTCCAGTCCTTTGACATCACCCCCGTATCTAAGGATGTTTGGAACATATACAACTTTATAATATTCTCAAACCTGAGTCACAGTTTTTGACACAAAGCTATGATTTTTTTTTTACGATTGGTAATTTTAAAGCACTCGCTAATATGTTTGTAAATTGACAGATCTATGACAAACCAGACTGAAACAGAAAATACAAGAAAAAAATTTCAAATGTGCTGTATAAGTAGAAATCCCACCCGGTGCAATGGCTTCTCTTCCTGCTCCCGCAACATTACCTCTGGGGCCCCCCAAGGATCTATCCTTGGCCCCCTCCTATTTTTATCTACATGCTGCCCCTTGGTGACATCATCCGAAAACACAACATCAGATTCCACATGTATGCTGATGACAGCCAGCTCTACCTCACAACCACTCCCTCAACCCCTACACTGTCCCTCATTTGTCACATTCCTTGTCCAACATCCAGTAAGCAAAAATTTCCTCCAACTAAATATTGGGAAGACCGAAGCCATTGTCTTTGGTTCCTGCCATAAACTCTGTTCCCTAGCCACCATCCCTCTCCCAATGTCTGAGGCTGAACCAAACCATTCGCAACCTTGGCATCCTATTTGACCCTGAGATGAGCTTCCGACCACATATCCTCTCCATCACCAAGACCGCCTACTTCCACCTCCCTAACATCACCCATCTCCACCACTGCCTCAGCTCATCTGTTGCTGTAACCCTCATCCATGCCTTTGTTACCTCCGTACTGAACTATTCTCCTGGCTGGCCTCCCATCTTCCACCCTCCATAAACTTGAGCTCATCCAAAATTTTGCTGCCTGAATCCTAACTCGCACCAAGTCCCCTTCTCCCATCACCCCTGTGCTCGCTGACCTACATTGGCTCCCGGTCTGGGAACACATCAATTTTAAAATTCTCATCCTTGTTTTCAAATCTCTCCGTGGCCTTGCCTCTCCCTATCTCTGTGACCTCCTCCAGCCCTACAACCCTCCGAGATCTCTGCGCTCTTCCAGATCTTGCCCCTTGCACATCTCCGATTTTAATCGCTGCACCATTGGCAGCAGTGCCTTCAGCTGCTTAGGCCCTAAGATCTGGAATTCCCTTCCTAAACCTCTCTGTCTCTCTACCTCTCTCTCCTCCCTTAAGACGCTCCTTAAAACCTACCTCTTTGACCAAGCTTTTGGTCACCTGTTCTAATACCTGCTATGTCTATGTCTATGTGGCTCGGTGTCAAATTTTGTTTGATAACACCACTGTGAAGCGCCTTGGGACATTTTACTACATTAATGGCGCTATATAAATGCAAGTTGTTGTTGATTTAGAAGAAAGATACCAAGAACAACCATAAGAGAACTTAACCTTGTGATGTATATAAAATATATAACCCAGGTTAAAATATTAAACATATATATTTAGATATAAAAAGAAAATTCCTCTCAGTTGGAAGCGCGTTAGATCTACTATAGGATGTAATGCATCTATCAGTATTCATAATACATTCTATATGCAGCAAAGTGTACATATTTTGAACCACAGCACTGTGGTTGTTTTCCGACTTTGTGCTCCCAGCAGGAAGCTTCACCCCCTGACAACGCATATTGCAAATCCCAGCACGTGCTGGATATGATTTTCCAACCATTTCAGTTAATGTTTTGAAGTCAGAAAATGACTCCTTTAACCGGTGAAATACATAGAGGAAATGTGCATGCATTATATAATGAAATGCATGCAGACTCTAGTGAGGTGAGTCATTCTGATATGTTATTGAGGCTGGGGATAGAAAGGGTGCATATCTGGGGCTAGGTGTGTTAACCCACCATGTAGTCCAGCTGCCCACCTCCGGAGTTATATCGGCGGCGACAAACTGGAGTAGATTTTCGGAGTCAGCGCCCGCAGTGAGGAACCTCGCTTGCTGCCAGTAGCGGAAATTGCTGGCCCACAATGTTCCCATTAATGCCGGTGGCAAAATGCTGGAGTGGGGCTTTCACAGCACAAAACTAGTCACAATTCAGCACAAATTGCATTAGATTGGCAGCCCGAGGACAGCTTGTATGGAACGAATAAACGAGTGACTTTGATGCAGTTGGGGTTTTTTCCTGAGGATGACGTTAGGGGCATTCTCGGGACTCATGCATACACAGACAGCAGGTGCTTAACATTGACAATGGGGACCAACGCAAAAGAGACATAAAAACATAAGAAATAAAAGCAGGATTGGGCATCCATGAGGCGCTGTGGGCCATCAGCAGCAGCAGAATTATATTCTCACCACATTCTGTAACCTCATGGCCCGGCATATCCCTCATTCTACCGTTACCAACAAGCCAAAGGACCAACCCTGGTTCAATGAGGAGTGTAGAAGAACATGCCAGGAGCAGCACCAGGCGTACCTAAAAATGAGGTGCCAACCTGGTGCAGCTACAACTCAGGACTACATGCATGCTAAACAGTGGAAACAGCATGCTATTGACAGAGCTAAGCGATTCCACAACCAACGGATCAGATCAAAGCTCTGCAGTCCTGCCACATCCAGTCATGAATGCTGGTGGACAATTAAACAACTAATGGGAGGAGGATGCTCCGTGAACATCCCCATCTTCAATGATGGCAGAGTCGGCACGTGAGTGCAAAAGACAAGGCTGAAGTGTTTGCAACCATCTTCAGCCAGAAGTGCCGAGTGGATGATCCATCTTGGCCTCCTCCCGAAATCCCCATCATCAGAAGCCAGTCTTCAGCCAATTCGATTCACTCCACGTGATGTCAAGAAACGGCTGAGTGCATTGGGTATAGCAAAGGTTATGGGCCCCGACAACATCTCAGCTGTGGTGCTGATGACTTGTACTCCAGAGCTAGCCACACCTCTAGCCCAGATGTTCCAGTACAGCTACAACACTGGCATCTACCCAACAATGTGGAAAATTGCCCAGGTATGTCCTGTCCACAAAAAGCAGGACAAATCCAATCTGGCTAATTACCGCCCCATCAGTCTACTCTCAACCATCACCAAAATGATGGAAGGTGTCATCGACAGTGCTATCAAGCGGCACTTATTCACCAATAAACTGCTCACCAACGCTCAGTTTGGGTTCCACCAGGACCACTCAGCTCCAGACCTCATTACGGCCTTTCTCCAAACATGGACAAAAGAGCTGAATTCCAGAGGTGAGGTGAGAGTGACTGCACTTGACATCAAGGCAGCATTTTAGTTAGTTTAACTAACTTGATAAAGTTATTTGATGAGGTAACAGAGAGGGTAGATGATGTGACATATATGGACTTTAAAAAGACGTTTGATAAAGTGCCGCATAATAGGCTTGTCATCAAGATTGAAGCCCATGGAATAAAGGGGTCAGCAGCAGCATGGATACAAAATTGGCTAAGTAACAGAAAGCAGAGATTCGTGGTGAATGGTTGTTTTTCGGACTACAGGGAGGTATATAGTGGTGTTCCCCAGGGGTCGGTACTAGGACCGCTGCTTTTCTTCATATGTATTAATGACTTGGACTTGAGTGTACAGGGCACAATTTCAAAATTTGCAGATGACACAAAACTTGGAAGGGTAGTGAACAGTGAGGAGGATAGTGATAGATTTCAAGAGGATATAGACAGGTTGGTGGCGTGGGCAGACATGTGGCAGATGAAATTTAACACAGAAAAATGCGAAGTGATACATTTCGGTAGGAAGGACGAGGAGAGGCAATATAAACTAAAGTGCACATCTCTAAAAGGGGTACAGGAACAGAGAGATCTGGAGGTTTATGTGGACAAATCGTGAAAGTGGCAGGGCAGGTAGAAAAAGCGGTTTAAAAAAGCATTTGGGATCCTGGGCTTTATAAATAGAGGCATAGAGTACAACAGCAAGGAAGTCATGATGAACCTTTATAAAACATTGGTTTGATCACAACTGGAGTATTATGTCCAGTTCTGGACACCGCACTTTAGGAAAGATGTGAAGGCCTTAGAGAGGGTGCAGAAAAGATTTACTAGAATGATTCCAGGGATGAGGGACTTTAGTTACGTGGATAGATTGGAGAAGCTGGGGTTGTTCTCCTTGGAACAGAGAAGATTGAGAGGAGATTTGATAGAGGTATTCAAAATCATGAACGTTCTAGACAGAGTAGATAGAGAGAAACTGTTCCCATTGGTGGAAGGGTCAAGAACCAGAGGTCATAGATTTAAGGTGATTGGCAAAAGAACCAAAGGTTACATGAGGAAAAACTTTTTTATGCAATGAGTGGTTAGGATCTGGAATGCACGGCCAGGGTGAATGGGGAGGCAGATTCAATCGTGGCTTTCAAAAAGGAATTGGATAAGAACTTGAAAGGAAAAATTTGCAGAGCTACAGGGAAAGGGCGGGGGAGCGGGGCTAGCTGGATTGCTCTTGCACAGCAGCGGCACGGACTCGATGGACTGAACGGCCTCCGGCTGTAACCATTCTATGATTCTATGATTTGACGGACTCAGAAATGGGGATGTTCGCTGATGATTGCACGGTGTTCAGTTCCATTCACAACCCCTCAGGTTAGGAAACAGTTCATGCCCGCATGCAGCAAGACCTGTACAACATCCAGGCTTGGGCTGATATGTGGCAAGTAACATTCGCGCCAGACAAATGCCAGGCAATGACCATCTCCAACAAGAGAGAGTCTAACCATCTCCCCTTGACATTCAATGGCATTACCATCGCCGAATCCCCCACCATCAACATCCTGGGGGTCACCATTGACCAGAAACTTGACTGCACCAGCCAAATAAATACTGTGGCTACAAGAGCAGGTCAGAGGCTGGGTATTCTGCGGTGAGTGTCTCACCTCCTGACTCTACAAAGCCTTTCCACCATCTACAAGGCACAAGTCAGGGGTATGATGGAATACTCTCCACTTGCCTGGATGAGTGCAGCTCCAACAACACTCAAGAAGCTCGCTTGTTTGTCATCCCATCCACCACCCTAAACATTCACTCCCTCCATCACCAGCGCACCGTGGCTGTAGTGTGTGCCATCCACAGGATGCACTGCAGCAACTCGCCAAGGCTTCTTCGACAGCATCTCCCAAACTGCGATCTCTACCACATAGAAGGACAAAGGCAGCAGGCACATGGGAACAAAACCACTTGCACGTTCCCCTCTAAGTCACACACCATCCCGACTTGGAAATATATCGCCGTTCCTTCATCGTTGCTGGGTCAAAATCTTGGAGCTCCCTTCCTAACAGCACTGTGGGAGAACCTTCACCAGACGGACTGCAGTGGTTCAATAAGGCGGCTGACCACCACCTTCTCAAGGGCAATTAGGGATGGGCAATAAATGCTGGCCTTGCCAGCGACACCCACATCCCATGAATGAATAAAAAAACCACCATGTTGGTGATGTGGCCCTTATCACCAAATCACCTCCTCAACCGTGACATCTCCCGTGGCCACTCCACTACCATGGTCTCCATCACTGATGAGGCTATCTCCAACCACATTCTTGTATCCCTTGCCACCCCCATCTCCCTATCTCCTTCCAACTCCACGTCATTTTGTGTCCACCCCTGGATAAAACTCTCTCCCAAGTCACTTACAACTATACTTTCAAACTCCCAACTGCCTAGTCTTTGGCCATCCTTTCACCATGATACTCCTGCAGCTGTCAATTTGCTCAACTTCTCCCTCACCTCCACCTTTGATGCCCTTGTTCACAAGAAAACTTGTACTGTCTTCTATCCTGGTTGTTGCTCGTGGTATGGCCCTCATCTTCGCTCTCTCGAGTCCAAGGGATGCAGACTTGAGCATATCTGGTGCACGACTGGATTAGCCATCCACCACCAGATCTGGCTGGACCACATAATACACTATTGAGCCTCATTGTCCTCTGGCAAAACCACCGACTATCCCAGGATCATTCTCAACTACAACCGTCTCATTATAGCCTACTCCTTTGCCCCCAAGCCAACATTTCAATCTTCAATATTATATCCAATAAACTATTACATTAATATTAATAGCTCCTTCTTTGACTTGCCATCCATTTTTTCATCATGCCTCTATATATATTTTAAATAAATAATGGTTCCAATTACTTGCTCAGTGGCTTATTAGATAAATGCATCAAGTAGCATGGAAGTGATCTGGGCAAGCCAGAGTTCAATCCCTGATGAGTACTGAGTTAGCTCAACCCAGCTAGGGCAGCATGGAAGAGGGAAAAAAGCCAGGGCCCCTACTGCCAATCACTGTCCCATTTTCCCTTTCTGAAAAAAGTATATATGGATGAGGTTCAACTACAATGTCTCCCACTGTCCATCCTCACTGTCCATCCTCACTGTCCATCCTCACTGTCCATCCTCACTGTCCATCCACACTGTCCATCCTCACTGTCCATCCTCACTGTCCATCCTCACTGTCCATCCACACTGTCCATCCTCACTGTCCATCCTCAGTGTCCATCCTCACTGACCATCCTCAGTGTCCATCCTCAGTGTCCATCCTCAGTGTCCATCCTCAGTGTCCATCCTCCCTGTCCATCCTCACTGACCATCCGCCCTGTCCATCCTCACTGTCCATCCTCAGTGTCCATCCTCCCTGTCCATCCTCCCTGTCCATCCTCCCTGTCCATCCTCACTGTCCATCCTCAGTGTCCATCCTCCCTGTCCATCCTCCCTGTCCATCCTCCCTGTCCATCCTCACTGTCCATCCTCACTGTCCATCCTCACTGTCCATCCTCAGTGTCCATCCTCCCTGTCCATCCTCCCTGTCCATCCTCCCTGTCCATCCTCCCTGTCCATCCTCACTGTCCATCCACACTGTCCATCCTCACTGTCCATCCTCACTGTCCATCCTCCCTGTCCATCCTCACTGTCCATCCTCAGTGTCCATCCTCCCTGTCCATCCTCACTGTCCATCCTCCCTGTCCATCCTCCCTATCCATCCTCCCTGTCCATCCTCACTGACCATCCTCCCTGTCCATCCTCATTGTCCATCCTCCTTGTCCATTCTCACTGTCCTTCCACTCCAACAGCCATCATTGTCCATCCTCATTGTCCATTTTCATTGTCCATCCTCACTGTCCATCCTCTCCAACTGCCCTCACTGTCCATCCTCACTGTCCATCCTCCCTGTCCATCCTCCCTGTCCATCCTCCCTGTCCATCCTATTGTCCATCCTCCCTGTCCATCCTCCCTGTCCATCCTCACTGTCCATCCTCCCTGTCCATCCTATTGTCCATCCTCACTGTCCATCCTCCCTGTCCATCCTCCCTGTCCATCCTCCCTGTCCATCCTATTGTCCATCCTCCCTGTCCATCCTCCCGTCCATCCTCACTGTCCATCCTCACTGTCCATCCTCCCTGTCCATTCTATTGTCCATCCTCCCTGTCCATCCTCAATGTCCATCCTCCCGTCCATCCTCACTGTCCATCCTCCCTGTCCATTCTATTGTCCATCCTCCCTGTCCATCCTCAGTGTCCATCCTCCCGTCCATCCTCCCTGTCCATCCTCACTGTCTATCCTCCCTGTCCTTCCTCCCTGTCCATCCTTACTGCCCATCCTCCCTGTCCATCCTCCCTGTCCATCCTCCCTGTCCATCCTCAATGTCCATCCTCAATGTCCATCCTCACTGTCCATCCTCCCTGTCCTTCCTCACTGTCCATCCTCCCTGTCCATCCTCACTGACCATCCTATTGTCCATCCTCACTATCCATCCCCACTGTCCATCCTATTGTCCATTCTCACTGTCCATTCTCACTGTCCATCCTCACTGTCCATCCCCACTGTCCATCCTCTTGTCCATCCTCTTGTCCATTCTCACTGTCTATCCGCCCTGTCCATCCTCACTGTCCATCCGCCCTGTCCATCCTCTCCAACAGCCCTCACTGTCCATCCTCACTGTCCATCCTCTCCAACTGCCCTCACTGTCCATCCTCACTGTCCATCCTATTGTCCATCCTCACTGTCCATCCTCACTGTCCATCTTGTCCAACGGCACTCACTATCCATCCTCCCTGTCCATCCTCCCTGTCCATTCTGACTGTCCATGCTCCCTGTCCATCCTCACTGTCCTTCCTCACTGTCCATGCTCCCTGTCCATCCTCACTGTCCATCCTCCCTGTCCATTCTCACTGTCCATCCTCACTGTCGATCCTCAGTGTCCATCCTTACTGTCGATGTACACTGTCCATCCTGTCCAATGGCACTCACTGTCCATCCTCACTGTCCATCCTGTCCAACGGCACTCACTATCCATCCTCACTGTCCATCCTTACTGTCCATCCTCTCCGACAGCACTCACTGTCCATCCTCATTGTCCATCCTCACTGTCCTTCCTCACTGTCCATGCTCCCTGTCCATCCTCACTGTCCATCCTCCCTGTCCATTCTCACTGTCCATCCTCACTGTCGATCCTCAGTGTCCATCCTTACTGTCGATGTACACTGTCCATCCTGTCCAATGGCACTCACTGTCCATCCTCACTGTCCATCCTGTCCAACGGCACTCACTATCCATCCTCACTGTCCATCCTTACTGTCCATCCTCTCCGACAGCACTCACTGTCCATCCTCATTGTCCATCCTCACTGTCCATCCTCACTGTCGTTCCTCACTGTCCATCCTCATTGTCCATCCTCACTGTCCATCCTCACTGTCCATCCTCACTGTCCATCCTCATTGTCCATCCTCACTGTCCATCCTCACCGTCATCCTGTCCAACGGCACTCATTATCCATCCTCACTGTCCATCCTTACTGTCCATTCTCTCCAACAGCACTCACTGTCCATCCTCATTGTCCATCCTCATTGTCCATCCTCACTGTCCATCCTTACTGTCCATCCTCTACAAAAGCACTCACTGTCCATCCTCACTGTCCATCCTCATTGTCCATCCTCACTGTCCATCCTCATTGTCCATCCTCACTGTCCATTCTCACTGTCCATCCTCACTGTCCATCCTTACTGTCCATCCTCTCCAAGAGCACTCACTGTCCATCCTCATTGTCCATCCTCACTGTTCATCCTCATTGTCCATCCTCATTGTCCATCCTCACTGTCCATTCCCACTGTACATCCCTCACTGTCCATCCTCACTGTCCATCCTCACTGTCCATCCTCTCCAACAGCCCTCACTATCCATCCTCATTGCCCATCCTTACTGTCCATCCTCTCCAACAGCACTCACTGTCCATCTTCGTTGTCCATCCTTACTGTCCATCCTCACTATCCATCCTCACTGTCCATCCTTACTGTCCATCCTCTCCAACAGCCCTCACTGTCCATCCTCACTGTCCATCCTTACTGTCCATCCGCCCTGTCCATCCTCTCCAACAGCCCTCACTGTCCATCCTCACTGTCCATCCTTACTGTCCATCCTCTCCAACAGCACTCACTGTCCATCCTCATTGTCCATCCTCATTGTCCATCCTCACTGTCCATCCTCACTGTCCATCCTCACTGTCCATTCCCACTGTCCATCCCTCACTGTCCATTCTCACTGTCCATCCTCTCCAACAGCCCTCACTATCCATCCTCACTGTCCATCCTTACTGTCCATCCTCACTGTCCATTCCCACTGTCCATCCCTCACTGTCCATTCTCACTGTCCATCCTTACTGTCCATCCTCACTGTCCATTCCCACTGTCCATCCCTCACTGTCCATTCTCACTGTCCATCCTCTCCAACAGCCCTCACTATCCATCCTCACTGTCCATCCTTACTGTCCATCCTCTCCAACAGCACTCACTGTCCATCCTCACTGTCCATCCTCACTGTCCATCCTCACTGTCCATCCTCACTGTCCATCCTCACTGTCCATCCTCTCCAACAGCCCTCACTATCCATCCTCACTGTCCATCCTCACTGTCCATTCTCTCCAACAGCACTCACTGTCCATCCTCTCCAACAGCACTCACTGTCCATCCTCACTGTCCATCCTCACTGTCCATCTTCACTGTCCATCCTCTCCAACAGCACTCACTGTCCATCCTCACTCTCCATCCTCATTGTCCATCCTCACTGTCCATCCCTCACTGTCCATCCTATTTGTCCATCCTCACTGGCCATCCTCCCTGACCATCCGCCCTGTCCATCCTCAATGTCCATCCTCAATGTCCATCCTCAATGTCCATCTTCACTGTCCATCCTCACTGTCCATCCTATTGTCCATCCTCACTGTCCATCCCCACTGTCCATCCTATTGTCCATTCTCACTGTCCATTCTAACTGTCCATTCTCACTGTCCATCCTCTCCAACAGCCTTCACTGTCTATCCTCACTGTCCATCCACCCTGTCCATTCTCACTGTCCATCCTCCCTGTCCATCCTCATTGTCCATCCTCACTGTCCATCTTCATTGTCTATCCTCACTGTCCATCCTCAAATTTCCATCCTTATTGTCCATCCTCACTGTCCATCCCATTGTCCATCCTCACTGTCCATCCTCACTGTCCATCTTGTCCAACGGCACTCACTATCCATCCTCCCTGTCCATTCTGACTGTCCATCCTCACTGTCCATCCTCACTGTCCATCTTCATTGTCCATCCTCATTGTCCATCCTCATTGTCCATCCTCACTGTCCATCCTCACCGTCCATCCTGTCCAACGGCACTCACTATCCATCCTCACTGTCCATCCTTACTGTCCATCCTCTCCAACAGCACTCACTGTCCATCCTCATTGTCCATCCTCACTGTCCATTCTCACTGTCCATCCTCACTGTCCATCCTCACTGTCCATCCTCTCCAACAGCCCTCACTATCCATCCTCACTGTCCATCCTTACTGTCCATCCTCTCCAACAGCACTCACTGTCCATCCTCGTTGTCCATCCTCACTGTCCATCCTCACTATCCATCCTCACTGACCATCCTTACTGTCCATCCTCTCCAACAGCACTCACTGTCCATCCTCACTGTCCATCCTCACTGTCCATCCTCACTGTCCATCCTCACTGTCCATCCTCTCCAACAGCCCTCACTGTCCATCCTCACTGTCCATCCTCACTGTCCATCCTCACTGTCCATCCTCATTGTCCATCCTCACTGTCCATCCTCTCCAACAGCCCTCACTGTCCATCCTCACTGTCCATCCTCACTGTCCATCCTCACTGTCCATCCTCACTGTCCATCCTCACTGTCCATCCTCATTGTCCATCCTCACTGTCCATCCTCTCCAACAGCCCTCACTGTCCATCCTCACTGTCCATCCTCACTGTCCATCCTCACTGTCCATCCTCGTTGTCCATCCTCACTGTCCATCCTCACTATCCATCCTCACTGACCATCCTTACTGTCCATCCTCTCCAACAGCACTCACTGTCCATCCTCATTGTCCATCCTCATTGTCCATCCTCACTATCCATCCTCATTGTCCATCCTCTCCGACAGCCCTCACTGTCCATCCTCACTGTCCATCTTCACTGTCCATCCTCTCCAACAGCACTCACTGTCCATCCTCACTGTCCATCCTCACTGTCCATCCTCACTGTCCATCCTCTCCAACAGCCCTCACTGTCCATCCTCACTGTCCATCCTCTCCAACAGCCCTCACTGACCATCCTCACTGTCCATCTTCACTGTCCATCCTCTCCAACAGCACTCACTGTCCATCCTCACTGTCCATCCTCACTGTCCATCCTCACTGTCCATCCTCTCCAACAGCCCTCACTGTCCATCCTCACTGTCCATCCTCTCCAACAGCCCTCACTGACCATCCTCACTGTCCATCTTCACTGTCCATCCTCTCCAACAGCACTCACTGTCCATCCTCACTGTCCATCCTCATTGTCCATTCTCACTGTCCATCCCTCACTGTCCATCCTCACTGTCCATCCTCATTGTCCATCCTCACTGTCCATTCTCACTGTCCATCCTCTCCAATGACACTCACTGTCCAGGGTCTCAAATGAAGGAATAGTCATTTGGACAAAGTATCAGAGGACTGCTGCTACTGGTGGGATTGTCTGCCCAGCAAGAATCACTGCTTTCAGCTGAGGAGAAGGGGAATAAGGGGAGTAAAAAGAACAAAAAGTCCCACTGGTCTCTGGTGGCAAGTGCTGTTGGATAAATTTAAAGAGAAACTCTTTGAGAGGAATATCTTAGATTTTTTATGACTTAATGAAGATCAAGATAAAAGGTATTTATCTCTTAAAAATGCAGTTCAGATTTGGTGTAAATATGAAGTATTCTCCAAATTGACAATCATATTTCAGGTCAAGTCACATAAACAGACGTGGACATGTTCCAGCTGCCAGGATAGTTTGTGGATTCAGAGAAATGCTCATTCGTTTTTGGCAAAGATTTTACATAAAGGTTACACTGTTTATAATAAAAAAACACACTTATTTATTTAACTAAACAATGTACAGGATAAATAATGTCTTGCATTTATTTGTGCAATAATGCTGCCTAGGATTGCCTTTTTTAAGTAAACAAATGTTAAGTGAAGTAGAGGTGTTTCCTTAGACTTACTATTGTGTGCTGTACAGTTAATCAGTGGTTACATCCATATTGTTTATCTCAGAAAAGATTGTGCGGAAATGCCAACTGTCAGTTCAAAATTATGTTGCAAGTACTGACACATTCTTATGCACCTCCTAGTTTGCTTTTGTTTAAATAGTTGTTTCCTACAAAATAATTTGTACTTATTAAAACTCATTTTTTTTTAGAAACGTTGTCAAAATAAAATATCTAGCAATTAAAATCTACCCACGTCCAAATGTATCCCGACAGGCATGTTTCCTTCCATATTGATCGTCAATAAATTGTGATGCCCAGGTTTGCGCAAACAACATTCATATTTATAACACGGCTGGCTGAGGTCCAGAGGGAGACCTTTAGTTTGAAATCCAGTGTCCTACACAGGACTGGGATACTCCTGTCTGAGACCTCCAGTTCATTATGTAAACTTCACCACTCAACACTGTGAGACAGGATGACTAATCTTATCACACTGTGTATATGTTGCACATTTCTAGTGTAAGCTCCAGTGGATAAGGTACACCTTCATACATGGGGTTAAACCTAGGGCAAGAACATGCACTTACATGAATTTCAATTAACCAAAACAGCAGAAGCAAGAGGATATGGATTTGAACAAAGCTCTGATATGCGATATAGAATCATACACATGGATTTTCTGCTTTTGGTTTTGTTTAGATCTGAATGGCTAATGGCAGGTTTTAGACAGACTGAAGTGGAAGTGTAATATTTTGACCCAGTTTTCTGAGGTCGGCTCATTAGCATAGCTTTAGGTGCAGATTAAGGAGTTAGGAAAGAGAGTAAGAAGCAGGACCTCAAAGGTAGTAATCTCCGGATTACTCCCAGTGCCACGCATTGGTGAGAATAGAAATAGGAGGATAGTGCAGATGAATGTGTGGCTGGAGAGATAATGCAGGAGGGAGGGCTTTAGATTCCTGGGGCATTGGGACCGGTTCTGGGGAGGGTGGGACCTGTACAAGCTGGACGGATTGGACCTCAACAGGGCAGGGACCAATATCCTTGCGGGGAGGTTTGCTAGTGCTGTCGAGGAGGGTTTAAGCCAACTTGGCAGGGGTTGGGAACCTGAGTGTTGATTAAGATGGGACAGAATCAGAACTGGAGATAGAAGGCAGAAAATTAGTAAGTGACTTAGGAAGGCAGAGGAAACAAAGGTTAGAAAATAAACAGCAAGGGAGTTTGGCAGTGCTTAATGGTATATACCTCAATGCAAGGAGTATAGTGAATACGGCAGATGAGCTGAGGGCACAGATAGACACGTGGCAGTATGATATCTCAGCTATTACAGAAACATGGCTTAAACAGGGGCAGGAATGGCAGCTCAACATCTCTGGTTACAGGGTTTTCAGACGAGATAGAGTATAGGATAAAAAAGGAGGGGGGGTGGCAATTTTGGTTAAGGAAACAATTACAGCCGTGAGGAGGGATGATATTTTAGAAGGATCATCAAATGAGGCCATATGGGTTGAGCTAAGGAACAAAAAAGAGGCAGTCACATTAATAGGAGTGTACTATAGAGCCCCAAACCGTCAGAGGGAGATAGAAGAGCAAATATGTCAGCAAATTTCTGAGAAGTGCAAAAACAGTAGGGCAGTAATAGTAGGGGATTTCAACTACCCTAATATTAACTGGGATACAATCAGTGCAAAAGGTATAGAGGGCGCAGACTTCTTAAATTGCATTCAGGAGAAGTTTTTTAGCCAGTACATAGCAAGCCCAACAAGAGAGGGGCAGTTCTGGATTTAGTTTTCGGGAATGAAGCTGGGCAGGTGGAAAGAATACCAGTGGGAGAGCATTTTGGTGGCAGTGATCATAATTCATTTAGATTTAGCATAGTTATGGAAAAGGCCAGAGATGGAACAGGAGTAAAAGTTCTAAATTGGGGAAAGGTCAATTTTACTAAGTTGAGAAGTGATTTAGCAAAAGTGGACTGGAAACAGCTACTTGAAGGTAAATCAGTGTCAGAGCAGTGGGAGGCATTCAAGGGGGAGATTCAAGGGGTTCAGAGTAAACATGTTCCCACAAAGAAAAAGGGTGGGACTGACAAACCTAGAGCCCCCTGGATGTCAAGGAGCATAGAGGGTAAGATAAGGCAAAAAAGGGAAGCTTATGTCAGACACCAAGAGCTCAATACTGCAGAAAGCCTAGAGGAGTATAGAACATGCAGGGGTGAAATTAAAAAGGAAATTAGAAAAGCAAAGAGAGGGCGTAAAAAAATATTAGCAGGTAAAATCAAGGAAAACCCAAAGATGTTTTATAAATACATTAAGAGCAAGAGGATAACTAAGGAAAGAGTAGGGCCCATTAGAGACCAAAAAGGTAACCTATGTGTGGAGGCGGAAGATGTGGGTGTGGTTCTTAATGAATACTTTGTGTCTGTCTTCACAAAAGAGGGGGACGATGCAGAGATTGTAGTTAAGGAGAAGGAGTGTGAAATATTGGATGGGTAAACATAGTGAGAGAGGAAGTAGATAAATCATCAGGGCCGGATGAAATGTATCCCAGGCTGTTAAAAGGGAGGAAATAGCAGAGGCTCTGACCATCATTTTCCAATCCTGACTGGTTACAGGTGTAGTGCCGGAAGATTGGAGGATTGCTAACGTTGTACCGTTGTATCAAAAGAGAGCGAGGGATAGACTGAGTAATTACAGGCCAGTCAGTCTAACTTCAGTGGTGGGCAAATTATTGGAATCAATTCTGAGGCACAGGATAAACTGTCACTTAGAAAGGCATGGAGTAATCATGGACAGTCAGCATGGATTTGTTAAGGGGTGGTCGTGTCTGACTAACTTGATTGAATTTTTTGAGGAGGTAACAAGGAGGGTCGATGAGGGTAGTGCATTTGATGTAATCTACATGGATTTTAGCAAGGCTTTTGACAAGGTCCCACATGGCAGACTGGTCAAAAAAGTACAAACCCATGGGATCCAAGGGAAAGTGGCTAGTTGGATCTAAAATTGGCTCAGTGGCAGGTAGCAAAGGGTATTGGTCGACGGGTGTTTTTGTGACGGGAAGGCTGTTTCCAGTGGGGTTCCGCAAGGCTCAGTACTCGGTCCCTTGCTTTTTGTGGTATATATTAATGATTTGGACTTAAACGTAGGGGGCATGATTAAGAAGTTTGAAGATGATACAAAAACTGGCTGTGTGGTTGATAGTGAGGAGGAAAGCTGTAGACTGCAGGAAGATATCAATGGATTGGTCAGGTGGGCAGAAAAGTGGCAAATGGAATTCAATCCGGAGAAGTGTGAGGTAATGCATTTGGGGAGGGCCAACAAAGCAAGGGAGCACACAATAAATGGGAGGATACTGAGAGGTGTAGAGGAACAGAGGGACCTTGGAGTGCATGTCCACAGATCCCTGAAGGTAGCAGGACAAGTAGATAAGGTGGTTAAGAAGGCATATGGAAAACTTTCCTTTATTAGCCGAGGCATAACATATAAGAACAGGGAGGTTGTGCTAGAACTGTGAAAAAAAACTGGTTAGGCCACAGCTTGAGTACTGTGTACCGTTCTGGTCACCACATTACAGGAAGGATGTAATTGCACTAGAGAGGGTACAGAGGAGATTTCCAAGGATGTTGCCAGGACTGGAGAATTTTAACTATGAGGAAAGATTGGACAGGCTGGGGTTGTTCTCTTTGGAACAGAGGAGGCTGAGGGGTGATTTAATTGAGATGTACAAAATTATGAGGGGCCGAGATAGAGTGGATAGGAAGGACCTATTTCTATTAGCAGAGAGGTCAGTAACCAGGGGGCATAGATTTAAAGTGATTAGTAGAAGGATAGAGAGCAGCTGAGGAATATTTTTTCACCCAGAGGGTGGTGGGGGTCTGGAATTCACTGCCTGAAAGGGTGGTAGAGATAGAAACCCTCAACTCATTTAAAAAGTATCTGGATGTGTACCTGAAGTGCCGTGACCTACAGGGCTACAGACCAAGTGCTGGAAAGTCGGATTAGGCTGGGTGGCTCATTTTCAGCCAGCGCGGACACGATGGGCCAAATGGCCTCCTTCTGTGCCGTAAATTTTCTATGATTCTATGATTAGGACAGACGTCAGGAGCACACTAATGATGGGAGTGGAAAATTGTGTGTAAATGAAATTTAAAGAGTTAGGAACCAATAAAAGGGAGAGTTACAACAGAGGAGAAAAAAATTCTGCAGGCCTTTACTAAGCCTCAAAACACATCTCAAACCATCAGCAGCCTCTGCCAAAGCTAAAGGAGAAAAGGACAAAGAGGAGACAAGAGAATTGAATGGAGAGGAAACTCAAGCTGCAGGCATGAGTCCGCAAGAAAGTGACAGAGCGGCCTAGAACATGATCCCCTGTTTCATGGTTGCTGTAATTAAGTTGGTGCTACATGAGGTGGTTGTGAGGAGGGTGGCATTTCGTGCAGTTACATGCCCTATCTCAGAGGTCAGCATTGCAGCATGCCTGTAAGGAGGTGGAGTCAACTTTCATCTGACCCTTACTATCACTTGATGTGCCTATCTTATGCTACATGTAGCTCAGGTATCCTTGCAGCAGATAACATGGACCGACATCTAGCTGGCTAATGATCCAGCACCTGTAATGACATTATCGCACTGTATTGCACATTTCTAGTGTAAGATGTACTGTAAGCTCCAGTGAATAAGGTACACCTTCGTACATGGGGTTAGACCTAGGGCAAGAACATGCACCTACATGAATTTCAATTCATGTTAACCTAAACAGCAGAAGCAATAGGATATGGATTTCAACTCACAGCCTGTTACTGTGCTGTACATTCTATGTAATTCTTTGCTATATATGTGGCAAGGCCTGCAGATAGGTTTACATAGAATTATATAGAATGTACAGCTCAGAAACAGGCCATTTGGCCCATCCGATCTATGCCAGTTTTTGCTCCACACGAGCCTCCTCCCTCCCTACTTCATCTAACCCTATTAGGATACCCTTCTATTCCTTTCTCCCTCATGTGTTTATCTCGCTTCCCCGTAACTGCATTTATGCTATTTGCCTCAACTACTCCTTGTGGTAGCGTGTTCCACATTCTAACTGCTCTCTGGGTAAAGAAGTTTCTCCTGAATTCCCTATTGGATTTATTAGTGACTATCTTATATTTATGGCCCTTAGCTCTGGTCTCCTCTGCAAGTGGAAACATCTTATCTACGTCTACCCTATCAAACCCTTTCATAATCTTAAAGATCTCTATCAGGTTACCCCCTCAGACTTCTGTTTTCTAGAGAAAAGAGCCCCAGCCTGCTTAATCTTTCCTGACAGCGATAACCTCTCAGTTCTGGTATCATCATAGTAAATCTTCTTTGCATCTTCTCCAGTGCCTCTATACCCTTTTTTATAACATGGAGACCAGAACTGCTCACAGTACTCCAAGTGTGGTTGATACAAGTTTAACATAACTTCTCTGCTTTTCAATTCTATCTCTCTATAAATGAACCCCAGTGCATGGTTTGCCTTTTTTATGGTCTTATTAACCTGCGTTGCTACTTTTAGTGATTTGTGTATCTGTACCCCCAGATCCCTCTGCTCCTCTACCCCATTTAGACTTTTATTATCCAAGCAATATGTGGCCTCCTAATTCTTCCTACCACAATGTAATACCTCACACTTATCTATATTGACATTCATTTGCCAGTTTGGTTGTATCATGGTGGGTGCAGCCAATCAGGATGCACTGGCATGTTTTCTTTCATGAAATGCTATTTAAAGCATGACATATTATGATTGGGGTATTTCTGAAGAAGCTTCGAAAAACACTGTAGTCAGATATTCACATCTCTCAGTAGTGCCTTGAGGTCGGCTGTCCCAGCTTCATTTGGTAATAGGCACCTCCACTTGCACTAATCATCTTCCAAAGTGAGGTTTGTTTGTCTCTGACTGCAGACGTCAGTACGCAGAAACTGGCAGGTGGACACTGAGCTCATCTTGTGCACCTCTGAACTGCCTGGCATCTCTTCATTGGTCTTCTTCCAAATAGAGAAATTATCATTGAGAAACCTATTCATGCAATGTTAGGGGCAAAAGAAAAATTACAACAACCAACACTCAAGCTCATAAGAACCTGAATGCCAGCAGGGGAAAAAAACACAAAACATTTAGAAAAATGGTTAAGAAATAGATGATGTACGCTTACCTTAACCTCACCTTATCCTTTCCATGAGCTTCCATATAAATGTCATGTGGATACTGAATTTACATGGAGTGATATAGATCTGATATCCTGCGTGGCAGACCAATGGAAAATGGCGCACAGGGCAAACATGCACCCCTCCAGATTAATGGTTTCATGAACCGCCTGCCTGTTTGAGACAGGTGCTTCCACCCTACCATTCCCATCTGGAAACTCTGTCAGGGTGCAAAGTGGCCAAAGTTCCTCGACCATTTCCCTGATTTATGCTGTAACAATGGGGGTGGGCATAATACTGTTATTGGGATGTGGGACACTTGCTGTCCTCTACTGAGGCAGTACTGCACTGTCGGAGGTGCTGTTGTTTGGATGATTCATTAAACCGAGGCCCCGTCTGGTCTCTCAGGTGTAAATAATAGATCCCATTGTGCTATTCGAAGAAGAGCAGGGGAGTTTTCCCGGTGTCCTGGCCAATATTTATCTCCCAACCATAATCACTAAAACAGAATTATGTTGGTCATTTATCTCATTTGCTGTTTGTGAGACCTTGCTGTGCGCAAATTAGCTGCTCCATTTTGCTACGTTACAACAGTGATTACACTTCAAAAGTACCTCATTGGCTGTGGGGTAGTGATAGGCGCTACATAAATGGAAATTCTTTCTTTCTGTGATATATTAAAAGTTTTACCGATCGTACACATGTCCTGTAAACATCACACTTACTTCCCATCCAACCTCAGCTGTCACACTTTATTGGGCCGGAAATCGCGCAGAGCGGTGTGGCACGGCTGTCCGCAGCTCGATTCTGAAGACTCGTGAGGTTGTGCACTGTCAGTTCATCCTCTCCCCAATGTAAGCTGATTCATATGAAACAGCCTGTGGGAATGGAAGACATGCCCACAGAATCCGTCAGGAAGAGAAGTCACACCCACAAGCAGACTTCATTCATTTAAAGTTACTATTCTATATGTCATTGTAAATAAAAATGTAACATTTATTTTATAAAAAGCCAAGCAAGTAATTGAATTAAATTAAAGAGACAGAAGTTGAAAGTAAAAAAAATTACCTTTTCAATTTTTAAATTTTTTTTAATGATCAAAAAATATTACAATAAGAAGTAATGTGACATTCCACATTTTAAAATTTAATTTTTAGTTGTTTGGAGGCCTTTAAGAATCATCATGCCTTTAAAAAATAGTGTAGACCTGGTATTTTTCAGTGTACCTTTTGGTGGCATAAGTAGTTATGTTCCGGCTGGGCAGATGGGCAGATGGGCAAGTTTACGATTTTTCAGTGATTTCAATTCCCCTTTAATTCGCTGCTGTCAATTTGCCAGCGAACCAATAGGAACAAGTTCACGATTTCTGGGTTTTAATGCGCATGTGCAAATGCGGGAACTTACTCCTTCGATTTGGCGTCGGAGACAGAGGACGCAGTTGAGAAACCCCATTATTTGGTGAGCAATTTCTGGACCAATATATCCTCTGATTCACTGTGAGAAATGCAACAGTAGATCTAGTAAGTACGTAAAAATGCAATAAAGTTTAGAATGAGAAAATTCTATTAGGCCCAAAAGAATCATACCTTCCACAGAAGATGTACATTCTACCCAATCACTGACTTTTCCCTATCTATTTAATCCCGTTAGAGAAAGTTCTATGTAAATACTCACTGCTCCCCAAAGGTAATCAATCAATCCTGCGGACAACATCCAGCTCCATGGTGTAAGAATATTTGATCATCTCAGTCTATACCTAATCCTTTATCCAGCTTTTTTTCAAAGAAGTTGGCCATTTCACCAAATGTTTTTGCTGGAAGTCCGTTCCACAAAGAATAACTGTGACAGAACCTCAAGCACCACTTCTCCTGACTATGAAGGTGCCTCATAGACAGTGCCAGCACCTTGAATCCTATCTCATGTATGCTAAGTTGTAAATGTAGAGTTATCTGTTGTGTGCTAAGCCTGTATTTTTTTTTGGATCGTGCAGCATCGGAAGGATTACGTCCATGTCCCTCAGCATAATTTCTCCAGGTCTCTTAGAACTTCCAGAGCAAATCTCATCAGACACATGTCCTCTTTACAGTTACCTTCAGGGGTATCCATTGTTGTCTCAATTAATACACAAAACAAAACAAGCTGTCCCGTTTACCTGGCATTTCTGAGCATTGAACAAGTGATGAGAATGGCCCAATCACATTTTAATTCCTCATATATTCTCACCCCAAATGGAATTTTACAAAATCTATCAGGATACCATTATTTTATAAAGTATACCAACAATATAATTTATTGATAAATACACCTATTAAAAATAAATTAATTGCAAGTGCAAATGAAAAATTCAGGCTTTAAACAATCAACGTTATCATAAAAAAACTCCTCCGTTGTTACAACGAGATTTAATTAATTTATAAGAAACATAGGAACAATGATGGAGTTGTTGATGAATCATGGCAATCAATCTCTATCAATTAACCTACAACAGACCCAGACATGAGGCGATGAAAACCCCAGTGGTGGAAAGGTAGATAAGCTATGCTTATCATATATCATGTTTCAAATTACTCCTAGACTGTATCCCAAAATATTATTTTCTGAAAGAAATCTATCTAATTTGCATTTGAATCAATCAAGCTTGTTCTCTCGATTGACCACTCACTCACTGAAATAATGGGCCAGATTTAGCTGTAAAAATAATGGTGAGGCTAACTGTTATTAATGTGCAAATTGGACAGTAACTTCCAGTGACCGCACCTGCGCAATTAAACACGGAAATCCGGAAGTTTCTGGCTGAATTGCAATGCTCCAAAAGCTGCGCGAAAACGGCATCTCGCTGGCTGATTCCCCATTTAAATGTATTGAACGGCGAGAAGTTCCTATATTGGCATTGTAGATACAGATTAAACTCACCACAAAAAGTTAGGGCATGTCCATTCCAGTCTAAGTACTCTTTTAATGGCGTGCTAAGTCTTAATTACAAAAACAACCTCTCCGGCATTGAAAATTAACTTTTACAAGTGTGGAGTCTCATTCCTTCAGCTTTTAATTATTGTTGGACATTTAAAAAAAATTAAACAAAAACATTTTTTCTTACTTTTTCTTTCTGCCTCTTTTATCTCTGTCTCTTAATCCAACCTTTCTTTCCCTCTCTTTATTTCATTTACTGTACCTGATTTGACATTGAATTCACTTCTAATTTACATTTCCTGGTTCAGTCCTTGTGCCGCTCATTAACAATTCTTCAATCTAATTGGTTAAGGAGACACACAGCTGCTTGCCCTGTTCACACAGGTCCCAGATGCCCTGCCGAGGGCGCTGTGCTGAATGGATCTCTGACTTACATTAACTTGCTGTGCAAAAGCTCATGGAGAATATATGGGCAAGTGCAAGTCTAACTGCTCACAGCAAACTCCGGCCCAAGGTTTTCGCGGATTAGTTTTGAATTTACCTTCCTCCAAGCGCAGGCCGTGTCCTCTAGCTCTACTGTTCTGGACAGGTGAGATAGTTTGGCATGGTCTACATTATCTGGTCCTAAAAACAGCTATCATATCACCTCTCAATCTTCTCTTTTCCAGTGAGAACATGTCCAATTTACTTAATTGCTCCTCATAATTCAATCCTTCCATCCCCTCTATCACTCGGGTTGCTGTTGTCTGTATTTCAATAGCTGCAGTATCCTTTCTGTACTGCGGTGACCAGAACTGTACACAGTATTCTAAGTGCGGTCACACCAATGATTTATAAAGTGGTAGGATTACCTCACTATTTTGGTGGTAGGATTCCCCTCACTATATTGATCTTTTAATGCATCCCAATATTTGAATTACTTCACTCACTGCCACCGTTGCGATAGCTTCAATTTGTTGTCAATCACAATTTGCTTTCTGTTAATTTACAATCAGCAAGCCAGATAAATTTAAAGCAGAATGTTAAACATTCTCACAAAATAATAAGAGAAGAAAAGCATTCAACATTTTAGGAGATGTATTGCTTTAATTTTTGTTGTAGCCTTTTTCTACCTAGTGCTATGTTTTGTCTGTAGCTGACCTTAGCTGGGGAAGCATTTTAAAGTGCTGGAATGCATCTCGAGGGCTTTTAAATGAGTTGAAACAGATTATTTTAACTCAGTATACCTATTTGATAACGGTCTGTGCAGTTTTTGGTACCCTATCTTCAAAAGGACATTATACAACAGGGATGATTCAAGTACTAGGGCTGCAGTTTATAAGAGACTCACACAACCTGTTTTCATTGAAGGAAATAAAAATGGGTTAACTGCTCTGCAGAAATAATGGAGAGAGGAATTTCAGACTTACATTTTATACATTGGTGCGCTATTATCCCACAACATAATTTCAAAGCCAGTGTGTTGACCCAAGTGAGAAATGTCATGAATGAGGAATGAAACATCTCCCTACCTTTCTCACCCAATATCACTGTCTGGAACTTCCAAATCAGATATAGCACAGGGCAGATTTCATTCCATCTTAGCATCTGTAGAACACCAGCATAAATTATTCACTTCCCACACTAGTCATCTTGTGGTGACTGAGTCTGACAATATGGTTCTAATTGGTACCAAACTGTGGTCAGTTTTATACCGAGGACCCACATCCACAGGAATTTGGTTGAGATTGCCCAAATGCTTTCCCCGTAGGACCTATACAGTCAGCAAATGCAAATCACTCTGGATTCAAAACAAGGCTTCAAAATGAAAGGATATCATGTGGTCCTGAGGAAAAATACTTTGCCGCTCATTGTGAGGCACCACAGTTTGAAATGGGATTTCCTGTATGAACATCTCTGATGGATAAATAAATACCATATTAAGGCCATGGGAAAGCATGGAACAACAAAAGATCATTCAGATTAATAAGCTTGTACTTTCCAATTGTGCAATGCGTTATAGGCGTACAATCTGGAAACTGAACTGACTTACAAACAAACCCATGCTAAACTCAAGCCAACGCTCGAAATTACTCTGATTTTATTTGTTTCTGTGTTACATAGCTTAGGAGTGCCCTGAGAAGGTTATAGTCTATTTTAGTGAAGATCATAAGACATTTTCAAACCCTGTGTAAAGTAATGTCAACAAATAAGAAAACAGTAAATATATTTTAGATTAATTCAGGTGAACAGCCAGCGGAAGGTAGTAAAATCTGTATCTTTTTTCAATAACTACACTAGGGCAAATAGGATTTTCAACTCCTTTGAATGTTGTCAGGCCTAAAAAAAATCTGATTGTTTGTCTTTCACAGAGCAAGTTGATAAACTAAATTATCCTGCCATCGCCCTCAAAACCAAGTTCTGGGCAATAGATCTATACAATCGAACCACATTTGAGTTGATTGTAATGATGCATAATTCTGAAACAAATCTAAAAGGCAACTTTTGCCATCTCCATTTTTAATGGTGGGATTAACCTTTAAAAATATAAAAGTAAATCTGTTTTCACCTCAAATCCATGTAAATATTTTGAAAGGTTTATATTTTGATCAAAAGTACTGTGGAAGACTTATGCCAAATACATTACATTGATTAACACTTGACCGATAACTCTGCCTGATTTCAAAGCAGCAAGATGTGCTGGAGTTTCAGCAGTGCATGAGCACGTTCCCTCTGAACAAGCCCAGGCGTAGACAGAGAGGTCAGACCTTAGTTTAGAAGAGTCACTGATCCAGAAACAATGGGGAGTTGAATAAATATAAGTAGAACTATACTTCTGAACCATGGGTTAGTTTGGCATTTAAATTACAGTAGTATCTCAATTATCCGCCATGAAGGAGGGGCACACACTGCCCCAGCAGATTATAGCAGTTAGTGGATGGAGAGTTCCCAATACTTCGTCTAACACAGTAAGTTTTTATCTCATGATTGGCTTGTTTAAATTCCTTCATCAAGTCTCCAGCATGTGTAGAAAAGACCGTCATGTTTTTCCATTTTAAAAATGAGATGTTCTTGGAAAGGCTACTGGTAGCCTAATCCCATTAGCCTCCTGGACCTAAAGCCCTGACACCTGGTGGCCTCTTGGCCCAAAGCTAAATACCAGAGCTACATGGATAATAAATTCTATCCAATACTGGACATCCATACAATGACTACTTATCTTGTCACTACAAGAACCCTATCTAGGGATAACGTCAATTCAAACATTCAATAGTGTTTCAACTGATTTATGCTAAGTCCCAGCTCCTAATATCATTTCTTGAGGACAAGCAAGGTTCCACTTTGTGCAATTTAGTTCATCTTGTTGGCACTGTTGAGTTTTACTCCTTACAGTCAGCTTTCCAACTGATGTCATCAACACTCGAGGTTAATACAAAAACATCCAAGTCGTAGAAATAGAAAAGAAAAGATTGGAGTTCATTATATTTTTTAATGCGCTTTAATGTTTTAAAAGAGGCGTTGAAAGCAGCAGCAGCCTGGCCGTGTTGTAAATAGGGAGATTTCCTGAGGACCTCATCCCCCCCCCCCGCCCCCCCACCTCCATGAATGGTTCCATGGCATTATATTATGGGCGCACCCCTCACTCCCTTTTTTCAGTGAGAATCCCAGCCCTTTCAGGGAGCCAGTTCACACCAAGCTGAAAGTGAGGTTACCTCCAATCGCAGAAACCTGAAAACATCATTTTGTTGAAAGATGCAAAAGAAAATCAAATCAGTAAATAATGTAAAATTGCTGAAGTGGGCAAAAATGAACCTGAATGGAGCCCACTAATTATTTATATCAAATATGTGAGTGGAGCAGTGCTGTTGCATTCACTGTGGTTCATTTTTCACTCAAGACTGTATTCCAGGCAATTATTCACATTAGTGAACCATCAACGATAGCAATGTGTTAGTAGAATGTAACAGATGAACTCTCAGAAACGAGGACTTTAATCAGTATGAGTAAGATGAATTGTGATTTACTGAAAAAGAGCCTCATGCCACTGAACTATGTAGACTACATATCTCACTCTCCCTTTTTGCACTCATGTGATGGCTCTGGTCACTGTCATGTACCTCCTAGTTTGGAAAATAACATTTACACTGTACTTTGTAATATATGTTATGTTGTATTTATATGCAAAGATATTTTCCATGTTATTTTTTATAAAAAGCCATATTGCTTACCTCCCGATCTTCTGAAAGTTGTCCTGTATTAGTCCTGAATCTGGAAATAGATGTTAGGAAATATTCAGGATATCAACCTTCGGGCCCTGTGTATTATTTTACTCTCATTATCAATTATTGCTGTAAAGAGAATGGCTTCTTGGTCCAAAGGACTGCAGTGGAAGAATGCCAGATATTGTTCCATAGCAATAATAAAGGGCATATTATTATTACAAAGAAGAATAGATGGCTGAGTGTGTCTTTCAAGGCTGTGACATTTCACACAATGAGATTCAAGCAGTTTGTACCACCATCTAAAGCCTAATCTCTTGTGCAAGTTTTGTAATATTGGTGCCTTTGCGCTTTCAATCTGAAGGCTTCCAGAGATGAGTACTGAATGTTTTGACCACCCAGTGCCAGCACCAAGCAGGTCCAAGTCATGTATCACATGCTCCACTCCAATAACGTCCACGGCCCAAAGCTCAGACTAATCACCTAGTGTAACAGTTTTTCACTTCCCATGGCAGCCAACCTTCTAAATGAGATTTACAGTTTGTCCCAGAAGAATAAATGATAGCCTAAGTTTTGTGAGAGATTAACAGTCACTTGGGATATAGATTTTACGTTCACTCTCAGCTAATAGGTTCAATTGGATGCAATATCTGTAAGTGAAAAATAATACACTGTTATAATCCTTCAGGTGTTAATTATTTTACACTATACATCATGACATCACCATATTCTTTTGAACAGCATAAAGATAAAGTAATTGAGAATGGAGAACATGAGTAAAGAAAGTTGCAGTCATTTAACCAAATGTGCTCCACAATCCAAACAGTTCAAACACAGCTCTAGGTTTTATTATTTTAACTACAATAACATAAAAAAGTAAACAAATCCTTTACACCTGAACACGCACAATTGAGATTTGAAAACTTCCAATCTAGATAAAGTCAAAACGAATCAACATTTGTCAACAAATTAATTCTCAACTGCAATTTTAATCATTAACCAGTTGTTACATGTAAGACAGTTGGACAGGCCCAAGTTCCACTGTTGTCAACCTGTCCCGCTCCAGTCAAAAGCAAATCATTGGGACAAATTTTCTGTCTATTACTAACATTACCCGGGTTGAAATAGGCGACTGTGAGTGCTGATTAAATATTATTCATGTTAACCAAGTAAATGAGCTTTGATTAATAAATGTGTTGAGATTAAATAAATAAGCATTGCTTTGCAAGACGCTGTTGTCTGGTGTGATTGTCTCTGGGTCCAACCTAAGATCACAGCTGAGAGCTGGATTTTCAGGATCCAATATTATAAACCTAACCATGTCATACCCTTTGGTGTTTACGTACAGCCGGCATAGATTCCTTTTACATCAAGAGACATTTAGACTATTTATAAGTATATATCCCTTTTACAACAATATGTCCATCCAAATATGGATATGTGTATTATACTGATAGGAAAATAGTCTTGCAATGTATTTTGCTTCTCTTGTGCCCTAGCAACGATGAGCACAAGGGATGCCTGTGTGTCCATAGTTTCCACTGTTGCTAAGATACTCGGGGTGTGAGGAGCACTGTAGTGATTTCCCTCCCTCAACCTGAGGTGGGCACCTGCCCTAATTGTTGGTAATGACGTTGACCCCTGGGGAAAGGTTGGGGGTCAGGGTCACAACTGATGGGTGACCAGAAGTCCTATCCTGCCACACTTCCAGTGGCAGAGCAGGACCACAGGAAATTGGGGGCCCCGAGTGTCTTAACTGCTTTTACGTGGGGAGCTGCAATAAATCTCTGCGGAAAATATCACAGAAATTTTAGTTAGACCAGTATAGAACAGATATATTTTTTTTAAAACTTAACACAATTCATAATAAACTGACATTACTAAACTGAAATCTGATATTGTTCTGAACATAACACAGCTTGCTAATAAATCAATGGTCTTTTAAAAGTTCTTCGCATGACATAGAAGGCTAATGTTTGGAATTGCTTTATTCAGCTATCACTGTTTATGGTGCTGCTTTCCTAACCATGACTTGCTATTGAACAAAAATAGTCATATTTATCATAATTGATTTTTGTGGTTGTATTTGAATGAATTGATGTTTTCTGTGTTAAATTTTGTTCTTTTTCCTACTTCTCTCTGTGGGTCTCTGACAGTACTGACTATTGCTGTGAGTACGGTTTCATGGTGCCAGTAACCTTTCTGTACATTAAGCCTCAGCATCCTAATCTGGACAAGGAGAAATGCAGCCAGGGTTCCAGCTTTTGGTTGCTATCCAGTGACTTCTGCTGAAGTGCGAGTGTGCACAAGTGTAGGTGTGAGTGTGCATGTGTGTGGATCCGATTAAGTGTGTGTGGGGGTGCGATTATGTGAGTGGGGGTACGAGTGTGTGAGTGCAAGTGTGCGTTTGTGCATGTGCGATTGTGCATTTGTGTGGGTGTGTGTGTGTGAGTGCAAATGTGTGAGTGTGCATGCATGCGGGTGCGATTGTGTACGTATGAGGGTGCGAGTATGCATGTGTGAGTGGGAATGTGCGTGAGTGGGGGTGTGCGTGAGTGGGGGTGTGCGTGGGTGTGGGTGTGTGTGAGTGTGTGCGTGAGTGCGAGTTTGTATAAGTGTGAGTGTGCCTGCGAGTGTGCGCGGGTGTGTGAGTGGGAGCATGTGTGTGAGTCCGAGTGTGCGCGGGTGTGTGAGTGGGAGAGTGTGTGTGTGTGAGTGCAAGTGTGTGCGGTTGTGTGAGTGGGAGAGTGTGCCTGTGCGAGTGTGTGAGTGGGAGAGTGTGTGTGTGTGAGTGCGAGTGTGTGCGGTTGTGTGAGTGGGAGAGTGTGCCTGTGCGAGTGCGAGTGTGTGAGTGGGAGAGTGTGTGTGTGTGAGTGCGAGTGTGTGCGGTTGTGTGAGTGGGAGAGTGTGCCTGTGCGAGTGCGAGTGTGTGAGTGGGAGAGTGTGTGTGTGTGAGTGCGAGTGTGTGCGGTTGTGTGAGTGGGAGAGTGTGCGAGTGCGAGTGTGTGAGTGGGAGAGTGTGTGTGAGTGGGAGAGTGTGTGTGTGTGAGTGCGAGTGTGCGCGGTTGTGTGAGTGGGAGAGTGTGTGTGTGAGTGCGAGTGTGCACGGGTGTGTGAGTGAGAGAGTGTGCCTGTGTGAGTGCGAGTGTGTGCGGGTGTGTGAGTGGGATAGTGTGTGTGTGAGTGGGATAGTGTGTGTGTGAGTGGGATAGTGTGTGTGTGAGTGGGAGAGTGTGCCTGTGTGAGTGTGAGTGGGAGAGTGTGTGCGGGTGTGTGAGTGCGAGTGTGCCTGTGTGAGTGCGAGTGTGCGCGTGAGTGGGAGAGTGTGTGTGAGTGCGAGTGTGCGCGGGTGTGTGAGTGGAAGAGTGTGTGTGAGTGCGAGTGTGCGTGTGAGTGGAAGAGTGTGTGAGTGTGAGTGTGCGCGTGTGTGGGAGAGTGTGTGAGTGCGAGTGTGCGCGGGTGTGTGAGTGGAAGAGTGTGTGTGAGTGCGAGTGTGTGTGTGAGTGGAAGGGTGTGTGAGTGTGAGTGTGCGCGTGTGTGTGAGTGGGAGTGTGTGTGTGAGTGCGAGTGTGTGTGTGAGTGCGAGTGTGTGTGTGAGTGGGAGAGTGTGTGAGTGCGAGTGTGCGCGGGTGTGTGAGTGGGAGAGTGTGTGTGATTGTGAGTGTGTGTGTGAGTGGGAGAGTGTGTGTGATTGTGAGTGTGTGTGTGAGTGGGAGAGTGTTTGTGATTGTGAGTGTGTGTGTGAGTGGGAGAGTGTGTGAGTGCGAGTGTGCGCGGGTGTGTGAGTGGGAGAGTGTGTGTGATTGTGAGTGTGTGTGTGAGTGGGAGAGTGTGTGAGTGCGAGTGTGCGCGGGTGTGTGAGTGGGAGAGTGTGTGTGAGTGGGAGAGTGTGTGTGAGTGTGAGTGTGTGTGTGAGTGGGAGAGTGTGTGAGTGCGAGTGTGCGCAGGTGTGTGAGTGCGAGTGTGTGTGTGAGTGCGAGTGTGTGTGTGAGTGGGAGAGTGTGTGTGAGTGCGAGTGTGCGCGGGTGTGTGAGTGGGAGAGTGTGTGAGTGCGAGTGTGCGTGTGAGTGGGAGAGTGTGTATGAGTGCGAGTGTGCGTGTGAGTGGGAGAGTGTGTGTGAGTGCAAGTGTGCGCGGGTGTGTGAGTGGGAGAGTGTGTGTGAGTGCGAGTGTGCGTGTGAGTGCGAGTGTGCGTGTGAGTGGGAGAGTGTGTGTGAGTGCGAGTGTGCGTGTGAGTGGGAGAGTGTGTGTGAATGCGAGTGTGCGTGTGAGTGGGAGAGTGTGTGTGAGTGCGAGTGTGTGTGAGTGGGAGAGTGTGTGTGAGTGCGAGTGTGTGTGAGTGGGAGAGTGTGTGTGAGTGCGAGTGTGCGCGGGTGTGTGAGTGGGAGAGTGTGTGTGAGTGCGAGTGTGCGCAGGTGTGTGAGTGGGAGAGTGTGTGTGAATGCGAGTGTGCGTGTGAGTGGGAGAGTGTGTGTGAGTGCGAGTGTGCGCGGGTGTGTGAGTGGGAGAGTGTGTGTGAATGCGAGTGTGCGTGTGAGTGGGAGAGTGTGTGTGAGTGCGAGTGTGCGCGGGTGTGTGAGTGGGAGAGTGTGTGTGAATGCGAGTGTGCATGTGAGTGGGAGAGTGTGTATGAGTGGGAGAGTGTGTGTGAGTGCGAGTGTGCGCGGGTGTGTGAGTGGGAGAGTGTGTGTGAGTGCGAGTGTGCGCAGGTGTGTGAGTGGGAGAGTGTGTGAGTGCGAGTGTGCGTGTGAGTGGGAGAGTGTGTGTGAGTGCGAGTGTGCGCGGGTGTGTGAGTGGGAGAGTGTGTGTGAGTGCGAGTGTGCGCAGGTGTGTGAGTGGGAGAGTGTGTGAGTGCGAGTGTGCGTGTGAGTGGGAGAGTGTGTGTGAGTGCGAGTGTGCGCGGGTGTGTGAGTGGGAGAGTGTGTGAGTGCGAGTGTGCGTGTGAGTGCGAGTGTGCGTGTGAGTGGGAGAGTGTGTGTGAGTGCGAGTGTGCGCGTGAGTGGGAGAGTGTGTGTGAGTGCGAGTGTGCGCGGGTGTGTGAGTGGGAGAGTGTGTGTGAGTGCGAGTGTGCGTGTGAGTGGGAATGTGTGTGAGTGCGAGTGTGCGCGGGTGTGTGAGTGGGAGAGTGTGTGTGAGTGCGAGTGTGCGTGTGAGTGGGAATGTGTGTGAGTGCGAGTGTGCGCGGGTGTGTGAGTGGGAGAGTGTGTGTGAGTGCGAGTGTGCGTGTGCACATCAAATGAGGACGAGATGGGGTTTGGCTGTTTTGCCCTCCACCTGAAGTGCCTGCGAATGCTCTCTGTCTAGGCTCGCGAATGAATAATAGTCACTTAGGCAAGAGACTGGAAGGCGGCCCGTGCCCGTGGGACCATACCCCGGAATAATTCAGTGTCTTCAGGAAAAGAGGGATGAAAATTGGCAAAAAAAAGGAACTTTCTTCTGAATGCAAAAGCAACCTAAAGCAGTTAAGATACTCAGAGTGTCCAAAATGAGGTACCATAAGGTCATGCCCAAAAGGGTTGAGCCTTTGACTGGGGGTATTTCTCTGTAAGTTTGCACAAGATGACTCCATGACGCTGCGTTCCAGCAATGCAGGGAACGTGGGTCAGATGTAAGACTACAACAATGTAGGCCAGATTCTCCAGCCTGTGCTCCCTGTGAACACAGCTGCCCATTGGGAGTATGGACCACGGAATCACCCCTGGAGTTTAGGTAACTTTGTTGTGATTGGGAAAAGCCGCTATGATCAATATTACACAGTTCAGAACGAGAGAAACGAAGTAAAATCACATCAATGAACTGACTTTCCCAACTATATTCTTTGAAGAACCCAAACTTGTCAGTCATGACTGAAAGAATGCAGAAATGTTTGTAAACTCTGCTGTGCAGTATATTTGAGGTAAGTGTGTATGGATTATGCACCATTGCTTATCACAATAGATGAATCAGAAGCGTTCTACAATGGGAGTAGTAATGGATCATTTCTAATAATCAATATTTAGGAAAAAATATTTTGAATAGCATTTGTTGTGGTTTTGAGTTACACAAAAGCCATAATGCTATAGCGAATAATAGATTAATTAAGTAATCAAAGACTTCAGATACCTAATAATAGAAGAGGCCTGAGCCTGCTTATTCCATGTTAAACAATGATTTGGGAAAAGTTATAGTTGCACTCAATCACACTATATATTAAAAGAATAACAGATTTGGAAAGTATGGATCCTTATTAAATTCAAATCTGAAACTTACTCTAACTATAGCAATATAAGGGGTAAAAATAATATATGGTTTGTTGCTGTATTAACAAGATTATTTTGAATGATATTGCTATCATCACCAGCCCTGAGCTGCCTTGCCTTTACTGGTAATTAGCACCTTAGGACTGATAGTGATTGCAATGCCTGAGTAAAATCATGTTGTCACTGTTATTATCAGTCAAAAGTTTGAAGTACTGCAGTTTGTTGTACCCTGTGGTGTTCTTGTCAAAATTTTTGGGGCTGTCTTCGAAGTTATCGGTCCAGTAACAATCCTTTTTAGTGCTGAGTCACTCGTTCTTATGCATATCAAGGTTAAGATACAAGTGTACAGTCAAACTTTGGGTTCGACTGGCTGCTCTTAACTGAATTGGTGGCTGTGTACTTTTTGTTCATGCCTGGATAAGCCTTCACTTAGTCACATAGAATAATAATATATGGTTCTTTTCAGTATCTTCCTCTGCCAGGGAAATGACAGCTTTTTTTCCCTTGAGATAAAATATGTAGATGCACATGGCCTACAGTCAAAAGAAGCCCAGCTATCTGTAACTAATAAAGTGCATTGAGAGTAATGGGTATTTCTTGCACTTTTAGTAAGAAAAGTTTTCTTGCTTTTCTATTCTGGGTTTAAATGCTCACCAATCAAAATGGTGGTTGGTGGTGATCGTTTCTTTAAAACTCAGTGAAATGGCAGGTAACTAGCCAGTCATGGTACACCTGTAATAATGGTAATTTCACAGTTCACAATCACCTAAACCAGCTGTTGATTGGTAAAAAAATGCAAAAAGCTTTGTTCAGTCAGCTGTGAAGTGTCGTGGGGAGAGCTTTATTCTGATTGCTTACTGCCAAATTCAATAATCTCAATATACAGATCAGGACCTATGGAGGCAGTAGTAGATGGCATCATGGAGAGCTATACTCACACTGACAAATACGTTAATGAGTTTCCATGATTGACAAATGCCTTCCTGTTTTTATATGGCAATTGGGTCTATATATGGAACTGTTCTTGGCAAAATGTTCTAAGAATACGCACAGCATCAAATTAATAAATGAATTTCCATATCTAACAATGCCCTACTGTTTTCAGATGGAAATGGAGGAGTTGTGTGGGCATATGTGTTAGGTGGATAATTGTTGCACGTTTTAGGCAAGTTGAACCCATATTTAATGGCTAAACAGTTATGTATTCTTATAAATACATAACTACAATCCTCCTACTAACAAAGCAGCACTCTTAATTCCAAGAGACAAACTATAAAGTCATTCAAAGAAAATATGGTAGTTGGAGGCATGTTTGTGATAAAAACTACAAACTGCAAATCTGATTGTAAATCTGAATTACAACCAGAAATTCTAGAAAGACACAACAGATCAGCCAGCATCTGTTAAGAGAAAATGCAGGTTAACTTTTCAGGTGTAGATGTAGGGTTTACCTCCAATATATCAAACTACCTTTTCTCTTTTCAGACTCATTATGTACTTCTCCATTCTCTGTCTTTTATTGTTTCATCATGCCAAGATAAGTAATGGATAAGAGTCTAACAGATGCATTATTTGGCTATAAAGGAGGGAAGATTGTGTAAGCTATTATTAAAGTAGCAATTATCTTATAGCTGGTGAAATCCAGAAGATAATGTATGCCCTTGTGCTTCAAGTGAATTTGTCCTAAGCAGGTTTATTTACCTCATTGTTAACTAAAAGTAAATTGCTGGAAGTCTGACTCAAGCCTGAGGATAAATTGAGAAATAAAGTGATCTACATTGGATCATTCTTCTTTATTCAACATCATCCATACACATATAAAGCCTAGCTTGATTGGTTCTTTGAGAACTGTATGATTTGGCACACATCAAAAACTATCTCATGACATCAGTAAAGGGCTGACAGAATGTTGCATGAAGTCTGCTATTATTGTGTACTAGAAAGCCCTAGGCCCTGTAGTTCCTTTCCTCTCAGCTAAAATGTTGTCTTCCCAATGTCAAATGGACCATTCCTTCAGCTTTTATGGAATATGTAGGTCATATTAGATAGTCCTTCACAGTATTTGCACATTTAGTTTTATTGGGCCAGAATTTGCTGTCAACATAATGGCAAGGCTCATGGCGCTCACCGTTATTTATGGATAAATGGTACAGCAACTTCAGGCGAGGAGCAGATGCGCAGTTAAATGTGAATATCCAAAAGTTACTGCCCGAGTTGCGTTGCTCCGCTGTTAGCTTCACGAAAATGGCATCTTGCCCTTAGTTTTTTTAGGAACTTGCTGTATTTGCCCATTAATTGCCCAGTAAACTCGTCACAGAAAGTTAAGTCTTGTTATTACAAGCACAAGTACCCATTTAACGACGTAATAAATGTTAATGATTGCCAATCAACCTCTCTGACACCAAACATTAACTATTACAAGTGTGGAGACTCATTCCTTATGGTTTTGAATTTTTCAGGGAGATTTTAAAAATGTCAAATTTTAAATTTTAAATTTTTTTTCTTACTTTTCCTTTCTGTTTCTTTTTTCTCTTTTAATCCAATCTTTCTTTCCCTCACTTTATTTCTCTTTCTGTACCTGATTTGACATTGAATTCACCCCCTTTAATTCACCCTCCTTCTCAGTCCTTCCTGTGCTTATTTCTCGATCCTTCTATCTCATTGGTTAAGGAGATACCCTGTTGGTTGCCTTGTTCACTCAGGTCCTAGATGCCCCGTTTCCTTCACTGCACCATTAGCAGCTTTGTGGGCAAACATTTTTTGAGCTGAAGGGTGCAGGGGTAAGTCTAACTAACAGCAGACACAGTTAGATGCCCTGCCAAGGCAAATTCTGGCCCAATATTTTTTTATGTTTCTATTTTAACACTCAGGCCATCAGCACTGTAAGCCAGTAATCTACGTGCCTCCAAACAACAAATGTTTGTACCAAATTCTGCCAAAGAGTTTAAACACTGGCAAAATACAGCAGTATATTTATTAATTCTGAAAGCTACAATCGATGCCTTAAAAGCTGGTCACTTAAAAATAATGTCACTTACATTCTAGGTTTTACTTAGATGTTTTTTATTTGCCCTAAGTCAAAGACGACTCCCATAAATTAGACCTCACTCCCTACAAACTGTAGGATTGTGATTTTATATGCCCAATATCTGGTAATATATTGTTGCCTAGGGTCAAACATTCTGGACAGGGCCCAAATCTCTCAGAATTTGAAAGGTGGTAAAATTAACATTCTATCCCTTGGCTTAGGCTATAAATTATGGAAAAGGTTTATTAAAAGTAACTGTAGCAATTGAACAGATTACAGTAGTCTGCAGAACGTGACTATTCCTCCTTTGATTTAGGAAACAATAGGGGCAGCCCTTCACTAATTCCGTCAGTCAATACTGGACCTGCAATAGCTCCCTTTAACAATAGTTTACAAAGTTTGTGTTGAGCTTGCTTGTGGCAGTGTTGGAGGCCAAAGGTGGAAAGGTTGGAATGAGAATGTGAAGGGGAGTTAAAGTAGGGAGACCCAGGAAGGTCAGGTTCAAACTTGTGGCCAGAGTGAATATGTTTGGCTTGCTTGTCTCTTTAGTTTCTGACAAATTTCAACCCAAAACATTGACTGACCTTTTTCTTCCTTTCAGATACTTGCTATGTTTTCAAAGTTTACTATTTATACTTCAGATTTCCAACATTCACAGTTTTAAAAAAATATGAATTATTATGTTGTGCTAAATATAACAATTTTGCATTTATGTACCATATTCTGTAGAAATGCAGATTGTCTTTTTTATGCATTTGTTCGCTTGTTAAATATTCCATTACATTTTGCTGCAATTTGGTGCTTCTTATATTTAAAAAATAGGCATGCCCACTGCCATCTTTAATATTAATATATCATACAATTATCCTCTTAATGTTGCAACCTTTAGAACATTTTTCAGATTTAAATTTATTGATATGTGGAGCTTTCAAACCTCTGATGAAGGGTCAAGGCCCATAGAGTGCGACAAGACGTTCCTGAGTACAAGAAATCTTGAACTACACTGCGTTATCCTGTATCTGAGTGAAGATACAAAGACTAGTAACTATTGTTATGTATTGTATTTTAAATATTTCAGGTCCCCCAGGATGAATGGGGAGGATATCCACTGGGAGGCAAAGATGAGGAGATTCCTTGCCGAAGGATGAGGAGTGGCAGCTATATTAAGGCGATGGGAGATGAAGAAAGTGGTGAATCTGACACTAGCCCAAAAGGTTCACCAAAAGCAGCTAGTCTCCATGAAACCCTAATGAAAGCTGCTGGTCAGAAAGCAGATAATCAGAAGTAAGCATTCCTTCAATTTTCTGTCTTTTTTCACTAGTAGGCACAGCATTAGATGGGATGTTGGGGAGAGTTGGGAGGGTGCACCTTATGATTTTCATTAGGTTAAATATCTGAAGTATCTTATGTGTGATATATGTAATAACTTATAACCAGGAGTGTGCTGTAAGGAAAGAAAACTTTGAGATTCAGCTGATGTTATAAATTGCAAGTACAAAGTCTGAATAGTATATGAATCTGAGTCCCAAGACTACCGGTAGCAAGAAACACCCTTTTATGTATGATTTTTTTACCATTTGTCAAATGTGAATAGTGCAGTAGTGTGATCAGTTCTGGGCAGTGCACCTCAGGAAAGATATATTGACCATGGAGGGGGTGCAGTGCAGATTCACCAGAATAATACTGGGGCTAAAAGGGTTAAATTGTGAGGACAGGTTGCATAGACTAAGCTTGTATTCCCTTGAGTATAAAAGATTAAGGGATGATCTAATTAAGATAACAGTATTTATATGGCTGGTCCAGTTAAGTTTCTGGTCAATGGTGACCCCCAGGATGTTGATGGTGGGGGATTCGGTGATGGTAATGCCGTTGAATGTCATGGAGAAGTGGTTAGACTCTCCCTTGTTGGAGATGGTCATTGCCTGGCACTTATCTGGCGTGAATGTTACTTGCCACTTATCAGCCCAAGCCTGGATGTTGTCCAGATCTTGCTGCATGCGGGCACGGACGTTATCTGAGGGATTGTGAATGGAACTAAACACTGTACAATCATCAGTGAACATCCCCATTTCTGACCTTATGATGGAGGGAAGGTCATTGATGAAGCAGCTGAAGATGGTTGGGCCTAGGACACTGCCCTGAGGAGCTCCTGCAGCAATGTCCTGGGTCTGAGATGATTGGCCTCCAACAACCACTACCATCTTCCTTTGTGCTAGGTATGACTCCAGCCACTGGAGAGTTTTCCCCCTGATTCCCATTGACTTCAATTTTACTAGGGCTCCGTGGTGCCACACTCGGTCAAATGCTGCCTTGATATCAAGAGCAGTCACTCTCACCTCACCTCTGGAATTCAGCTCTTTTGTCCATGTTTGGACCAAGGCGGTAATGAGGTCTGGAGCCGAGTGGTCCTGGCAGAACCCAAACTGAGCATCGGTGAGCAGGTTATTGGTGAGTAAGTGCCGCTTGATAGCACTGTGGACGACACCTTCCATCACTTTGCTGATGATTGAGTGTAGACTGATGGGGCGGTAATTGGCCGGATTGGATTTATCCTGCTTTTTGTGGACAGGACATACCTGGGCAATTTTCCACGTTGTCGGGTAGATGCCAGTGTTGTAGCTGTACTGGAACAGTTTGGCTAGAGGCGCGGCTAGTTCTGGAGCACAAGTCTTCAGCACTACAGCCGGGATGTTGTCAGGGCCCATAGCCTTTGCTGTATCCAGTGCACTCAGCTGTTTCTCGATATCACGGGGAGTGAATCGAATTGGCTGAAGACTGGCTTCTGTGATAGGAGAAGTGTTGCTGAAGCAACGGTGTCAGTTAGACGCCAGCAGATGCAGAACCCATCGAGTGGTGATTGCGACCTCCTTTGGCCCAGAAATGGTACTGCACTCAGATTTGTATTATGACACTGCCCCCGCTTTGGAGGAGTGGGAGGCCACTTTGGGCTAGATTTTGGTCTGGGGACAAAAGCGCGCCCGAAACGAGAGCCCCGAGGATCGATGGAAATTGATCCTCGGGGCTCACCAGCATACTCGGCATGAGCTGCCAGCACTGGTCAGGCCTCCACATGCAGCATGTCTGAGCGAAGAGATTGATGTCCGATCTCGTGCCTGACTGGCAGCAACCCTCAGGTAAGTCCTGGGAGAGGGGATTGGAGCGGGCTGTAGGGGGAAGCACTCCTGCTCTTCCTAACTCTGCAGGAACTTTTTTCTTCACTTATCCTTTGTTGGTGGCTGTGGGGGGGCTGCTGAGGAATCCTGAGTGCAGCAGGCCCATCGCCAACTAATTTCTGATCGGGTTCTTTCAAACGGCCTCTAATTTATATATTTAAGGGTCCTAATGTCTGTTTTAGGTGTCTGCCTGAAAAATGGATACGATACATACAATTTCTACCCCACTGGATTGTAATCGGGCTTTGCGATATAACAAAAATGGAATCGTGCCTTTGTTAAAAAAGCAGATAAGGGAATTCCGTAAAAATATGCAAACTCGTTTGTTACTAATGTTGCACTGCGACACTTCAACCCAGTAATTTTAATTTGATTTACAGAATTCCTTTACAAAAGATTACAGTTAGATTTGTAGTGTAACTTCAGAGTTAAAATAATTTCCTTAAATTACTTACAATTTAATAGGAGTATCGGTGTTTATCAGATTGAGCTAGACATATTTTGAAGTTATTTCTGAATCTCATTACAGTAGTCCACTATTATTTTTCTGAGTTAGTCCACTTCAAATCGATTTAAATTTGAGATGTCCTCTCCGGTAACAGCTGAAGCTACCTAAGAATGATTTTGGTGCAATCAAAAAAATTAAAAGAATATGAATTTGGGAATCTGGATGTAAAAAGCACTCTCCCTTTCTCTGTGACCCCATATTCTCTGTGACTCCACTTGTTCTGTGACCCCACTTTCTCTATTCCTCATGTCTTCTCACCACAAAGCTCTTAGATTGGTTCAGGAAATTGAAATAAAAGCTATCTGTAGAAGAAGCCATTGGGACTGTGTGATTTCTTGTTATAGATGTTCTGAATCAGACGCTACTCTAAGGTATCTTTGTGTTGTATATGAGTGGGCTTAACGATAGCCCACAGTTCATTGACTTTGCAATCCATGAGGTCAAGTCATCAGTAAAGGGCAATCCCAGCTTTGGTGTTTAGACAAGTAATTAATAAAGGTCCTGTCTTAGACAAAGGGCAAAAGACAAAGGGAAGTAAATGCAATGAGCAATTGCTTTGAGAACAAAATTCAAACTAAAATAAGCCTCTATATTATTAATCTCGTAACAAATTACCATTAAACCACTCTGCAAATTGCATGTTAAGGGCATGGCATATTAAGGGCTTTATGGAGGATGGGAGAGCATTGGGGTAGTCAAGTCTGGAGGTGACAAAGGCATGTATGAGGGTTTCTGCGACAGCTGGGCTCAGATAGAGGCAGAGGTGGGCAATACTCTGTAGGTAGAAGTAGGTGATCTTTGTGATGGAGGAGAAATGGAATCGGAAGCTCAGCTCATGGTTGGATAGGACACTGAGGTTGTAAAGATTTTGCCTCAGCCTAAGACAGCGACGGGGAGGGGAATGGAGTTGGTGGTGAGAGTACAGCGTTGGTGGAAAGGTCTGAAAACAATGGCTTTGGACTTCCCAACGTTTAGTTGGAGGAAGTAACAGGTTACCAGGTCTGGATGTTGGACAAGCTGTCTGAAAGCACAAAGGCAGTGGAGGGGTTTGAGAGAGATGGTGGATTGGGAGAGCTGGGTGTTATTGATGTACATAAGAATTTTCCTTAAAGAAAAGTACATGAATATAACATTATGGTGCTTGTAGACAAATGCATTAGGAAATATATTGGCCCATAATTTGCTATAGCAGGGCAACGAATGGCGTCCGCCGTTAGTTAGACTTGCCCTTGGCCGTTTATTCTTGACAATATTTTGCACTGCAAGTTGCTGAAAGTGGGAGCTGATAACATCGCGGTGAGGGAAACCGGGCATCTGGGACCTGAGTGAACAAGACAAGCAACTGTGTATCTCCTTAATCAATCAGATTGAAGGATTGTAAAATTAACAGCGCAAGGACTGAGAAGGAAGTGTAAATTAGAGTGGGTGAATTCAATCACAAATGAGGTACAGAAAGAGAAATAAAGAGAGGGAAAGAAAGATTGGATTAAGAGACAGAGAAAAAAGAGAGAAACGAAAACTAAAAAAAAGTTTTAATTTTAAATTTTACATTTTTAAAATCTCCAACAACAATTAAAACCCAAAGGAATGAGATTCCACACTTGTAATAGTTAATTTTCAGTGCCAAAGAGGTTCATTGGCAGTAATTAACACTTAGCACATTGTTAAAAGAATCTCTGACAGCTAATCTAGGCTTAATTAAATATGCACAGACCTTAAATGGCTCCAAGACAGGCTTCTTGCTTCACTTCAGACCAGCTCTAGCTTTTTGTGGCGAGTTTAGTTTGTATCTACCATGCAAGTACAGCGACTCCACGCTGGTCAATGCATTTCAATGGTGAGTCAGAGAGCAAGATTCCGGGGAAAATGCAGGAAAGTGGCGTCGAGGTAAAAATCAGATCAGCCATGATCTCATTGAATGGCGGAGCAGGCTCGAGGGACCGAATGGCCTACTCCTGCTCCTATCTCTTATGGTTTTCAGGAAGCTGACGGTGGAACGGCGCAACTTGGACAGCGACTTTTGGATTTCCGCGTTTAACCGCACACTTGCCCCTCGCCTGAAGTTACTGTAGCATTTACACCTAAATGATGGCGAGCGCCATTAGTCTCACCATTATTTTGACTGCCAATTATGGGCCAATGATTCATGAGGATAGTCAGTACATTGTGCAAACATTGGGAAGAGCATGCTGCATTGGGTGAGGATTATTTGATCACAGTCCCTGGCTTTTGGCTTGTTCAAGGGACGTCAACATTCTTAAGAATATGCTGATGGGCCTTGTAAGGTTGGGGCATGCTGGAGCACCCAGAAGGGGTTGTTAGTTTGCAGCTCTGACTTTCTGGATGATGGTCAGATTCTGTATGGGGGATTTCAATCTTGATATGACAAAGGATCCTCCTGGCTAGGGCTGCTCCTCAGCAGCCAGATTATGTCCTTTCAACAAAAGACAGATAAAGTCCATCTCATCCAGCATTACTTATTCCACCACCTCCATGCTCAGGAAACTCCAAAGTGAGCCAATCCTTCTGACAAATCTCACAAACACATCTCAACCGCCTTCTTCCTTCCAGATCAAAAGACAAAAGGGAAAGGCTTAAAGAGGCCCAAGCGATGTCTATGCCAGCTCAAGATAATATATCAAGCATACCGTATTTAGTCCACAGATTCCACCGCTGTCTGGAAGATGAATGCTGCTGGGGCTGTGGCCAGAGGGGCATCCTGCTACACACATTCTCATGCTGCCCCTGCATTCACCCATCCTACAGGGGAATTTGAAGGCATAGATAATGACAGGCTTCACAATTCCTACAAATTTAAGCCTCTGCCTGTTGGGCTTACCTACAAGGGAGGACAGCCCTCCTGCAACACACATGCTAGTGCTACTATCACTGCTAGCTGCAAGATGATGCATTCCCCCACTGTGGCAGATCACAGCTGTCCCAATAGGAAAGCTTGATGTATTGACTCTGCCTGGGACTTAGGAAATACCAGGCAGTTTGGAACCAGTCCGGGCACTAGGCTATATTTTAATTTGCATTGTTTATTCGACAATAAAATTCCATTTGGCACTCAGCCAGCACAGAATACTTGAAACAGATATAGTTCAACAAAGGTTTTAGACATGAAATCACACAATAATGAGCAAATTGAAAGGACGTTAGCATCGTTTGGAACTTAGTGCCACCCAGAGAACCCTATAGTAAACACTCTGTGCCACTTTTATCTTGATTAGGAAGTTGTTCTGTTTCAGAAGATACATAGTTCTATAAACATAGGATTTTATTGTCAGTGTAAGGCTTACATTTCTGGTAATTCCAATTACATATCAAGGTCACATGGCAGTCAGACACATACACTACACTATGAGTTATGATCACACAAGACACACTGATTCATTCTAATAGATAGTTACATGTACCATGACTCATTTGGGTGTGTAAAGTAAATACATTTTAGTGAGTAGGTCATAGAGGAAAACAGTGTGGATTTAACATTATCTGGTCACAGGGTATACTTTTCCTTTCAAGATGTTCACATCATGTCACCAGGAGGAGGATCGTGTAGCACAGTCTTGAGCATAGTGCACTTTGTTTATGGTCCCACATTGAAGATCCATTCTCATGAAAGTCGCAACTTTATTGCAGTACAGATATTTGGATATCTCATATTAGGACAGCAGACCTTGGGAATGAATCCATGAGAGATGATCACCTCAGAACAGATAACGTTGTGAGATGGAGATCTCGGAACAGAAAGTTTTCAAGGCGGCAGGACTGAAAGTCTAAGAGAAGACACTGACACTTTTTATTTTCTTCATTTTTCTTGGTGAATTATATACACTTCAAGACGGGAAGATCAGCAATGAGAACGGGAATATTTTCATTTCAGGCTTCCAAGAGCCGTGTTTTGGATCTGTGCATGGACGAGGCAGAAGGCAGTTGCTGCAGCATTTTTGCCCACCCAATTGGAGGATGGCTGACCACACTGTAACCTTTGGGTTTGGCCTAATTATAATAAAGGCTCTGGATCTAGTGCAGGCAGCTTACCCAGGAAGGGCAGGAAATCACATGTCAAAGCGAAAATTTAAAGGGATGCAGCCATTTAAAGGTGGAAAAATCGTCTTTTAAAAAAGAAGCTGGAAATAGTGTACACGGTTACTTTAGCCTTTCTAAAGGCTGTGTGAGGCAAAAGAGTAGCTGACAAAATCCACTGGCTGGTGTAATAACTGTGGAGGCAGGAAACGGAAACTGTGGGCAACACCGTCAAGCATTCCCAGATAAGGTATATCACAGTTAAATATAGAGTAAAGCTCTCATTACTCAGCTCCAACAGTGGGGCTTGTCCCAGCTCAGAAATGCTTTCCCTTCAGCAGCAGTATGACAGTTTTTCCATTTCCCATACCAACAACCCTGTGGCCTCCATGAGTGAGATTATTTCGAATTAGGAGCAATTTTGTGCTGTGAGCTCATCCCAGTTAGGAGCCGATTTGAACTATCCAAACACACTTCACAATGGACCACTACAGCCAGTAGACTTTGAACTCATCTTTTTCTGACACTACTTTACTCTTTAAGATCTTTAAGAGAATGAAAGGGTTTGATAGGGTAGACACAGAGAAGATGTTTCCATTTGTGGGGGAGTCCAAAACTAGAGGTCATCACTATAAAATAGTCGCTAACAAAACCAATAGGGAATTAAGGAGAAACTTCTTCACCCAAAAAGTGGTAAGAATGTGGAACGAGTTACCACAAGGAGAAATTGAGGCAAATAGCATAGATGCATTTAAGGGGAAACTAGATAAGCACATAGGGAAGATCATAGAAAGGTTACAGCATGGAAGGAGGCCATTCAGCCCATCGAGCTTTGCCAGCTCTATGCAAGAGCAATCCAGCTAGTCCCACTCCCCCACCCTTTCCCCGTAGCTCAGCAATTTTTTTCCTTTCAAGAACCTATCCAGTTCCCTATTGAAGGCGATGATTGAATCTGCCTCCACCACCCCCTCGGGCAGTGCATTCCAGATCCTAACCACTCACTGTGTAAAAAGGTTTTTCCTCATGTTACCTTTGGTTCTTTTGCCAATCACCTTAAATCTATGTCCTTTGGTTCTTGACCCTTCCACCAATGAGAACAGTTTCTCTCTATCTACTCTGTCTAGACCCTTCATGATTTTGAACACCTCCATCAAGTCTCCTCTCAACCTTCTCTGTTCCAAGGACAACAGCTCCAGCATCTCCAGTCTATCCATCTCTGGAATCATTCTAGTAAATCTCTTCTGTACCCTTTTGAAGGCCTTCACATCTTTCCTAAAGTGCAGTGCCCAGAACTGGACACAGTACTCCAGCTGTGGCCAAACCAGCGTTTTATAAAGGTTCATCATGACTTCCTTGCTTTTGTACTCTATGCCTCTATTTATAAAGTCCAGGATCCCGTATGCTTTTTTAACCGCTTTCTCAACCTGGCCTGCCATCTTCAACGATTTGTGCACATATACCCACAGATCTTTCTGTTCCTGTACCCCTTTTAGAATTGTTTATATTTCCTCTCCTTGTTCTTCCTACCGAAATGTATCACCTCGCATTTTTCTGCATTAAATTTCATCTGCTACGTGTCCGCTCATGCCACCAGCCTGTCTATATACTCTTGAAGTCTATCACTATCCTCCTCACTGTTCAGTACACATCCAAGTTTTGTGTCATCTGCAAATTTGGAAATAATGCCCTGTGCATCCAAGTCCAAGTCATTAATATATATCAAGAAAAGCAGTGGTCCTAGCACCGACCCCTGGGGAACACCATTGTACACCTCCCTCCAGTCTGAAAAACAACCATTAACCACTACTCTCTGCTTCCTGTTACTTAGCCAATTCTGTATCCATGCTGCTACTGCCCCTTTTATTCCATGGGCTTCAATCTTGATGACAAGCCTATTATGTGGCATTTTATCAAATGCCTTTTGAAAGTCCATACACATCACATCAACTGCATTGCCCTCATCAAAAAACTCAATCAATTTAGTTAAACACAATTTGCCTTTAACAAATCCGTACTGGCTTTCCCTAATCAATCCACAATTGTCCAAGTGACTGCTAATTCTGTCCTGGATTATCGTTTCTAAAAGTTTCCCCACCACCAAGGTTAAACTGACTGGCCTGTAGTTACTGGGTTTATCCTTACTCTCTTTTTTGAACAAGGGTGTAACAGTTGCAATTCTCCAGTCCTCTGGCACCACCCCCGCATCCACGTATGTTTGGAAGATTGTGGCCAATACCTCCGCAATTTCTACCCTTACTTCCCTCAGCAACCTAGGATGCATCCCATCCGGGCCGGGTGACTTATCTACTTTAAGTACAGCCAGCCTTTCTAGTACCTCTTCTTTATCAATTTTTAGCCCATCCAGTATCTAAACTATATCTTCCTTTATTGAGACTCTGTCAGCATCTTCTTCCTTGGTAAAGACAGATGCAACATACTCATTTAGTACCTCGGCCATGCCCTCTGCCTCCATTCGTAGATCTCCTTTTTGGTCCCTAATCAGCCCCACCCCTCCTCTTACTACTCATTTACTGTTTACATGCCTATAGAAGACTTTTGGATTCCCTTTTATGTTGGCCGCCAGTCTATTCTCATACTCTCTCTTGCTCCTCTTATTTCCTTTTTCACTTCCTCTCTCAACTTTCTATATTCAGCCTGGTTCTCATTTGTGTTTTCAACCTGACATCTGTCATACGCCCTTTTTTTCTGCTTCATCTTACTCACTATCTCTTTTGTCATCCAGGGAGCTCTGGCTTTAGTTTCCCTACCTTTCTCCCTCGTGGGAATGTGTATAGACTGCACCCGAACCATCTCCTCTTTAAAGTCCGCCCATTGTTCAATTATAATTTTGCCTGCCAATCTTTGATTCCAATTTACCCGGGCCAGACCTGTTCTCATCTCACTGAAATTGGCCCTCCTCCAATTGAGTATTTTTACTTTAGGGTGGACCATATCCTTTTCCACAGTTATTCTAAACCTTACGATACTATGATCGCTGTTCCCTAAATGCTCCCCCACTGACACTTGCTCCACTTGGCCCGCCTCATTCCCCAGAACCAAATCCAGAAGAGTATGCTGATATGGTTAGATGAAGTAGAGAGGGAGGAAGCTTGTGTGGAGACCAGTTGGGCCAAATGTCCTGTTCCTGTGCTGTAGTTTCGATGTAACTCAATGTACTTTTTAAAAAATTGCCAGTGAAAAACATTGCTACTTTCATCCACAGATAATAACAGTGAAACATTAGATGATGCTTAAACCCTGACTTGACTTGGGCCAGCAATGGTGCGGGTGGAGACTGAGGCGAGCGGCAAAACGTCCTGACCTCAACAGCGTGAGCCCCTGGAGATTTACATTGGCCCAGTTCGGTTCCTGTCCAAAACTGGCAGGGAGTGGCAGCTGGCCAGCTGGCAGGAGAAAATGGTGGACAGCAGGAGGTACCATTGGGAGCCAGAGGAACAGTCCCCGGCAGGGGTTCATGAGTGCCTTGCAGTCGGAGTGGGGGATGGTGGTGAGGGGAGGAGAGCATGAGGCAGGGGAGGCATACATTTTCATTGTGGACCTATAGGAGTACTCCTGCTCTTCCTGGCCCCACAATCAAAGTCAAAAAAGTGTAAACGAAACTTGCGCTTTTGGGCCTCTTTTGGCGCTGACTCCTCCTCCCGCAAGATTGGCATGGCAGGAAAGCCAAAATGGCTTCCCCTCCTGGTAAAATAGCAGTTGCGCCCCAATTATGTCATCGAAGCTCGATCTGCATATATAAAGGTCCATGCCAGTTTACGGTAGCTGTCCTTCCGTTTGCTCAGAAGAACAGGTTAAAATTGGAACGTGCGGAAAGAGAGTGGGACCTCGGCGGGTTACATCGAGTTACATCAAAACTAGAGCATAGAAACAGGCTATTCGGTCCAATTGTTCCATACTGGAGCTTATGCTCCACACAAGCCTCCTTCCTCCTCACTTCATCTAACCCTATCAGGATACCCTCCTATTGCTTTCTCCCTCATGCTTATCTAGCTTCCCCTTAAATGTATCTGTGCTATTTGCCTCAACTACCTTGTGGTAGCACGTTCCACATTCTTACCACTCTTTGAGTGAAGAAGTTTCTCCTGAATTCCCTATTAGATTTATTAGTGACTACTTTATATTTATGACCTCTAGTTTTGGACACCCCCTCAAGTAGAAACTTTTTCTCGATGTCTACCCTATCAAACCCTTTCATTATCTTAAAGACCTCTATCAGGTCACCGCTCTGCCTTCTCTTTTCTAGATAAAAGAGCCCCAGCCTGTTGAGCCTTTCCTGATAAGGATATCCTCTCAGTTCTGGTATCATGCTTGTGAATCAAGACTTGCACTTGCCCATTGACTTTCTATGGGGTTTTGGACGGCAAGTTGCTGTCAGCCAAACATCCAAACAGCGCAGCGCCCTCTACAGGGAATCTGGGCCCTGTGTGAACAGGACAAGCAACTGTGTAACCAACTCTGTAACCAAACAGATTGGTGAATCGTTAATGAACAGCACAGAATCTGAACCAGGAAGTGTAACTTAGAATAGTGAATTCAATGTCAAATCAGGTACAGAAAGTGAAATAAAGAGAAGGTAAGAAAGATTGGATCAAGAGAAAGAGGTATAAGTTACAAGCGGTCAACTAAAGAAAGGAAGGATGCTTGATGCAGTTTTACCGTCCACTTCATGCAGTGGGCAAATTGCGTTAGCAGCAATGCGCCCGCTATAAGCTGTGTATTGTGATGCAGTAAAATGTTTGTTAAGCCCCAGCACAATTCCATATCTGTTTAAGATGCAAACTTGTTCTGTGCCCTCTGCTCACCGTGTGGAGTGAGATAGAGGGAGTATAATGGAGCCCTCCTGCTCCTTCAGGCTCCACAAAATATAAGGTTGAAAAGGTTTTGGAGCCGTTTTTGGAGCGGCCAGCAGTAGCCCCTTTAAGGACCGGTACTTAGGCCTGCGTAATGCCAGGATACATGGGCAGAGTATGCGTGGTGCACGCTCTGCCCATGTGCCCCTTAAAATTACAGCCGGGGTCCTAACTACGTCACAGGACCCCAACTTGCATGATCAAGAGGCTGACCACCTAATTTAGGCGGGCCCTCTGGCCACCCAATGGAAGGCCCCTTTCAAAAGGGTAGCGCCTGGAGCATTGGAAAAGGCTATCAATTCCATTTTAAAGCCGTTACTTCCAATTTTAGCCAGTTTATATCAGCCAGATAGTATAAATGGGAATTAAAAGATAGCTATCACCTCAATGGGGATCGCTTTACTTTCTGAAACAGCCAGGAGCAATTTTCTCTGACAAAAGCAAGGAAGTCATGATGAACCTTTATAAAACACTGGTTTGGCCACAACTGGAGCATTGTGTCCAGTTCTGGGCACCGCACTTTAGGAAAGATGTGAAGGTCTTGGAGAGGGTGCAGAAGAGATTTCCTAGAATGATTCCAGGGATGAGGGATTTAGTTG